>NC_064928.1:39745000-40345000 GCF_023897955.1 Schistocerca gregaria
GCAGGCATAACGATGACTCACTTAAGATACACAACTAGTGACATATCGGTTCTGGCAGACTGGCCACAGTCACAAAATATATGTATCTGGGTGAGCAACTGTGACGAGTAACTATGACTCTCGTAATAGGCCAATGACTCAATACATGGAGTACTGAATCAGATAACTCGAGGAACGCCTTTCAATAGTAACGAAGACATTCTTACGGTTCACAACTGGTGACAAATCCGTTCTGGCAGTGTGGCACCAGTTACAAAAATGAGACACTGTGAGAGCAACTGGGATGGGTAACTATGACTCTCTTAAGGTAGCCAATGATCAACACCAGGAGTATTGAATCAGGCAACTCGAGTAACCCTTGGCTATAGTAACGATGACTTTCGTAGATTACACAACCTGTGACATATCGGTGCTGGCAGACTGGCCACAGTTACAATGTATTTTAATTTGGGTGGTCAACCGACAGGAAAATCTATTACCCTTCTGAGGTAACCGACGATTCGTCACCAGGTGGAGTACACTCTGAAAGGAGTGACTATGACTCTCCTATGCCACACAACTAGTGTCGTATCGCTTCTGGCAGACGCCACAGTAACAAGAAACGTGAAACTGGCTGCGAAATTAGGACGAGGAGCGACGACGCACTCAAGGTAGCTAGTGCAGCGTCACCTGGAGGACTGCATCAGTAAAGTCTAGTAATCCCTGGCAGGCATTACGATGATTCACTTAAGATACACAACTAGTGACATATCGGTTCTGGCAGACTGGCCACAGTAACAAAGTATATGAATCTGGGTGAGCAACTGTGACGAGTAACTATGACTCTCGTAATAGGCCAATGACTCAATACACGGAGTACTGAATCAGATAACTCGAGGAACGCCTTGCAAAAGTAACAATGACTTTCTTACGGTTCACAACTGGTGACAAATCCGTTCTGGCAGCCTGGCACCAGTAACAAAAATGAGACACTGCGTGAGCAACTGGGAAGGGTAACTATGACTCTCTTAAGGTAGCCAATGATCGTCACCAAGAATATTGATTGAGGAAACTCGAGTAACCCTTGGCTATAGTAACGATGACTCTCGTAGATTACACAACCTGTGACATATCGATGCTGGCAGACTGGCCACAGTTACAATGTATTTTAATTTGGGTGGTCAACCGACAGGAAAATCTATTACCCTTCTGAGGTAACCGACGATTCGTCACCAGGTGGAGTACACTCTGAAAGGAGTGACTATGACTCTCATATGACACACAACTAGTGTCGTGTCGCTTCTGGCAGACGCCACAGTAACAAGAAACGTGAAACTCGCTGCGAAATTAGGACGAGGAGCTACGACGCACTCAAGGTAGCTAGTGCAGTGTCACCTGGAGGACTGCATCAGTAAAGTCTAGTAATCCCTAGCAGGCATAACGATGACTCACTTAAGATACACAACTAGTGACATATCGGTTCTGCCAGACTGGCCACAGTAACAAAATATATGAATCTGGGTGAGCAACTGTGACGAGTAACTATGACTCTCGTAATAGGCCAATGACTCAATACATGGAGTATTGAATCAGAAATCTCGAGGAACGCCTTGCAATAGTAACAATGACTTTCTTACGGTTCACAACTGGTGACAAATCCGTTCTGGCACCCTGGCGCCAATAACAAAAGTGAGACACTGCGTGAGCAACTGGGAAGGGTAACTATGACTCTCTTAAGGTAGCCAATGATACGTCACCAGGAATATTGAATCAGGAAACTCGAGTAACCCTTGGCTATAGTAACGATGACTTTCGTTGATTACACAACCTGTGACATATCGGTGCTGGCAGACTGGCTACAGTTACAATGTACTTTAATTTGGGTGGTCAACCGACAGCAATATCTATTACCTTTCTGAAGGAACCGACGATTCGTCACTAGGTGGAGTACACTCTGAAAGGAGTGACTATGACTCTCATATGACACACAACTAGTGTCGTATCGCTTCTGGCAGACGCCACAGTAACAAGAAACGTGAAACTGGCTGCGAAATTACGACGAGGAGCTACGACGCACTCAAGGTAGCTAGTGCAGCGTCACCTGGAGAACTGCATCAGTAAAATGTAGTAATCCCTGGCAGGCATAACGATGACTCACTTAAGATACACAACTAGTGACATATCGGTTCTGGCAGACTGGCCACAGTAACAAAATATATGAATCTGGGTGAGCAACTGTGACGAGTAACTATGACTCTCGTAATAGGCCAATTACTCAATAAATGGAGTATTGAATCAGATAACTCGAGGAACGTCTTTCTATAGTAACGATGACATTCTTACGGTTCACAACTGGTGACAAATCCGTTCTGGCACCCTGGCACCAGTAACAAAAATGAGACACTGCGTGAGCAACTGGGATGGGTAACTATGATTCTCTTAAGGTAGCCAATGATCGTCACCAGGAGTATTGAATCAGGAAACTCGAGTAACCCTTGGCTATAGTAACGATGACTTTCGTAGATTACACAACCTGTGACATATCGGTTCTGGCAGACTGGCCACAGTCACAAAATATATGTATCTGGGTGAGCAACTGTGACGAGTAACTATGACTCTCGTAATAGGCCAATGACTCAATACATGGAGTACTGAATCAGATAACTCGAGGAACGCCTTTCAATAGTAACGAAGACATTCTTACGGTTCACAACTGGTGACAAATCCGTTCTGGCAGTGTGGCACCATTTACAAAAATGAGACACGGTGAGAGCAACTGGGATGGGTAACTATGACTCTCTTAAGGTAGCCAATGATCAACACCAGGAGTATTGAATCAGGCAACTCGAGTAACCCTTGGCTATAGTAACGATGACTTTCGTAGATTACACAACCTGTGACATATCGGTGCTGGCAGACTGGCCACAGTTACAATGTATTTTAATTTGGGTGGTCAACCGACAGGAAAATCTATTACCCTTCTGAGGTAACCGACGATTCGTCACCAGGTGGAGTACACTCTGAAAGGAGTGACTATGACTCTCCTATGCAACACAACTAGTGTCGTATCGCTTCTGGCAGACGCCACAGTAACAAGAAACGTGAAACTGGCTGCGAAATTAGGACGAGGAGCGACGACGCACTCAAGGTAGCTAGTGCAGCGTCACCTGGAGGACTGCATCAGTAAAGTCTAGTAATCCCTGGCAGGCATTACGATGATTCACTTAAGATACACAACTAGTGACATATCGGTTCTGGCAGACTGGCCACAGTAACAAAGTATATGAATCTGGGTGAGCAACTGTGACGAGTAACTATGACTCTCGTAATAGGCCAATGACTCAATACACGGAGTACTGAATCAGATAACTCGAGGAACGCCTTGCAAAAGTAACAATGACTTTCTTACGGTTCACAACTGGTGACAAATCCGTTCTGGCAGCCTGGCACCAGTAACAAAAATGAGACACTGCGTGAGCAACTGGGAAGGGTAACTATGACTCTCTTAAGGTAGCCAATGATCGTCACCAAGAATATTGATTGAGGAAACTCGAGTAACCCTTGGCTATAGTAACGATGACTCTCGTAGATTACACAACCTGTGACATATCGATGCTGGCAGACTGGCCACAGTTACAATGTATTTTAATTTGGGTGGTCAACCGACAGGAAAATCTATTACCCTTCTGAGGTAACCGACGATTCGTCACCAGGTGGAGTACACTCTGAAAGGAGTGACTATGACTCTCATATGACACACAACTAGTGTCGTGTCGCTTCTGGCAGACGCCACAGTAACAAGAAACGTGAAACTCGCTGCGAAATTAGGACGAGGAGCTACGACGCACTCAAGGTAGCTAGTGCAGTGTCACCTGGAGGACTGCATCAGTAAAGTCTAGTAATCCGTAGCAGGCATAACGATGACTCACTTAAGATACACAACTAGTGACATATCGGTTCTGCCAGACTGGCCACAGTAACAAAATATATGAATCTGGGTGAGCAACTGTGACGAGTAACTATGACTCTCGTAATAGGCCAATGACTCAATACATGGAGTACTGAATCAGATAACTCGAGGAACGCCTTTCAATAGTAACGAAGACATTCTTACGGTTCACAACTGGTGACAAATCCGTTCTGGCAGTGTGGCACCAGTTACAAAAATGAGACACTGTGAGAGCAACTGGGATGGGTAACTATGACTCTCTTAAGGTAGCCAATGATCAACACCAGGAGTATTGAATCAGGCAACTCGAGTAACCCTTGGCTATAGTAACGATGACTTTCGTAGATTACACAACCTGTGACATATCGGTGCTGGCAGACTGGCCACAGTTACAATGTATTTTAATTTGGGTGGTCAACCGACAGGAAAATCTATTACCCTTCTGAGGTAACCGACGATTCGTCACCAGGTGGAGTACACTCTGAAAGGAGTGACTATGACTCTCCTATGCCACACAACTAGTGTCGTATCGCTTCTGGCAGACGCCACAGTAACAAGAAACGTGAAACTGGCTGCGAAATTAGGACGAGGAGCGACGACGCACTCAAGGTAGCTAGTGCAGCGTCACCTGGAGGACTGCATCAGTAAAGTCTAGTAATCCCTGGCAGGCATTACGATGATTCACTTAAGATACACAACTAGTGACATATCGGTTCTGGCAGACTGGCCACAGTAACAAAGTATATGAATCTGGGTGAGCAACTGTGACGAGTAACTATGACTCTCGTAATAGGCCAATGACTCAATACACGGAGTACTGAATCAGATAACTCGAGGAACGCCTTGCAAAAGTAACAATGACTTTCTTACGGTTCACAACTGGTGACAAATCCGTTCTGGCAGCCTGGCACCAGTAACAAAAATGAGACACTGCGTGAGCAACTGGGAAGGGTAACTATGACTCTCTTAAGGTAGCCAATGATCGTCACCAAGAATATTGATTGAGGAAACTCGAGTAACCCTTGGCTATAGTAACGATGACTCTCGTAGATTACACAACCTGTGACATATCGATGCTGGCAGACTGGCCACAGTTACAATGTATTTTAATTTGGGTGGTCAACCGACAGGAAAATCTATTACCCTTCTGAGGTAACCGACGATTCGTCACCAGGTGGAGTACACTCTGAAAGGAGTGACTATGACTCTCATATGACACACAACTAGTGTCGTGTCGCTTCTGGCAGACGCCACAGTAACAAGAAACGTGAAACTCGCTGCGAAATTAGGACGAGGAGCTACGACGCACTCAAGGTAGCTAGTGCAGTGTCACCTGGAGGACTGCATCAGTAAAGTCTAGTAATCCCTAGCAGGCATAACGATGACTCACTTAAGATACACAACTAGTGACATATCGGTTCTGCCAGACTGGCCACAGTAACAAAATATATGAATCTGGGTGAGCAACTGTGACGAGTAACTATGACTCTCGTAATAGGCCAATGACTCAATACATGGAGTATTGAATCAGAAATCTCGAGGAACGCCTTGCAATAGTAACAATGACTTTCTTACGGTTCACAACTGGTGACAAATCCGTTCTGGCACCCTGGCGCCAATAACAAAAGTGAGACACTGCGTGAGCAACTGGGAAGGGTAACTATGACTCTCTTAAGGTAGCCAATGATACGTCACCAGGAATATTGAATCAGGAAACTCGAGTAACCCTTGGCTATAGTAACGATGACTTTCGTTGATTACACAACCTGTGACATATCGGTGCTGGCAGACTGGCTACAGTTACAATGTACTTTAATTTGGGTGGTCAACCGACAGCAATATCTATTACCTTTCTGAAGGAACCGACGATTCGTCACTAGGTGGAGTACACTCTGAAAGGAGTGACTATGACTCTCATATGACACACAACTAGTGTCGTATCGCTTCTGGCAGACGCCACAGTAACAAGAAACGTGAAACTGGCTGCGAAATTACGACGAGGAGCTACGACGCACTCAAGGTAGCTAGTGCAGCGTCACCTGGAGAACTGCATCAGTAAAATGTAGTAATCCCTGGCAGGCATAACGATGACTCACTTAAGATACACAACTAGTGACATATCGGTTCTGGCAGACTGGCCACAGTAACAAAATATATGAATCTGGGTGAGCAACTGTGACGAGTAACTATGACTCTCGTAATAGGCCAATTACTCAATAAATGGAGTATTGAATCAGATAACTCGAGGAACGTCTTTCTATAGTAACGATGACATTCTTACGGTTCACAACTGGTGACAAATCCGTTCTGGCACCCTGGCACCAGTAACAAAAATGAGACACTGCGTGAGCAACTGGGATGGGTAACTATGATTCTCTTAAGGTAGCCAATGATCGTCACCAGGAGTATTGAATCAGGAAACTCGAGTAACCCTTGGCTATAGTAACGATGACTTTCGTAGATTACACAACCTGTGACATATCGGTTCTGGCAGACTGGCCACAGTCACAAAATATATGTATCTGGGTGAGCAACTGTGACGAGTAACTATGACTCTCGTAATAGGCCAATGACTCAATACATGGAGTACTGAATCAGATAACTCGAGGAACGCCTTTCAATAGTAACGAAGACATTCTTACGGTTCACAACTGGTGACAAATCCGTTCTGGCAGTGTGGCACCATTTACAAAAATGAGACACGGTGAGAGCAACTGGGATGGGTAACTATGACTCTCTTAAGGTAGCCAATGATCAACACCAGGAGTATTGAATCAGGCAACTCGAGTAACCCTTGGCTATAGTAACGATGACTTTCGTAGATTACACAACCTGTGACATATCGGTGCTGGCAGACTGGCCACAGTTACAATGTATTTTAATTTGGGTGGTCAACCGACAGGAAAATCTATTACCCTTCTGAGGTAACCGACGATTCGTCACCAGGTGGAGTACACTCTGAAAGGAGTGACTATGACTCTCCTATGCAACACAACTAGTGTCGTATCGCTTCTGGCAGACGCCACAGTAACAAGAAACGTGAAACTGGCTGCGAAATTAGGACGAGGAGCGACGACGCACTCAAGGTAGCTAGTGCAGCGTCACCTGGAGGACTGCATCAGTAAAGTCTAGTAATCCCTGGCAGGCATTACGATGATTCACTTAAGATACACAACTAGTGACATATCGGTTCTGGCAGACTGGCCACAGTAACAAAGTATATGAATCTGGGTGAGCAACTGTGACGAGTAACTATGACTCTCGTAATAGGCCAATGACTCAATACACGGAGTACTGAATCAGATAACTCGAGGAACGCCTTGCAAAAGTAACAATGACTTTCTTACGGTTCACAACTGGTGACAAATCCGTTCTGGCAGCCTGGCACCAGTAACAAAAATGAGACACTGCGTGAGCAACTGGGAAGGGTAACTATGACTCTCTTAAGGTAGCCAATGATCGTCACCAAGAATATTGATTGAGGAAACTCGAGTAACCCTTGGCTATAGTAACGATGACTCTCGTAGATTACACAACCTGTGACATATCGATGCTGGCAGACTGGCCACAGTTACAATGTATTTTAATTTGGGTGGTCAACCGACAGGAAAATCTATTACCCTTCTGAGGTAACCGACGATTCGTCACCAGGTGGAGTACACTCTGAAAGGAGTGACTATGACTCTCATATGACACACAACTAGTGTCGTGTCGCTTCTGGCAGACGCCACAGTAACAAGAAACGTGAAACTCGCTGCGAAATTAGGACGAGGAGCTACGACGCACTCAAGGTAGCTAGTGCAGTGTCACCTGGAGGACTGCATCAGTAAAGTCTAGTAATCCGTAGCAGGCATAACGATGACTCACTTAAGATACACAACTAGTGACATATCGGTTCTGCCAGACTGGCCACAGTAACAAAATATATGAATCTGGGTGAGCAACTGTGACGAGTAACTATGACTCTCGTAATAGGCCAATTACTCAATAAATGGAGTATTGAATCAGATAACTCGAGGAACGTCTTTCTATAGTAACGATGACATTCTTACGGTTCACAACTGGTGACAAATCCGTTCTGGCACCCTGGCACCAGTAACAAAAATGAGACACTGCGTGAGCAACTGGGATGGGTAACTATGATTCTCTTAAGGTAGCCAATGATCGTCACCAGGAGTATTGAATCAGGAAACTCGAGTAACCCTTGGCTATAGTAACGATGACTTTCGTAGATTACACAACCTGTGACATATCGGTTCTGGCAGACTGGCCACAGTCACAAAATATATGTATCTGGGTGAGCAACTGTGACGAGTAACTATGACTCTCGTAATAGGCCAATGACTCAATACATGGAGTACTGAATCAGATAACTCGAGGAACGCCTTTCAATAGTAACGAAGACATTCTTACGGTTCACAACTGGTGACAAATCCGTTCTGGCAGTGTGGCACCAGTTACAAAAATGAGACACTGTGAGAGCAACTGGGATGGGTAACTATGACTCTCTTAAGGTAGCCAATGATCAACACCAGGAGTATTGAATCAGGCAACTCGAGTAACCCTTGGCTATAGTAACGATGACTTTCGTAGATTACACAACCTGTGACATATCGGTGCTGGCAGACTGGCCACAGTTACAATGTATTTTAATTTGGGTGGTCAACCGACAGGAAAATCTATTACCCTTCTGAGGTAACCGACGATTCGTCACCAGGTGGAGTACACTCTGAAAGGAGTGACTATGACTCTCCTATGCCACACAACTAGTGTCGTATCGCTTCTGGCAGACGCCACAGTAACAAGAAACGTGAAACTGGCTGCGAAATTAGGACGAGGAGCGACGACGCACTCAAGGTAGCTAGTGCAGCGTCACCTGGAGGACTGCATCAGTAAAGTCTAGTAATCCCTAGCAGGCATAACGATGACTCACTTAAGATACACAACTAGTGACATATCGGTTCTGCCAGACTGGCCACAGTAACAAAATATATGAATCTGGGTGAGCAACTGTGACGAGTAACTATGACTCTCGTAATAGGCCAATGACTCAATACATGGAGTATTGAATCAGAAAACTCGAGGAACGCCTTGCAATAGTAACAATGACTTTCTTACGGTTCACAACTGGTGACAAATCCGTTCTGGCACCCTGGCGCCAATAACAAAAGTGAGACACTGCGTGAGCAACTGGGAAGGGTAACTATGACTCTCTTAAGGTAGCCAATGATACGTCACCAGGAATATTGAATCAGGAAACTCGAGTAACCCTTGGCTATAGTAACGATGACTTTCGTTGATTACACAACCTGTGACATATCGGTGCTGGCAGACTGGCTACAGTTACAATGTACTTTAATTTGGGTGGTCAACCGACAGCAATATCTATTACCTTTCTGAAGGAACCGACGATTCGTCACTAGGTGGAGTACACTCTGAAAGGAGTGACTATGACTCTCATATGACACACAACTAGTGTCGTATCGCTTCTGGCAGACGCCACAGTAACAAGAAACGTGAAACTGGCTGCGAAATTACGACGAGGAGCTACGACGCACTCAAGGTAGCTAGTGCAGCGTCACCTGGAGGACTGCATCAGTAAAGTGTAGTAATCCCTGGCAGGCATAACGATGACTCACTTAAGATACACAACTAGTGACATATCGGTTCTGGCAGACTGGCCACAGTAACAAAATATATGAATCTGGGTGAGCAACTGTGACGAGTAACTATGACTCTCGTAATAGGCCAATTACTCAATAAATGGAGTATTGAATCAGATAACTCGAGGAACGTCTTTCTATAGTAACGATGACATTCTTACGGTTCACAACTGGTGACAAATCCGTTCTGGCACCCTGGCACCAGTAACAAAAATGAGACACTGCGTGAGCAACTGGGATGGGTAACTATGATTCTCTTAAGGTAGCCAATGATCGTCACCAGGAGTATTGAATCAGGAAACTCGAGTAACCCTTGGCTATAGTAACGATGACTTTCGTAGATTACACAACCTGTGACATATCGGTTCTGGCAGACTGGCCACAGTCACAAAATATATGTATCTGGGTGAGCAACTGTGACGAGTAACTATGACTCTCGTAATAGGCCAATGACTCAATACATGGAGTACTGAATCAGATAACTCGAGGAACGCCTTTCAATAGTAACGAAGACATTCTTACGGTTCACAACTGGTGACAAATCCGTTCTGGCAGTGTGGCACCAGTTACAAAAATGAGACACTGTGAGAGCAACTGGGATGGGTAACTATGACTCTCTTAAGGTAGCCAATGATCAACACCAGGAGTATTGAATCAGGCAACTCGAGTAACCCTTGGCTATAGTAACGATGACTTTCGTAGATTACACAACCTGTGACATATCGGTGCTGGCAGACTGGCCACAGTTACAATGTATTTTAATTTGGGTGGTCAACCGACAGGAAAATCTATTACCCTTCTGAGGTAACCGACGATTCGTCACCAGGTGGAGTACACTCTGAAAGGAGTGACTATGACTCTCATATGACACACAACTAGTGTCGTATCGCTTCTGGCAGACGCCACAGTAACAAGAAACGTGAAACTCGCTGCGAAATTAGGATGAGGAGCTACGACGCACTCAAGGTAGCTAGTGCAGTGTCACCTGGAGGACTGCATCAGTAAAGTCTAGTAATCCCTAGCAGGCATAACGATGACTCACTTAAGATACACAACTAGTGACATATCGGTTCTGCCAGACTGGCCACAGTAACAAAATATATGAATCTGGGTGAGCAACTGTGACGAGTAACTATGACTCTCGTAATAGGCCAATGACTCAATACATGGAGTATTGAATCAGAAAACTCGAGGAACGCCTTGCAATAGTAACAATGACTTTCTTACGGTTCACAACTGGTGACAAATCCGTTCTGGCACCCTGGCGCCAATAACAAAAGTGAGACACTGCGTGAGCAACTGGGAAGGGTAACTATGACTCTCTTAAGGTAGCCAATGATCGTCACCAAGAATATTGATTGAGGAAACTCGAGTAACCCTTGGCTATAGTAACGATGACTCTCGTAGATTACACAACCTGTGACATATCGATGCTGGCAGACTGGCCACAGTTACAATGTATTTTAATTTGGGTGGTCAACCGACAGGAAAATCTATTACCCTTCTGAGGTAACCGACGATTCGTCACCAGGTGGAGTACACTCTGAAAGGAGTGACTATGACTCTCATATGACACACAACTAGTGTCGTGTCGCTTCTGGCAGACGCCACAGTAACAAGAAACGTGAAACTCGCTGCGAAATTAGGACGAGGAGCTACGACGCACTCAAGGTAGCTAGTGCAGTGTCACCTGGAGGACTGCATCAGTAAAGTCTAGTAATCCGTAGCAGGCATAACGATGACTCACTTAAGATACACAACTAGTGACATATCGGTTCTGCCAGACTGGCCACAGTAACAAAATATATGAATCTGGGTGAGCAACTGTGACGAGTAACTATGACTCTCGTAATAGGCCAATTACTCAATAAATGGAGTATTGAATCAGATAACTCGAGGAACGTCTTTCTATAGTAACGATGACATTCTTACGGTTCACAACTGGTGACAAATCCGTTCTGGCACCCTGGCACCAGTAACAAAAATGAGACACTGCGTGAGCAACTGGGATGGGTAACTATGATTCTCTTAAGGTAGCCAATGATCGTCACCAGGAGTATTGAATCAGGAAACTCGAGTAACCCTTGGCTATAGTAACGATGACTTTCGTAGATTACACAACCTGTGACATATCGGTTCTGGCAGACTGGCCACAGTCACAAAATATATGTATCTGGGTGAGCAACTGTGACGAGTAACTATGACTCTCGTAATAGGCCAATGACTCAATACATGGAGTACTGAATCAGATAACTCGAGGAACGCCTTTCAATAGTAACGAAGACATTCTTACGGTTCACAACTGGTGACAAATCCGTTCTGGCAGTGTGGCACCAGTTACAAAAATGAGACACTGTGAGAGCAACTGGGATGGGTAACTATGACTCTCTTAAGGTAGCCAATGATCAACACCAGGAGTATTGAATCAGGCAACTCGAGTAACCCTTGGCTATAGTAACGATGACTTTCGTAGATTACACAACCTGTGACATATCGGTGCTGGCAGACTGGCCACAGTTACAATGTATTTTAATTTGGGTGGTCAACCGACAGGAAAATCTATTACCCTTCTGAGGTAACCGACGATTCGTCACCAGGTGGAGTACACTCTGAAAGGAGTGACTATGACTCTCCTATGCCACACAACTAGTGTCGTATCGCTTCTGGCAGACGCCACAGTAACAAGAAACGTGAAACTGGCTGCGAAATTAGGACGAGGAGCGACGACGCACTCAAGGTAGCTAGTGCAGCGTCACCTGGAGGACTGCATCAGTAAAGTCTAGTAATCCCTAGCAGGCATAACGATGACTCACTTAAGATACACAACTAGTGACATATCGGTTCTGCCAGACTGGCCACAGTAACAAAATATATGAATCTGGGTGAGCAACTGTGACGAGTAACTATGACTCTCGTAATAGGCCAATGACTCAATACATGGAGTATTGAATCAGAAAACTCGAGGAACGCCTTGCAATAGTAACAATGACTTTCTTACGGTTCACAACTGGTGACAAATCCGTTCTGGCACCCTGGCGCCAATAACAAAAGTGAGACACTGCGTGAGCAACTGGGAAGGGTAACTATGACTCTCTTAAGGTAGCCAATGATACGTCACCAGGAATATTGAATCAGGAAACTCGAGTAACCCTTGGCTATAGTAACGATGACTTTCGTTGATTACACAACCTGTGACATATCGCTGCTGGCAGACTGGCTACAGTTACAATGTACTTTAATTTGGGTGGTCAACCGACAGCAATATCTATTACCTTTCTGAAGGAACCGACGATTCGTCACTAGGTGGAGTACACTCTGAAAGGAGTGACTATGACTCTCATATGACACACAACTAGTGTCGTATCGCTTCTGGCAGACGCCACAGTAACAAGAAACGTGAAACTGGCTGCGAAATTACGACGAGGAGCTACGACGCACTCAAGGTAGCTAGTGCAGCGTCACCTGGAGGACTGCATCAGTAAAGTGTAGTAATCCCTGGCAGGCATAACGATGACTCACTTAAGATACACAACTAGTGACATATCGGTTCTGGCAGACTGGCCACAGTAACAAAATATATGAATCTGGGTGAGCAACTGTGACGAGTAACTATGACTCTCGTAATAGGCCAATTACTCAATAAATGGAGTATTGAATCAGATAACTCGAGGAACGTCTTTCTATAGTAACGATGACATTCTTACGGTTCACAACTGGTGACAAATCCGTTCTGGCACCCTGGCACCAGTAACAAAAATGAGACACTGCGTGAGCAACTGGGATGGGTAACTATGATTCTCTTAAGGTAGCCAATGATCGTCACCAGGAGTATTGAATCAGGAAACTCGAGTAACCCTTGGCTATAGTAACGATGACTTTCGTAGATTACACAACCTGTGACATATCGGTTCTGGCAGACTGGCCACAGTCACAAAATATATGTATCTGGGTGAGCAACTGTGACGAGTAACTATGACTCTCGTAATAGGCCAATGACTCAATACATGGAGTACTGAATCAGATAACTCGAGGAACGCCTTTCAATAGTAACGAAGACATTCTTACGGTTCACAACTGGTGACAAATCCGTTCTGGCAGTGTGGCACCAGTTACAAAAATGAGACACTGTGAGAGCAACTGGGATGGGTAACTATGACTCTCTTAAGGTAGCCAATGATCAACACCAGGAGTATTGAATCAGGCAACTCGAGTAACCCTTGGCTATAGTAACGATGACTTTCGTAGATTACACAACCTGTGACATATCGGTGCTGGCAGACTGGCCACAGTTACAATGTATTTTAATTTGGGTGGTCAACCGACAGGAAAATCTATTACCCTTCTGAGGTAACCGACGATTCGTCACCAGGTGGAGTACACTCTGAAAGGAGTGACTATGACTCTCATATGACACACAACTAGTGTCGTATCGCTTCTGGCAGACGCCACAGTAACAAGAAACGTGAAACTCGCTGCGAAATTAGGATGAGGAGCTACGACGCACTCAAGGTAGCTAGTGCAGTGTCACCTGGAGGACTGCATCAGTAAAGTCTAGTAATCCCTAGCAGGCATAACGATGACTCACTTAAGATACACAACTAGTGACATATCGGTTCTGCCAGACTGGCCACAGTAACAAAATATATGAATCTGGGTGAGCAACTGTGACGAGTAACTATGACTCTCGTAATAGGCCAATGACTCAATACATGGAGTATTGAATCAGAAAACTCGAGGAACGCCTTGCAATAGTAACAATGACTTTCTTACGGTTCACAACTGGTGACAAATCCGTTCTGGCACCCTGGCGCCAATAACAAAAGTGAGACACTGCGTGAGCAACTGGGAAGGGTAACTATGACTCTCTTAAGGTAGCCAATGATACGTCACCAGGAATATTGAATCAGGAAACTCGAGTAACCCTTGGCTATAGTAACGATGACTTTCGTTGATTACACAACCTGTGACATATCGGTGCTGGCAGACTGGCTACAGTTACAATGTACTTTAATTTGGGTGGTCAACCGACAGCAATATCTATTACCTTTCTGAAGGAACCGACGATTCGTCACCAGGTGGAGTACACTCTGAAAGGAGTGACTATGACTCTCATATGACACACAACTAGTGTCGTATCGCTTCTGGCAGACGCCACAGTAACAAGAAACGTGAAACTGGCTGCGAAATTACGACGAGGAGCTACGACGCACTCAAGGTAGCTAGTGCAGCGTCACCTGGAGGACTGCATCAGTAAAGTGTAGTAATCCCTGGCAGGCATAACGATGACTCACTTAAGATACACAACTAGTGACATATCGGTTCTGGCAGACTGGCCACAGTAACAAAATATATGAATCTGGGTGAGCAACTGTGACGAGTAACTATGACTCTCGTAATAGGCCAATTACTCAATAAATGGAGTATTGAATCAGATAACTCGAGGAACGTCTTTCTATAGTAACGATGACATTCTTACGGTTCACAACTGGTGACAAATCCGTTCTGGCACCCTGGCACCAGTAACAAAAATGAGACACTGCGTGAGCAACTGGGATGGGTAACTATGATTCTCTTAAGGTAGCCAATGATCGTCACCAGGAGTATTGAATCAGGAAACTCGAGTAACCCTTGGCTATAGTAACGATGACTTTCGTAGATTACACAACCTGTGACATATCGGTTCTGGCAGACTGGCCACAGTCACAAAATATATGTATCTGGGTGAGCAACTGTGACGAGTAACTATGACTCTCGTAATAGGCCAATGACTCAATACATGGAGTACTGAATCAGATAACTCGAGGAACGCCTTTCAATAGTAACGAAGACATTCTTACGGTTCACAACTGGTGACAAATCCGTTCTGGCAGTGTGGCACCAGTTACAAAAATGAGACACTGTGAGAGCAACTGGGATGGGTAATTATGACTCTCTTAAGGTAGCCAATGATCAACACCAGGAGTATTGAATCAGGCAACTCGAGTAACCCTTGGCTATAGTAACGATGACTTTCGTAGATTACACAACCTGTGACATATCGGTGCTGGCAGACTGGCCACAGTTACAATGTATTTTAATTTGGGTGGTCAACCGACAGGAAAATCTATTACCCTTCTGAGGTAACCGACGATTCGTCACCAGGTGGAGTACACTCTGAAAGGAGTGACTATGACTCTCCTATGCCACACAACTAGTGTCGTATCGCTTCTGGCAGACGCCACAGTAACAAGAAACGTGAAACTGGCTGCGAAATTAGGACAAGGAGCGACGACGCACTCAAGGTAGCTAGTGCAGCGTCACCTGGAGGACTGCATCAGTAAAGTCTAGTAATCCCTGGCAGGCATTACGATGATTCACTTAAGATACACAACTAGTGACATATCGGTTCTGGCAGACTGGCCACAGTAACAAAGTATATGAATCTGGGTGAGCAACTGTGACGAGTAACTATGACTCTCGTAATAGGCCAATGACTCAATACACGGAGTACTGAATCAGATAACTCGAGGAACGCCTTGCAAAAGTAACAATGACTTTCTTACGGTTCACAACTGGTGACAAATCCGTTCTGGCAGCCTTGCACCAGTAACAAAAATGAGACACAGCGTGAGCAACTGGGAAGGGTAACTATGACTCTCTTAAGGTAGCCAATGATCGTCACCAAGAATATTGATTGAGGAAACTCGAGTAACCCTTGGCTATAGTAACGATGACTCTCGTAGATTACACAACCTGTGACATATCGATGCTGGCAGACTGGCCACAGTTACAATGTATTTTAATTTGGGTGGTCAACCGACAGGAAAATCTATTACCCTTCTGAGGTAACCGACGATTCGTCACCAGGTGGAGTACACTCTGAAAGGAGTGACTATGACTCTCATATGACACACAACTAGTGTCGTATCGCTTCTGGCAGACGCCACAGTAACAAGAAACCTGAAACTCGCTGCGAAATTAGGATGAGGAGCTACGACGCACTCAAGGTAGCTAGTGCAGTGTCACCTGGAGGACTGCATCAGTAAAGTCTAGTAATCCCTAGCAGGCATAACGATGACTCACTTAAGATACACAACTAGTGACATATCGGTTCTGCCAGACTGGCCACAGTAACAAAATATATGAATCTGGGTGAGCAACTGTGACGAGTAACTATGACTCTCGTAATAGGCCAATGACTCAATACATGGAGTATTGAATCAGAAAACTCGAGGAACGCCTTGCAATAGTAACAATGACTTTCTTACGGTTCACAATTGGTGACAAATCCGTTCTGGCACCCTGGCGCCAATAACAAAAGTGAGACACTGCGTGAGCAACTGGGAAGGGTAACTATGACTCTCTTAAGGTAGCCAATGATACGTCACCAGGAATATTGAATCAGGAAACTCGAGTAACCCTTGGCTATAGTAACGATGACTTTCGTTGATTACACAACCTGTGACATATCGGTGCTGGCAGACTGGCTACAGTTACAATGTACTTTAATTTGGGTGGTCAACCGACAGCAATATCTATTACCTTTCTGAAGGAACCGACGATTCGTCACCAGGTGGAGTACACTCTGAAAGGAGTGACTATGACTCTCATATGACACACAACTAGTGTCGTATCGCTTCTGGCAGACGCCACAGTAACAAGAAACGTGAAACTGGCTGCGAAATTACGACGAGGAGCTACGACGCACTCAAGGTAGCTAGTGCAGCGTCACCTGGAGGACTGCATCAGTAAAGTGTAGTAATCCCTGGCAGGCATAACGATGACTCACTTAAGATACACAACTAGTGACATATCGGTTCTGGCAGACTGGCCACAGGAACAAAATATATGAATCTGGGTGAGCAACTGTGACGAGTAACTATGACTCTCGTAATAGGCCAATTACTCAATAAATGGAGTATTGAATCAGATAACTCGAGGAACGTCTTTCTATAGTAACGATGACATTCTTATGGTTCACAACTGGTGACAAATCCGTTCTGGCACCCTGGCACCAGTAACAAAAATGAGACACTGCGTGAGCAACTGGGATGGGTAACTATGATTCTCTTAAGGTAGCCAATGATCGTCACCAGGAGTATTGAATCAGGAAACTCGAGTAACCCTTGGCTATAGTAACGATGACTTTCGTAGATTACACAACCTGTGACATATCGGTTCTGGCAGACTGGCCACAGTCACAAAATATATGTATCTGGGTGAGCAACTGTGACGAGTAACTATGACTCTCGTAATAGGCCAATGACTCAATACATGGAGTACTGAATCAGATAACTCGAGGAACGCCTTTCAATAGTAACGAAGACATTCTTACGGTTCACAACTGGTGACAAATCCGTTCTGGCAGTGTGGCACCAGTTACAAAAATGAGACACTGTGAGAGCAACTGGGATGGGTAACTATGACTCTCTTAAGGTAGCCAATGATCAACACCAGGAGTATTGAATCAGGCAACTCGAGTAACCCTTGGCTATAGTAACGATGACTTTCGTAGATTACACAACCTGTGACATATCGGTGCTGGCAGACTGGCCACAGTTACAATGTATTTTAATTTGGGTGGTCAACCGACAGGAAAATCTATTACCCTTCTGAGGTAACCGACGATTCGTCACCAGGTGGAGTACACTCTGAAAGGAGTGACTATGACTCTCCTATGCCACACAACTAGTGTCGTATCGCTTCTGGCAGACGCCACAGTAACAAGAAACGTGAAACTGGCTGCGAAATTAGGATAAGGAGCGACGACGCACTCAAGGTAGCTAGTGCAGCGTCACCTGGAGGACTGCATCAGTAAAGTCTAGTAATCCCTGGCAGGCATTACGATGATTCACTTAAGATACACAACTAGTGACATATCGGTTCTGGCAGACTGGCCACAGTAACAAAGTATATGAATCTGGGTGAGCAACTGTGACGAGTAACTATGACTCTCGTAATAGGCCAATGACTCAATACACGGAGTACTGAATCAGATAACTCGAGGAACGCCTTGCAAAAGTAACAATGACTTTCTTACGGTTCACAACTGGTGACAAATCCGTTCTGGCAGCCTTGCACCAGTAACAAAAATGAGACACTGCGTGAGCAACTGGGAAGGGTAACTATGACTCTCTTAAGGTAGCCAATGATCGTCACCAAGAATATTGATTGAGGAAACTCGAGTAACCCTTGGCTATAGTAACGATGACTCTCGTAGATTACACAACCTGTGACATATCGATGCTGGCAGACTGGCCACAGTTACAATGTATTTTAATTTGGGTGGTCAACCGACAGGAAAATCTATTACCCTTCTGAGGTAACCGACGATTCGTCACCAGGTGGAGTACACTCTGAAAGGAGTGACTATGACTCTCATATGACACACAACTAGTGTCGTATCGCTTCTGGCAGACGCCACAGTAACAAGAAACCTGAAACTCGCTGCGAAATTAGGATGAGGAGCTACGACGCACTCAAGGTAGCTAGTGCAGTGTCACCTGGAGGACTGCATCAGTAAAGTCTAGTAATCCCTAGCAGGCATAACGATGACTCACTTAAGATACACAACTAGTGACATATCGGTTCTGCCAGACTGGCCACAGTAACAAAATATATGAATCTGGGTGAGCAACTGTGACGAGTAACTATGACTCTCGTAATAGGCCAATGACTCAATACATGGAGTATTGAATCAGAAAACTCGAGGAACGCCTTGCAATAGTAACAATGACTTTCTTACGGTTCACAACTGGTGACAAATCCGTTCTGGCACCCTGGCGCCAATAACAAAAGTGAGACACTGCGTGAGCAACTGGGAAGGGTAACTATGACTCTCTTAAGGTAGCCAATGATACGTCACCAGGAATATTGAATCAGGAAACTCGAGTAACCCTTGGCTATAGTAACGATGACTTTCGTTGATTACACAACCTGTGACATATCGGTGCTGGCAGACTGGCTACAGTTACAATGTACTTTAATTTGGGTGGTCAACCGACAGCAATATCTATTACCTTTCTGAAGGAACCGACGATTCGTCACCAGGTGGAGTACACTCTGAAAGGAGTGACTATGACTCTCATATGACACACAACTAGTGTCGTATCGCTTCTGGCAGACGCCACAGTAACAAGAAACGTGAAACTGGCTGCGAAATTACGACGAGGAGCTACGACGCACTCAAGGTAGCTAGTGCAGCGTCACCTGGAGGACTGCATCAGTAAAGTGTAGTAATCCCTGGCAGGCATAACGATGACTCACTTAAGATACACAACTAGTGACATATCGGTTCTGGCAGACTGGCCACAGGAACAAAATATATGAATCTGGGTGAGCAACTGTGACGAGTAACTATGACTCTCGTAATAGGCCAATTACTCAATAAATGGAGTATTGAATCAGATAACTCGAGGAACGTCTTTCTATAGTAACGATGACATTCTTATGGTTCACAACTGGTGACAAATCCGTTCTGGCACCCTGGCACCAGTAACAAAAATGAGACACTGCGTGAGCAACTGGGATGGGTAACTATGATTCTCTTAAGGTAGCCAATGATCGTCACCAGGAGTATTGAATCAGGAAACTCGAGTAACCCTTGGCTATAGTAACGATGACTTTCGTAGATTACACAACCTGTGACATATCGGTTCTGGCAGACTGGCCACAGTCACAAAATATATGTATCTGGGTGAGCAACTGTGACGAGTAACTATGACTCTCGTAATAGGCCAATGACTCAATACATGGAGTACTGAATCAGATAACTCGAGGAACGCCTTTCAATAGTAACGAAGACATTCTTACGGTTCACAACTGGTGACAAATCCGTTCTGGCAGTGTGGCACCAGTTACAAAAATGAGACACTGTGAGAGCAACTGGGATGGGTAACTATGACTCTCTTAAGGTAGCCAATGATCAACACCAGGAGTATTGAATCAGGCAACTCGAGTAACCCTTGGCTATAGTAACGATGACTTTCGTAGATTACACAACCTGTGACATATCGGTGCTGGCAGACTGGCCACAGTTACAATGTATTTTAATTTGGGTGGTCAACCGACAGGAAAATCTATTACCCTTCTGAGGTAACCGACGATTCGTCACCAGGTGGAGTACACTCTGAAAGGAGTGACTATGACTCTCCTATGCCACACAACTAGTGTCGTATCGCTTCTGGCAGACGCCACAGTAACAAGAAACGTGAAACTGGCTGCGAAATTAGGATAAGGAGCGACGACGCACTCAAGGTAGCTAGTGCAGCGTCACCTGGAGGACTGCATCAGTAAAGTCTAGTAATCCCTGGCAGGCATTACGATGATTCACTTAAGATACACAACTAGTGACATATCGGTTCTGGCAGACTGGCCACAGTAACAAAGTATATGAATCTGGGTGAGCAACTGTGACGAGTAACTATGACTCTCGTAATAGGCCAATGACTCAATACACGGAGTACTGAATCAGATAACTCGAGGAACGCCTTGCAAAAGTAACAATGACTTTCTTACGGTTCACAACTGGTGACAAATCCGTTCTGGCAGCCTTGCACCAGTAACAAAAATGAGACACTGCGTGAGCAACTGGGAAGGGTAACTATGACTCTCTTAAGGTAGCCAATGATCGTCACCAAGAATATTGATTGAGGAAACTCGAGTAACCCTTGGCTATAGTAACGATGACTCTCGTAGATTACACAACCTGTGACATATCGATGCTGGCAGACTGGCCACAGTTACAATGTATTTTAATTTGGGTGGTCAACCGACAGGAAAATCTATTACCCTTCTGAGGTAACCGACGATTCGTCACCAGGTGGAGTACACTCTGAAAGGAGTGACTATGACTCTCATATGACACACAACTAGTGTCGTATCGCTTCTGGCAGACGCCACAGTAACAAGAAACCTGAAACTCGCTGCGAAATTAGGATGAGGAGCTACGACGCACTCAAGGTAGCTAGTGCAGTGTCACCTGGAGGACTGCATCAGTAAAGTCTAGTAATCCCTAGCAGGCATAACGATGACTCACTTAAGATACACAACTAGTGACATATCGGTTCTGCCAGACTGGCCACAGTAACAAAATATATGAATCTGGGTGAGCAACTGTGACGAGTAACTATGACTCTCGTAATAGGCCAATGACTCAATACATGGAGTATTGAATCAGAAAACTCGAGGAACGCCTTGCAATAGTAACAATGACTTTCTTACGGTTCACAACTGGTGACAAATCCGTTCTGGCACCCTGGCGCCAATAACAAAAGTGAGACACTGCGTGAGCAACTGGGAAGGGTAACTATGACTCTCTTAAGGTAGCCAATGATACGTCACCAGGAATATTGAATCAGGAAACTCGAGTAACCCTTGGCTATAGTAACGATGACTTTCGTTGATTACACAACCTGTGACATATCGGTGCTGGCAGACTGGCTACAGTTACAATGTACTTTAATTTGGGTGGTCAACCGACAGCAATATCTATTACCTTTCTGAAGGAACCGACGATTCGTCACCAGGTGGAGTACACTCTGAAAGGAGTGACTATGACTCTCATATGACACACAACTAGTGTCGTATCGCTTCTGGCAGACGCCACAGTAACAAGAAACGTGAAACTGGCTGCGAAATTACGACGAGGAGCTACGACGCACTCAAGGTAGCTAGTGCAGCGTCACCTGGAGGACTGCATCAGTAAAGTGTAGTAATCCCTGGCAGGCATAACGATGACTCACTTAAGATACACAACTAGTGACATATCGGTTCTGGCAGACTGGCCACAGTAACAAAATATATGAATCTGGGTGAGCAACTGTGACGAGTAACTATGACTCTCGTAATAGGCCAATTACTCAATAAATGGAGTATTGAATCAGATAACTCGAGGAACGTCTTTCTATAGTAACGATGACATTCTTACGGTTCACAACTGGTGACAAATCCGTTCTGGCACCCTGGCACCAGTAACAAAAATGAGACACTGCGTGAGCAACTGGGATGGGTAACTATGATTCTCTTAAGGTAGCCAATGATCGTCACCAGGAGTATTGAATCAGGAAACTCGAGTAACCCTTGGCTATAGTAACGATGACTTTCGTAGATTACACAACCTGTGACATATCGGTTCTGGCAGACTGGCCACAGTCACAAAATATATGTATCTGGGTGAGCAACTGTGACGAGTAACTATGACTCTCGTAATAGGCCAATGACTCAATACATGGAGTACTGAATCAGATAACTCGAGGAACGCCTTTCAATAGTAACGAAGACATTCTTACGGTTCACAACTGGTGACAAATCCGTTCTGGCAGTGTGGCACCAGTTACAAAAATGAGACACTGTGAGAGCAACTGGGATGGGTAATTATGACTCTCTTAAGGTAGCCAATGATCAACACCAGGAGTATTGAATCAGGCAACTCGAGTAACCCTTGGCTATAGTAACGATGACTTTCGTAGATTACACAACCTGTGACATATCGGTGCTGGCAGACTGGCCACAGTTACAATGTATTTTAATTTGGGTGGTCAACCGACAGGAAAATCTATTACCCTTCTGAGGTAACCGACGATTCGTCACCAGGTGGAGTACACTCTGAAAGGAGTGACTATGACTCTCCTATGCCACACAACTAGTGTCGTATCGCTTCTGGCAGACGCCACAGTAACAAGAAACGTGAAACTGGCTGCGAAATTAGGACAAGGAGCGACGACGCACTCAAGGTAGCTAGTGCAGCGTCACCTGGAGGACTGCATCAGTAAAGTCTAGTAATCCCTGGCAGGCATTACGATGATTCACTTAAGATACACAACTAGTGACATATCGGTTCTGGCAGACTGGCCACAGTAACAAAGTATATGAATCTGGGTGAGCAACTGTGACGAGTAACTATGACTCTCGTAATAGGCCAATGACTCAATACACGGAGTACTGAATCAGATAATTCGAGGAACGCCTTGCAAAAGTAACAATGACTTTCTTACGGTTCACAACTGGTGACAAATCCGTTCTGGCAGCCTTGCACCAGTAACAAAAATGAGACACAGCGTGAGCAACTGGGAAGGGTAACTATGACTCTCTTAAGGTAGCCAATGATCGTCACCAAGAATATTGATTGAGGAAACTCGAGTAACCCTTGGCTATAGTAACGATGACTCTCGTAGATTACACAACCTGTGACATATCGATGCTGGCAGACTGGCCACAGTTACAATGTATTTTAATTTGGGTGGTCAACCGACAGGAAAATCTATTACCCTTCTGAGGTAACCGACGATTCGTCACCAGGTGGAGTACACTCTGAAAGGAGTGACTATGACTCTCATATGACACACAACTAGTGTCGTATCGCTTCTGGCAGACGCCACAGTAACAAGAAACCTGAAACTCGCTGCGAAATTAGGATGAGGAGCTACGACGCACTCAAGGTAGCTAGTGCAGTGTCACCTGGAGGACTGCATCAGTAAAGTCTAGTAATCCCTAGCAGGCATAACGATGACTCACTTAAGATACACAACTAGTGACATATCGGTTCTGCCAGACTGGCCACAGTAACAAAATATATGAATCTGGGTGAGCAACTGTGACGAGTAACTATGACTCTCGTAATAGGCCAATGACTCAATACATGGAGTATTGAATCAGAAAACTCGAGGAACGCCTTGCAATAGTAACAATGACTTTCTTACGGTTCACAATTGGTGACAAATCCGTTCTGGCACCCTGGCGCCAATAACAAAAGTGAGACACTGCGTGAGCAACTGGGAAGGGTAACTATGACTCTCTTAAGGTAGCCAATGATACGTCACCAGGAATATTGAATCAGGAAACTCGAGTAACCCTTGGCTATAGTAACGATGACTTTCGTTGATTACACAACCTGTGACATATCGGTGCTGGCAGACTGGCTACAGTTACAATGTACTTTAATTTGGGTGGTCAACCGACAGCAATATCTATTACCTTTCTGAAGGAACCGACGATTCGTCACCAGGTGGAGTACACTCTGAAAGGAGTGACTATGACTCTCATATGACACACAACTAGTGTCGTATCGCTTCTGGCAGACGCCACAGTAACAAGAAACGTGAAACTGGCTGCGAAATTACGACGAGGAGCTACGACGCACTCAAGGTAGCTAGTGCAGCGTCACCTGGAGGACTGCATCAGTAAAGTGTAGTAATCCCTGGCAGGCATAACGATGACTCACTTAAGATACACAACTAGTGACATATCGGTTCTGGCAGACTGGCCACAGGAACAAAATATATGAATCTGGGTGAGCAACTGTGACGAGTAACTATGACTCTCGTAATAGGCCAATTACTCAATAAATGGAGTATTGAATCAGATAACTCGAGGAACGTCTTTCTATAGTAACGATGACATTCTTATGGTTCACAACTGGTGACAAATCCGTTCTGGCACCCTGGCACCAGTAACAAAAATGAGACACTGCGTGAGCAACTGGGATGGGTAACTATGATTCTCTTAAGGTAGCCAATGATCGTCACCAGGAGTATTGAATCAGGAAACTCGAGTAACCCTTGGCTATAGTAACGATGACTTTCGTAGATTACACAACCTGTGACATATCGGTTCTGGCAGACTGGCCACAGTCACAAAATATATGTATCTGGGTGAGCAACTGTGACGAGTAACTATGACTCTCGTAATAGGCCAATGACTCAATACATGGAGTACTGAATCAGATAACTCGAGGAACGCCTTTCAATAGTAACGAAGACATTCTTACGGTTCACAACTGGTGACAAATCCGTTCTGGCAGTGTGGCACCAGTTACAAAAATGAGACACTGTGAGAGCAACTGGGATGGGTAACTATGACTCTCTTAAGGTAGCCAATGATCAACACCAGGAGTATTGAATCAGGCAACTCGAGTAACCCTTGGCTATAGTAACGATGACTTTCGTAGATTACACAACCTGTGACATATCGGTGCTGGCAGACTGGCCACAGTTACAATGTATTTTAATTTGGGTGGTCAACCGACAGGAAAATCTATTACCCTTCTGAGGTAACCGACGATTCGTCACCAGGTGGAGTACACTCTGAAAGGAGTGACTATGACTCTCCTATGCCACACAACTAGTGTCGTATCGCTTCTGGCAGACGCCACAGTAACAAGAAACGTGAAACTGGCTGCGAAATTAGGACAAGGAGCGACGACGCACTCAAGGTAGCTAGTGCAGCGTCACCTGGAGGACTGCATCAGTAAAGTCTAGTAATCCCTGGCAGGCATTACGATGATTCACTTAAGATACACAACTAGTGACATATCGGTTCTGGCAGACTGGCCACAGTAACAAAGTATATGAATCTGGGTGAGCAACTGTGACGAGTAACTATGACTCTCGTAATAGGCCAATGACTCAATACACAGAGTACTGAATCAGATAACTCGAGGAACGCCTTGCAAAAGTAACAATGACTTTCTTACGGTTCACAACTGGTGACAAATCCGTTCTGGCAGCCTTGCACCAGTAACAAAAATGAGACACTGCGTGAGCAACTGGGAAGGGTAACTATGACTCTCTTAAGGTAGCCAATGATCGTCACCAAGAATATTGATTGAGGAAACTCGAGTAACCCTTGGCTATAGTAACGATGACTCTCGTAGATTACACAACCTGTGACATATCGATGCTGGCAGACTGGCCACAGTTACAATGTATTTTAATTTGGGTGGTCAACCGACAGGAAAATCTATTACCCTTCTGAGGTAACCGACGATTCGTCACCAGGTGGAGTACACTCTGAAAGGAGTGACTATGACTCTCATATGACACACAACTAGTGTCGTATCGCTTCTGGCAGACGCCACAGTAACAAGAAACCTGAAACTCGCTGCGAAATTAGGATGAGGAGCTACGACGCACTCAAGGTAGCTAGTGCAGTGTCACCTGGAGGACTGCATCAGTAAAGTCTAGTAATCCCTAGCAGGCATAACGATGACTCACTTAAGATACACAACTAGTGACATATCGGTTCTGCCAGACTGGCCACAGTAACAAAATATATGAATCTGGGTGAGCAACTGTGACGAGTAACTATGACTCTCGTAATAGGCCAATGACTCAATACATGGAGTATTGAATCAGAAAACTCGAGGAACGCCTTGCAATAGTAACAATGACTTTCTTACGGTTCACAACTGGTGACAAATCCGTTCTGGCACCCTGGCGCCAATAACAAAAGTGAGACACTGCGTGAGCAACTGGGAAGGGTAACTATGACTCTCTTAAGGTAGCCAATGATACGTCACCAGGAATATTGAATCAGGAAACTCGAGTAACCCTTGGCTATAGTAACGATGACTTTCGTTGATTACACAACCTGTGACATATCGGTGCTGGCAGACTGGCTACAGTTACAATGTACTTTAATTTGGGTGGTCAACCGACAGCAATATATATTACCTTTCTGAAGGAACCGACGATTCGTCACCAGGTGGAGTACACTCTGAAAGGAGTGACTATGACTCTCATATGACACACAACTAGTGTCGTATCGCTTCTGGCAGACGCCACAGTAACAAGAAACGTGAAACTGGCTGCGAAATTACGACGAGGAGCTACGACGCACTCAAGGTAGCTAGTGCAGCGTCACCTGGAGGACTGCATCAGTAAAGTGTAGTAATCCCTGGCAGGCATAACGATGACTCACTTAAGATACACAACTAGTGACATATCGGTTCTGGCAGACTGGCCACAGTAACAAAATATATGAATCTGGGTGAGCAACTGTGACGAGTAACTATGACTCTCGTAATAGGCCAATTACTCAATACATGGAGTATTGAATCAGATAACTCGAGGAACGTCTTTCTATAGTAACGATGACATTCTTACGGTTCACAACTGGTGACAAATCCGTTCTGGCACCCTGACAACAGTAACAAAAATGAGACACTGCGTGAGCAACTGGGATGGGTAACTATGACTCTCTTAAGGTAGCCAATGATCGTCACCAGGAGTATTGAATCAGGAAACTCGAGTAACCCTTGGCTATAGTAACGATGACTTTCGTAGATTACACAACCTGTGACATATCGGTTCTGGCAGACTGGCCACAGTAACAAAATATATGAATCTGGGTGAGCAACTGTGACGAGTAACTATGACTCTCGTAAAAGGCCAATGACTCAATACATGGAGTATTGAATCAGAAAACTCGAGGAACGCCTTGCAATAGTAACAATGACTTTCTTACGGTTCACAACTGGTGACAAATCCGTTCTGGCACCCTGGCGCCAATAACAAAAGTGAGACACTGCGTGAGCAACTGGGAAGGGTAACTATGACTCTCTTAAGGTAGCCAATGATACGTCACCAGGAATATTGAATCAGGAAACTCGAGTAACCCTTGGCTATAGTAACGATGACTTTCGTTGATTACACAACCTGTGACATATCGGTGCTGGCAGACTGGCTACAGTTACAATGTACTTTAATTTGGGTGGTCAACCGACAGCAATATCTATTACCTTTCTGAAGGAACCGACGATTCGTCACCAGGTGGAGTACACTCTGAAAGGAGTGACTATGACTCTCATATGACACACAACTAGTGTCGTATCGCTTCTGGCAGACGCCACAGTAACAAGAAACGTGAAACTGGCTGCGAAATTACGACGAGGAGCTACGACGCATTCAAGGTAGCTAGTGCAGCGTCACCTGGAGGACTGCATCAGTAAAGTGTAGTAATCCCTGGCAGGCATAACGATGACTCACTTAAGATACACAACTAGTGACATATCGGTTCTGGCAGACTGGCCACAGTCACAAAATATATGTATCTGGGTGAGCAACTGTGACGAGTAACTATGACTCTCGTAATAGGCCAATGACTCAATACATGGAGTACTGAATCAGATAACTCGAGGAACGCCTTTCAATAGTAACGAAGACATTCTTACGGTTCACAACTGGTGACAAATCCGTTCTGGCAGTGTGGCACCAGTTACAAAAATGAGACACTGTGAGAGCAACTGGGATGGGTAACTATGACTCTCTTAAGGTAGCCAATAATCAACACCAGGAGTATTGAATCAGGCAACTCGAGTAACCCTTGGCTATAGTAACGACGACTTTCGTAGATTACACAACCTGTGACATATCGGTGCTGGCAGACTGGCCACAGTTACAATGTATTTTAATTTGGGTGGTCAACCGACAGGAAAATCTATTACCCTTCTGAGGTAACCGACGATTCGTCACCAGGTGGAGTACACTCTGAAAGGAGTGACTATGACTCTCCTATGCCACACAACTAGTGTCGTATCGCTTCTGGCAGACGCCACAGTAACAAGAAACGTGAAACTGGCTGCGAAATTAGGACGAGGAGGACGACGCACTCAAGGTAGCTAGTGCAGCGTCACCTGGAGGACTGCATCAGTAAAGTCTAGTAATACCTGGCAGGCATTACGATGATTCACTTAAGATACACAACTAGTGACATATCGGTTCTGGCAGACTGGCCACAGTAACAAAGTATATGAATCTGGGTGAGCAACTGTGACGAGTAACTATGACTCTCGTAATAGGCCAATGACTCAATACACGGAGTACTGAATCAGATAACTCGAGGAACGCCTTGCAAAAGTAACAATGACTTTCTTACGGTTCACAACTGGTGACAAATCCGTTCTGGCAGTCTGGCACCAGTAACAAAAATGAGACACTGCGTGAGCAACTGGGAAGGGTAACTATGACTCTCTTAAGGTAGCCAATGATCGTCACCAAGAATATTGATTGAGGAAACTCGAGTAACCCTTGGCTATAGTAACGATGACTCTCGTAGATTACACAACCTGTGACATATCGATGCTGGCAGACTGGCCACAGTTACACTGTATTTTAATTTGGGTGGTCAACCGACAGGAAAATCTATTACCCTTCTGAGGTAACCGACGATTCGTCACCAGGTGGAGTACACTCTGAAAGGTGTGACTATGACTCTCATATGACACACAACTAGTGTCGTATCGCTTCTGGCAGACGCTACAGTAACAAGAAACGTGAAACTCGCGGCGAAATTAGGACGAGGAGCTACGACGCACTCAAGGTAGCTAGTGCAGTGTCACCTGGAGGACTGCATCAGTAAAGTCTAGTAATCCCTAGCAGGCATAACGATGACTCACTTAAGATACACAACTAGTGACATATCGGTTCTGCCAGACTGGCCACAGTAACAAAATATATGAATCTGGGTGAGCAACTGTGACGAGTAACTATGACTCTCGTAATAGGCCAATTACTCAATACATGGAGTATTGAATCAGATAACTCGAGGAACGTCTTTCTATAGTAACGATGACATTCTTACGGTTCACAACTGGTGACATATCCGTTCTGGCACCCTGACACCAGTAACAAAAATGAGACACTGCGTGAGCAACTGGGATGGGTAACTATGACTCTCTTAAGGTAGCCAATGATCGTCACCAGGAGTATTGAATCAGGAAACTCGAGTAACCCTTGGCTATAGTAACGATGACTTTCGTAGATTACACAACCTGTGACATATCGGTTCTGGCAGACTGGCCACAGTAACAAAATATATGAATCTGGGTGAGCAACTGTGACGAGTAACTATGACTCTCGTAATAGGCCAATGACTCAATACATGGAGTATTGAATCAGAAAACTCGAGGAACGCCTTGCAATAGTAACAATGACTTTCTTACGGTTCACAACTGGTGACAAATCCGTTCTGGCACCCTGGCGCCAATAACAAAAGTGAGACACTGCGTGAGCAACTGGGAAGGGTAACTATGACTCTCTTAAGGTAGCCAATGATACGTCACCAGGAATATTGAATCAGGAAACTCGAGTAACCCTTGGCTATAGTAACGATGACTTTCGTTGATTACACAACCTGTGACATATCGGTGCTGGCAGACTGGCTACAGTTACAATGTACTTTAATTTGGGTGGTCAACCGACAGCAATATCTATTACCTTTCTGAAGGAACCGACGATTCGTCACCAGGTGGAGTACACTCTGAAAGGAGTGACTATGACTCTCATATGACACACAACTAGTGTCGTATCGCTTCTGGCAGACGCCACAGTAACAAGAAACGTGAAACTGGCTGCGAAATTACGACGAGGAGCTACGACGCACTCAAGGTAGCTAGTGCAGCGTCACCTGGAGGACTGCATCAGTAAAGTGTAGTAATCCCTGGCAGGCATAACGATGACTCACTTAAGATACACAACTAGTGACATATCGGTTCTGGCAGACTGGCCACAGTCACAAAATATATGTATCTGGGTGAGCAACTGTGACGAGTAACTATGACTCTCGTAATAGGCCAATGACTCAATACATGGAGTACTGAATCAGATAACTCGAGGAACGCCTTTCAATAGTAACGAAGACATTCTTACGGTTCACAACTGGTGACAAATCCGTTCTGGCAGTGTGGCACCAGTTACAAAAATGAGACACTGTGAGAGCAACTGGGATGGGTAACTATGACTCTCTTAAGGTAGCCAATAATCAACACCAGGAGTATTGAATCAGGCAACTCGAGTAACCCTTGGCTATAGTGACGACGACTTTCGTAGATTACACAACCTGTGACATATCGGTGCTGGCAGACTGGCCACAGTTACAATGTATTTTAATTTGGGTGGTCAACCGACAGGAAAATCTATTACCCTTCTGAGGTAACCGACGATTCGTCACCAGGTGGAGTACACTCTGAAAGGAGTGACTATGACTCTCCTATGCCACACAACTAGTGTCGTATCGCTTCTGGCAGACGCCACAGTAACAAGAAACGTGAAACTGGCTGCGAAATTAGGACGAGGAGCGACGACGCACTCAAGGTAGCTAGTGCAGCGTCACCTGGAGGACTGCATCAGTAAAGTCTAGTAATCCCTGGCAGGCATTACGATGATTCACTTAAGATACACAACTAGTGACATATCGGTTCTGGCAGACTGGCCACAGTAACAAAGTATATGAATCTGGGTGAGCAACTGTGACGAGTAACTATGACTCTCGTAATAGGCCAATGACTCAATACACGGAGTACTGAATCAGATAACTCGAGGAACGCCTTGCAAAAGTAACAATGACTTTCTTATGGTTCACAACTGGTGACAAATCCGTTCTGGCAGCCTGGCACCAGTAACAAAAATGAGACACTGCGTGAGCAACTGGGAAGGGTAACTATGACTCTCTTAAGGTAGCCAATGATCGTCACCAAGAATATTGATTGAGGAAACTCGAGTAACCCTTGGCTATAGTAACGATGACTCTCGTAGATTACACAACCTGTGACATATCGATGCTGGCAGACTGGCCACAGTTACAATGTATTTTAATTTGGGTGGTCAACCGACAGGAAAATCTATTACCCTTCTGAGGTAACCGACGATTCGTCACCAGGTGGAGTACACTCTGAAAGGAGTGACTATGACTCTCATATGACACACAACTAGTGTCGTATCGCTTCTGGCAGACGCCACAGTAACAAGAAACCTGAAACTCGCTGCGAAATTAGGACGAGGAGCTACGACGCACTCAAGGTAGCTAGTGCAGTGTCACCTGGAGGACTGCATCAGTAAAGTCTAGTAATCCCTAGCAGGCATAACGATGACTCACTTAAGATAAACAACTAGTGACATATCGGTTCTGCCAGACTGGCCACAGTAACAAAATATATGAATCTGGGTGAGCAACTGTGACGAGTAACTATGACTCTCGTAATAGGCCAATGACTCAATACATGGAGTATTGAATCAGAAAACTCGAGGAACGCCTTGCAATAGTAGCAATGACTTTCTTACGGTTCACAACTGGTGACAAATCCGTTCTGGCACCCTGGCGCCAATAACAAAAGTGAGACACTGCGTGAGCAACTGGGAAGGGTAACTATGACTCTCTTAAGGTAGCCAATGATACGTCACCAGGAATATTGAATCAGGAAACTCGAGTAACCCTTGGCTATAGTAACGATGACTTTCGTTGATTACACAACCTGTGACATATCGGTGCTGGCAGACTGGCTACAGTTACAATGTACTTTAATTTGGGTGGTCAACCGACAGCAATATCTATTACCTTTCTGAAGGAACCGACGATTCGTCACCAGGTGGAGTACACTCTGAAAGGAGTGACTATGACTCTCATATGACACACAACTAGTGTCGTATCGCTTCTGGCAGACGCCACAGTAACAAGAAACGTGAAACTGGCTGCGAAATTACGACGAGGAGCTACGACGCACTCAAGGTAGCTAGTGCAGCGTCACCTGGAGGACTGCATCAGTAAAGTGTAGTAATCCCTGGCAGGCATAACGATGACTCACTTAAGATACACAACTAGTGACATATCGGTTCTGGCAGACTGGCCACAGTAACAAAATATATGAATCTGGGTGAGCAACTGTGACGAGTAACTATGACTCTCGTAATAGGCCAATTACTCAATACATGGAGTATTGAATCAGATAACTCGAGGAACGTCTTTCTATAGTAACGATGACATTCTTACGGTTCACAACTGGTGACAAATCCGTTCTGGCACCCTGACAACAGTAACAAAAATGAGACACTGCGTGAGCAACTGGGATGGGTAACTATGACTCTCTTAAGGTAGCCAATGATCGTCACCAGGAGTATTGAATCAGGAAACTCGAGTAACCCTTGGCTATAGTAACGATGACTTTCGTAGATTACACAACCTGTGACATATCGGTTCTGGCAGACTGGCCACAGTAACAAAATATATGAATCTGGGTGAGCAACTGTGACGAGTAACTATGACTCTCGTAATAGGCCAATGACTCAATACATGGAGTATTGAATCAGAAAACTCGAGGAACGCCTTGCAATAGTAACAATGACTTTCTTACGGTTCACAACTGGTGACAAATCCGTTCTGGCACCCTGGCGCCAATAACAAAAGTGAGACACTGCGTGAGCAACTGGGAAGGGTAACTATGACTCTCTTAAGGTAGCCAATGATACGTCACCAGGAATATTGAATCAGGAAACTCGAGTAACCCTTGGCTATAGTAACGATGACTTTCGTTGATTACACAACCTGTGACATATCGGTGCTGGCAGACTGGCTACAGTTACAATGTACTTTAATTTGGGTGGTCAACCGACAGCAATATCTATTACCTTTCTGAAGGAACCGACGATTCGTCACCAGGTGGAGTACACTCTGAAAGGAGTGACTATGACTCTCATATGACACACAACTAGTGTCGTATCGCTTCTGGCAGACGCCACAGTAACAAGAAACGTGAAACTGGCTGCGAAATTACGACGAGGAGCTACGACGCACTCAAGGTAGCTAGTGCAGCGTCACCTGGAGGACTGCATCAGTAAAGTGTAGTAATCCCTGGCAGGCATAACGATGACTCACTTAAGATACACAACTAGTGACATATCGGTTCTGGCAGACTGGCCACAGTCACAAAATATATGTATCTGGGTGAGCAACTGTGACGAGTAACTATGACTCTCGTAATAGGCCAATGACTCAATACATGGAGTACTGAATCAGATAACTCGAGGAACGCCTTTCAATAGTAACGAAGACATTCTTACGGTTCACAACTGGTGACAAATCCGTTCTGGCAGTGTGGCACCAGTTACAAAAATGAGACACTGTGAGAGCAACTGGGATGGGTAACTATGACTCTCTTAAGGTAGCCAATAATCAACACCAGGAGTATTGAATCAGGCAACTCGAGTAACCCTTGGCTATAGTGACGACGACTTTCGTAGATTACACAACCTGTGACATATCGGTGCTGGCAGACTGGCCACAGTTACAATGTATTTTAATTTGGGTGGTCAACCGACAGGAAAATCTATTACCCTTCTGAGGTAACCGACGATTCGTCACCAGGTGGAGTACACTCTGAAAGGAGTGACTATGACTCTCCTATGCCACACAACTAGTGTCGTATCGCTTCTGGCAGACGCCACAGTAACAAGAAACGTGAAACTGGCTGCGAAATTAGGACGAGGAGCGACGACGCACTCAAGGTAGCTAGTGCAGCGTCACCTGGAGGACTGCATCAGTAAAGTCTAGTAATCCCTGGCAGGCATTACGATGATTCACTTAAGATACACAACTAGTGACATATCGGTTCTGGCAGACTGGCCACAGTAACAAAGTATATGAATCTGGGTGAGCAACTGTGACGAGTAACTATGACTCTCGTAATAGGCCAATGACTCAATACACGGAGTACTGAATCAGATAACTCGAGGAACGCCTTGCAAAAGTAACAATGACTTTCTTATGGTTCACAACTGGTGACAAATCCGTTCTGGCAGCCTGGCACCAGTAACAAAAATGAGACACTGCGTGAGCAACTGGGAAGGGTAACTATGACTCTCTTAAGGTAGCCAATGATCGTCACCAAGAATATTGATTGAGGAAACTCGAGTAACCCTTGGCTATAGTAACGATGACTCTCGTAGATTACACAACCTGTGACATATCGATGCTGGCAGACTGGCCACAGTTACAATGTATTTTAATTTGGGTGGTCAACCGACAGGAAAATCTATTACCCTTCTGAGGTAACCGACGATTCGTCACCAGGTGGAGTACACTCTGAAAGGAGTGACTATGACTCTCATATGACACACAACTAGTGTCGTATCGCTTCTGGCAGACGCCACAGTAACAAGAAACCTGAAACTCGCTGCGAAATTAGGACGAGGAGCTACGACGCACTCAAGGTAGCTAGTGCAGTGTCACCTGGAGGACTGCATCAGTAAAGTCTAGTAATCCCTAGCAGGCATAACGATGACTCACTTAAGATAAACAACTAGTGACATATCGGTTCTGCCAGACTGGCCACAGTAACAAAATATATGAATCTGGGTGAGCAACTGTGACGAGTAACTATGACTCTCGTAATAGGCCAATGACTCAATACATGGAGTATTGAATCAGAAAACTCGAGGAACGCCTTGCAATAGTAGCAATGACTTTCTTACGGTTCACAACTGGTGACAAATCCGTTCTGGCACCCTGGCGCCAATAACAAAAGTGAGACACTGCGTGAGCAACTGGGAAGGGTAACTATGACTCTCTTAAGGTAGCCAATGATACGTCACCAGGAATATTGAATCAGGAAACTCGAGTAACCCTTGGCTATAGTAACGATGACTTTCGTTGATTACACAACCTGTGACATATCGGTGCTGGCAGACTGGCTACAGTTACAATGTACTTTAATTTGGGTGGTCAACCGACAGCAATATCTATTACCTTTCTGAAGGAACCGACGATTCGTCACCAGGTGGAGTACACTCTGAAAGGAGTGACTATGACTCTCATATGACACACAACTAGTGTCGTATCGCTTCTGGCAGACGCCACAGTAACAAGAAACGTGAAACTGGCTGCGAAATTACGACGAGGAGCTACGACGCACTCAAGGTAGCTAGTGCAGCGTCACCTGGAGGACTGCATCAGTAAAGTGTAGTAATCCCTGGCAGGCATAACGATGACTCACTTAAGATACACAACTAGTGACATATCGGTTCTGGCAGACTGGCCACAGTAACAAAATATATGAATCTGGGTGAGCAACTGTGACGAGTAACTATGACTCTCGTAATAGGCCAATTACTCAATACATGGAGTATTGAATCAGATAACTCGAGGAACGTCTTTCTATAGTAACGATGACATTCTTACGGTTCACAACTGGTGACAAATCCGTTCTGGCACCCTGACAACAGTAACAAAAATGAGACACTGCGTGAGCAACTGGGATGGGTAACTATGACTCTCTTAAGGTAGCCAATGATCGTCACCAGGAGTATTGAATCAGGAAACTCGAGTAACCCTTGGCTATAGTAACGATGACTTTCGTAGATTACACAACCTGTGACATATCGGTTCTGGCAGACTGGCCACAGTAACAAAATATATGAATCTGGGTGAGCAACTGTGACGAGTAACTATGACTCTCGTAATAGGCCAATGACTCAATACATGGAGTATTGAATCAGAAAACTCGAGGAACGCCTTGCAATAGTAACAATGACTTTCTTACGGTTCACAACTGGTGACAAATCCGTTCTGGCACCCTGGCGCCAATAACAAAAGTGAGACACTGCGTGAGCAACTGGGAAGGGTAACTATGACTCTCTTAAGGTAGCCAATGATACGTCACCAGGAATATTGAATCAGGAAACTCGAGTAACCCTTGGCTATAGTAACGATGACTTTCGTTGATTACACAACCTGTGACATATCGGTGCTGGCAGACTGGCTACAGTTACAATGTACTTTAATTTGGGTGGTCAACCGACAGCAATATCTATTACCTTTCTGAAGGAACCGACGATTCGTCACCAGGTGGAGTACACTCTGAAAGGAGTGACTATGACTCTCATATGACACACAACTAGTGTCGTATCGCTTCTGGCAGACGCCACAGTAACAAGAAACGTGAAACTGGCTGCGAAATTACGACGAGGAGCTACGACGCACTCAAGGTAGCTAGTGCAGCGTCACCTGGAGGACTGCATCAGTAAAGTGTAGTAATCCCTGGCAGGCATAACGATGACTCACTTAAGATACACAACTAGTGACATATCGGTTCTGGCAGACTGGCCACAGTAACAAAATATATGAATCTGGGTGAGCAACTGTGACGAGTAACTATGACTCTCGTAATAGGCCAATTACTCAATACATGGAGTATTGAATCAGATAACTCGAGGAACGTCTTTCTATAGTAACGATGACATTCTTACGGTTCACAACTGGTGACAAATCCGTTCTGGCACCCTGACAACAGTAACAAAAATGAGACACTGCGTGAGCAACTGGGATGGGTAACTATGACTCTCTTAAGGTAGCCAATGATCGTCACCAGGAGTATTGAATCAGGAAACTCGAGTAACCCTTGGCTATAGTAACGATGACTTTCGTAGATTACACAACCTGTGACATATCGGTTCTGGCAGACTGGCCACAGTAACAAAATATATGAATCTGGGTGAGCAACTGTGACGAGTAACTATGACTCTCGTAATAGGCCAATGACTCAATACATGGAGTATTGAATCAGAAAACTCGAGGAACGCCTTGCAATAGTAACAATGACTTTCTTACGGTTCACAACTGGTGACAAATCCGTTCTGGCACCCTGGCGCCAATAACAAAAGTGAGACACTGCGTGAGCAACTGGGAAGGGTAACTATGACTCTCTTAAGGTAGCCAATGATACGTCACCAGGAATATTGAATCAGGAAACTCGAGTAACCCTTGGCTATAGTAACGATGACTTTCGTTGATTACACAACCTGTGACATATCGGTGCTGGCAGACTGGCTACAGTTACAATGTACTTTAATTTGGGTGGTCAACCGACAGCAATATCTATTACCTTTCTGAAGGAACCGACGATTCGTCACCAGGTGGAGTACACTCTGAAAGGAGTGACTATGACTCTCATATGACACACAACTAGTGTCGTATCGCTTCTGGCAGACGCCACAGTAACAAGAAACGTGAAACTGGCTGCGAAATTACGACGAGGAGCTACGACGCATTCAAGGTAGCTAGTGCAGCGTCACCTGGAGGACTGCATCAGTAAAGTGTAGTAATCCCTGGCAGGCTTAACGATGACTCACTTAAGATACACAACTAGTGACATATCGGTTCTGGCAGACTGGCCACAGTCACAAAATATATGTATCTGGGTGAGCAACTGTGACGAGTAACTATGACTCTCGTAATAGGCCAATGACTCAATACATGGAGTACTGAATCAGATAACTCGAGGAACGCCTTTCAATAGTAACGAAGACATTCTTACGGTTCACAACTGGTGACAAATCCGTTCTGGCAGTGTGGCACCAGTTACAAAAATGAGACACTGTGAGAGCAACTGGGATGGGTAACTATGACTCTCTTAAGGTAGCCAATAATCAACACCAGGAGTATTGAATCAGGCAACTCGAGTAACCCTTGGCTATAGTAACGACGACTTTCGTAGATTACACAACCTGTGACATATCGGTGCTGGCAGACTGGCCACAGTTACAATGTATTTTAATTTGGGTGGTCAACCGACAGGAAAATCTATTACCCTTCTGAGGTAACCGACGATTCGTCACCAGGTGGAGTACACTCTGAAAGGAGTGACTATGACTCTCCTATGCCACACAACTAGTGTCGTATCGCTTCTGGCAGACGCCACAGTAACAAGAAACGTGAAACTGGCTGCGAAATTAGGACGAGGAGCGACGACGCACTCAAGGTAGCTAGTGCAGCGTCACCTGGAGGACTGCATCAGTAAAGTCTAGTAATCCCTGGCAGGCATTACGACGATTCACTTAAGATACACAACTAGTGACATTTCGGTTCTGGCAGACTGGCCACAGTAACAAAATATATGAATCTGGGTGAGCAACTGTGACGAGTAACTATGACTCTCGTAATAGGCCAATTACTCAATACATGGAGTATTGAATCAGATAACTCGAGGAACGTCTTTCTATAGTAACGATGACATTCTTACGGTTCACAACTGGTGACAAATCCGTTCTGGCACCCTGACAACAGTAACAAAAATGAGACACTGCGTGAGCAACTGGGATGGGTAACTATGACTCTCTTAAGGTAGCCAATGATCGTCACCAGGAGTATTGAATCAGGAAACTCGAGTAACCCTTGGCTATAGTAACGATGACTTTCGTAGATTACACAACCTGTGACATATCGGTTCTGGCAGACTGGCCACAGTAACAAAATATATGAATCTGGGTGAGCAACTGTGACGAGTAACTATGACTCTCGTAATAGGCCAATGACTCAATACATGGAGTATTGAATCAGAAAACTCGAGGAACGCCTTGCAATAGTAACAATGACTTTCTTACGGTTCACAACTGGTGACAAATCCGTTCTGGCACCCTGGCGCCAATAACAAAAGTGAGACACTGCGTGAGCAACTGGGAAGGGTAACTATGACTCTCTTAAGGTAGCCAATGATACGTCACCAGGAATATTGAATCAGGAAACTCGAGTAACCCTTGGCTATAGTAACGATGACTTTCGTTGATTACACAACCTGTGACATATCGGTGCTGGCAGACTGGCTACAGTTACAATGTACTTTAATTTGGGTGGTCAACCGACAGCAATATCTATTACCTTTCTGAAGGAACCGACGATTCGTCACCAGGTGGAGTACACTCTGAAAGGAGTGACTATGACTCTCATATGACACACAACTAGTGTCGTATCGCTTCTGGCAGACGCCACAGTAACAAGAAACGTGAAACTGGCTGCGAAATTACGACGAGGAGCTACGACGCACTCAAGGTAGCTAGTGCAGCGTCACCTGGAGGACTGCATCAGTAAAGTGTAGTAATCCCTGGCAGGCATAACGATGACTCACTTAAGATACACAACTAGTGACATATCGGTTCTGGCAGACTGGCCACAGTAACAAAATATATGAATCTGGGTGAGCAACTGTGACGAGTAACTATGACTCTCGTAATAGGCCAATTACTCAATACATGGAGTATTGAATCAGATAACTCGAGGAACGTCTTTCTATAGTAACGATGACATTCTTACGGTTCACAACTGGTGACAAATCCGTTCTGGCACCCTGACAACAGTAACAAAAATGAGACACTGCGTGAGCAACTGGGATGGGTAACTATGACTCTCTTAAGGTAGCCAATGATCGTCACCAGGAGTATTGAATCAGGAAACTCGAGTAACCCTTGGCTATAGTAACGATGACTTTCGTAGATTACACAACCTGTGACATATCGGTTCTGGCAGACTGGCCACAGTAACAAAATATATGAATCTGGGTGAGCAACTGTGACGAGTAACTATGACTCTCGTAATAGGCCAATGACTCAATACATGGAGTATTGAATCAGAAAACTCGAGGAACGCCTTGCAATAGTAACAATGACTTTCTTACGGTTCACAACTGGTGACAAATCCGTTCTGGCACCCTGGCGCCAATAACAAAAGTGAGACACTGCGTGAGCAACTGGGAAGGGTAACTATGACTCTCTTAAGGTAGCCAATGATACGTCACCAGGAATATTGAATCAGGAAACTCGAGTAACCCTTGGCTATAGTAACGATGACTTTCGTTGATTACACAACCTGTGACATATCGGTGCTGGCAGACTGGCTACAGTTACAATGTACTTTAATTTGGGTGGTCAACCGACAGCAATATCTATTACCTTTCTGAAGGAACCGACGATTCGTCACCAGGTGGAGTACACTCTGAAAGGAGTGACTATGACTCTCATATGACACACAACTAGTGTCGTATCGCTTCTGGCAGACGCCACAGTAACAAGAAACGTGAAACTGGCTGCGAAATTACGACGAGGAGCTACGACGCATTCAAGGTAGCTAGTGCAGCGTCACCTGGAGGACTGCATCAGTAAAGTGTAGTAATCCCTGGCAGGCTTAACGATGACTCACTTAAGATACACAACTAGTGACATATCGGTTCTGGCAGACTGGCCACAGTCACAAAATATATGTATCTGGGTGAGCAACTGTGACGAGTAACTATGACTCTCGTAATAGGCCAATGACTCAATACATGGAGTACTGAATCAGATAACTCGAGGAACGCCTTTCAATAGTAACGAAGACATTCTTACGGTTCACAACTGGTGACAAATCCGTTCTGGCAGTGTGGCACCAGTTACAAAAATGAGACACTGTGAGAGCAACTGGGATGGGTAACTATGACTCTCTTAAGGTAGCCAATAATCAACACCAGGAGTATTGAATCAGGCAACTCGAGTAACCCTTGGCTATAGTAACGACGACTTTCGTAGATTACACAACCTGTGACATATCGGTGCTGGCAGACTGGCCACAGTTACAATGTATTTTAATTTGGGTGGTCAACCGACAGGAAAATCTATTACCCTTCTGAGGTAACCGACGATTCGTCACCAGGTGGAGTACACTCTGAAAGGAGTGACTATGACTCTCCTATGCCACACAACTAGTGTCGTATCGCTTCTGGCAGACGCCACAGTAACAAGAAACGTGAAACTGGCTGCGAAATTAGGACGAGGAGCGACGACGCACTCAAGGTAGCTAGTGCAGCGTCACCTGGAGGACTGCATCAGTAAAGTCTAGTAATCCCTGGCAGGCATTACGACGATTCACTTAAGATACACAACTAGTGACATTTCGGTTCTGGCAGACTGGCCACAGTAACAAAGTATATGAATCTGGGTGAGCAACTGTGACGAGTAACTATGACTCTCGTAATAGGCCAATGACTCAATACACGGAGTACTGAATCAGATAACTCGAGGAACGCCTTGCAAAAGTAACAATGACTTTCTTACGGTTCACAACTGGTGACAAATCCGTTCTGGCAGCCTGGCACCAGTAACAAAAATGAGACACTGCGTGAGCAACTGGGAAGGGTAACTATGACTCTCTTAAGGTAGCCAATGATCGTCACCAAGAATATTGATTGAGGAAACTCGAGTAACCCTTGGCTATAGTAACGATGACTCTCGTAGATTACACAACCTGTGACATATCGATGCTGACAGACTGGCCACAGTTACACTGTATTTTAATTTGGGTGGTCAACCGACAGGAAAATCTATTACCCTTCTGAGGTAACCCACGATTCGTCACCAGGTGGAGTACACTCTGAAAGGTGTGACTATGACTCTCATATGACACACAACTAGTGTCGTATCGCTTCTGGCAGACGCTACAGTAACAAGAAACGTGAAACTCGCTGCGAAATTAGGACGAGGAGCTACGACGCACTCAAGGTAGCTAGTGCAGTGTCACCTGGAGGACCGCATCAGTAAAGTCTAGTAATCCCTAGCAGGCATAACGATGACTCACTTAAGATACACAACTAGTGACATATCGGTTCTGCCAGACTGGCCACAGTAACAAAATATATGAATCTGGGTGAGCAACTGTGACGAGTAACTATGACTCTCGTAATAGGCCAATTACTCAATACATGGAGTATTGAATCAGATAACTCGAGGAACGTCTTTCTATAGTAACGATGACATTCTTACGGTTCACAACTGGTGACAAATCCGTTCTGGCACCCTGGCACCAGTAACAAAAATGAGACACTGCGTGAGCAACTGGGATGGGTAACTATGACTCTCTTAAGGTAGCCAATGATCGTCACCAGGAGTATTGAATCAGGAAACTCGAGTAACCCTTGGCTATAGTAACGATGACTTTCGTAGATTACACAACCTGTGACATATCGGTTCTGGCAGACTGGCCACAGTAACAAAATATATGAATCTGGGTGAGCAACTGTGACGAGTAACTATGACTCTCGTAATAGGCCAATGACTCAATACATGGAGTATTGAATCAGAAAACTCGAGGAACGCCTTGCAATAGTAACAATGACTTTCTTACGGTTCACAACTGGTGACAAATCCGTTCTGGCACCCTGGCGCCAATAACAAAAGTGAGACACTGCGTGAGCAACTGGGAAGGGTAACTATGACTCTCTTAAGGTAGCCAATGATACGTCACCAGGAATATTGAATCAGGAAACTCGAGTAACCCTTGGCTATAGTAACGATGACTTCCGTTGATTACACAACCTGTGACATATCGGTGCTGGCAGACTGGCTACAGTTACAATGTACTTTAATTTGGGTGGTCAACCGACAGCAATATCTATTACCTTTCTGAAGGAACCGACGATTCGTCACCAGGTGGAGTACACTCTGAAAGGAGTGACTATGACTCTCATATGACACACAACTAGTGTCGTATCGCTTCTGGCAGACGCCACAGTAACAAGAAACGTGAAACTGGCTGCGAAATTACGACGAGGAGCTACGACGCACTCAAGGTAGCTAGTGCAGCGTCACCTGGAGGACTGCATCAGTAAAGTGTAGTAATCCCTGGCAGGCATAACGATGACTCACTTAAGATACACAACTAGTGACATATCGGTTCTGGCAGACTGGCCACAGTCACAAAATATATGTATCTGGGTGAGCAACTGTGACGAGTAACTATGACTCTCGTAATAGGCCAATGACTCAATACACGGATTACTGAATCAGATAACTCGAGGAACGCCTTGCAAAAGTAACAATGACTTTCTTACGGTTCACAACTGGTGACAAATCCGTTCTGGCAGGCTGGCACCAGTAACAAAAATGAGACACTGCGTGAGCAACTGGGAAGGGTAACTATGACTCTCTTAAGGTAGCCAATGATCGTCACCAAGAATATTGATTGAGGAAACTCGAGTAACCCTTGGCTATAGTAACGATGACTCTCGTAGATTCCACAACCTGTGACATATCGATGCTGGCAGACTGGCCACAGTTACACTGTATTTTAATTTGGGTGGTCAACCGACAGGAAAATCTATTACCCTTCTGAGGTAACCGACGATTCGTCACCAGGTGGAGTACACTCTGAAAGGTGTGACTATGACTCTCATATGACACACAACTAGTGTCGTATCGCTTCTGGCAGACGCCACAGTAACAAGAAACGTGAAACTCGCTGCGAAATTAGGACGAGGAGCTACGACGCACTCAAGGTAGCTAGTGCAGTGTCACCTGGAGGACTGCATCAGTAAAGTCTAGTAATCCCTAGCAGGCATAACGATGACTCACTTAAGATACACAACTAGTGACATATCGGTTCTGCCAGACTGGCCACAGTAACAAAATATATGAATCTGGGTGAGCAACTGTGACGAGTAACTATGACTCTCGTAATAGGCCAATTACTCAATACATGGAGTATTGAATCAGATAACTCGAGGAACGTCTTTCTATAGTAACGATGACATTCTTACGGTTCACAACTGGTGACATATCCGTTCTGGCACCCTGACACCAGTAACAAAAATGAGACACTGCGTGAGCAACTGGGATGGGTAACTATGACTCTCTTAAGGTAGCCAATGATACGTCACCAGGAATATTGAATCAGGAAACTCGAGTAACCCTTGGCTATAGTAACGATGACTTCCGTTGATTACACAACCTGTGACATATCGGTGCTGGCAGACTGGCTACAGTTACAATGTACTTTAATTTGGGTGGTCAACCGACAGCAATATCTATTACCTTTCTGAAGGAACCGACGATTCGTCACCAGGTGGAGTACACTCTGAAAGGAGTGACTATGACTCTCATATGACACACAACTAGTGTCGTATCGCTTCTGGCAGACGCCACAGTAACAAGAAACGTGAAACTGGCTGCGAAATTACGACGAGGAGCTACGACGCACTCAAGGTAGCTAGTGCAGCGTCACCTGGAGGACTGCATCAGTAAAGTGTAGTAATCCCTGGCAGGCATAACGATGACTCACTTAAGATACACAACTAGTGACATATCGGTTCTGGCAGACTGGCCACAGTCACAAAATATATGTATCTGGGTGAGCAACTGTGACGAGTAACTATGACTCTCGTAATAGGCCAATGACTCAATACATGGAGTACTGAATCAGATAACTCGAGGAACGCCTTTCAATAGTAACGAAGACATTCTTACGGTTCACAACTGGTGACAAATCCGTTCTGGCAGTGTGGCACCAGTTACAAAAATGAGACACTGTGAGAGCAACTGGGATGGGTAACTATGACTCTCTTAAGGTAGCCAATAATCAACACCAGGAGTATTGAATCAGGCAACTCGAGTAACCCTTGGCTATAGTAACGATGACTCTCGTAGATTCCACAACCTGTGACATATCGATGCTGGCAGACTGGCCACAGTTACACTGTATTTTAATTTGGGTGGTCAACCGACAGGAAAATCTATTACCCTTCTGAGGTAACCGACGATTCGTCACCAGGTGGAGTACACTCTGAAAGGTGTGACTATGACTCTCATATGACACACAACTAGTGTCGTATCGCTTCTGGCAGACGCCACAGTAACAAGAAACGTGAAACTCGCTGCGAAATTAGGACGAGGAGCTACGACGCACTCAAGGTAGCTAGTGCAGTGTCACCTGGAGGACTGCATCAGTAAAGTCTAGTAATCCCTAGCAGGCATAACGATGACTCACTTAAGATACACAACTAGTGACATATCGGTTCTGCCAGACTGGCCACAGTAACAAAGTATATGAATCTGGGTGAGCAACTGTGACGAGTAACTATGACTCTCGTAATAGGCCAATGACTCAATACACGGATTACTGAATCAGATAACTCGAGGAACGCCTTGCAAAAGTAACAATGACTTTCTTACGGTTCACAACTGGTGACAAATCCGTTCTGGCAGGCTGGCACCAGTAACAAAAATGAGACACTGCGTGAGCAACTGGGAAGGGTAACTATGACTCTCTTAAGGTAGCCAATGATCGTCACCAAGAATATTGATTGAGGAAACTCGAGTAACCCTTGGCTATAGTAACGATGACTCTCGTAGATTCCACAACCTGTGACATATCGATGCTGGCAGACTGGCCACAGTTACACTGTATTTTAATTTGGGTGGTCAACCGACAGGAAAATCTATTACCCTTCTGAGGTAACCGACGATTCGTCACCAGGTGGAGTACACTCTGAAAGGTGTGACTATGACTCTCATATGACAAACAACTAGTGTCGTATCGCTTCTGGCAGACGCCACAGTAACAAGAAACGTGAAACTCGCTGCGAAATTAGGACGAGGAGCTACGACGCACTCAAGGTAGCTAGTGCAGTGTCACCTGGAGGACTGCATCAGTAAAGTCTAGTAATCCCTAGCAGGCATAACGATGACTCACTTAAGATACACAACTAGTGACATATCGGTTCTGCCAGACTGGCCACAGTAACAAAATATATGAATCTGGGTGAGCAACTGTGACGAGTAACTATGACTCTCGTAATAGGCCAATTACTCAATACATGGAGTATTGAATCAGATAACTCGAGGAACGTCTTTCTATAGTAACGATGACATTCTTACGGTTCACAACTGGTGACATATCCGTTCTGGCACCCTGACACCAGTAACAAAAATGAGACACTGCGTGAGCAACTGGGATGGGTAACTATGACTCTCTTAAGGTAGCCAATGATACGTCACCAGGAATATTGAATCAGGAAACTCGAGTAACCCTTGGCTATAGTAACGATGACTTCCGTTGATTACACAACCTGTGACATATCGGTGCTGGCAGACTGGCTACAGTTACAATGTACTTTAATTTGGGTGGTCAACCGACAGCAATATCTATTACCTTTCTGAAGGAACCGACGATTCGTCACCAGGTGGAGTACACTCTGAAAGGAGTGACTATGACTCTCATATGACACACAACTAGTGTCGTATCGCTTCTGGCAGACGCCACAGTAACAAGAAACGTGAAACTGGCTGCGAAATTACGACGAGGAGCTACGACGCACTCAAGGTAGCTAGTGCAGCGTCACCTGGAGGACTGCATCAGTAAAGTGTAGTAATCCCTGGCAGGCATAACGATGACTCACTTAAGATACACAACTAGTGACATATCGGTTCTGGCAGACTGGCCACAGTCACAAAATATATGTATCTGGGTGAGCAACTGTGACGAGTAACTATGACTCTCGTAATAGGCCAATGACTCAATACATGGAGTACTGAATCAGATAACTCGAGGAACGCCTTTCAATAGTAACGAAGACATTCTTACGGTTCACAACTGGTGACAAATCCGTTCTGGCAGTGTGGCACCAGTTACAAAAATGAGACACTGTGAGAGCAACTGGGATGGGTAACTATGACTCTCTTAAGGTAGCCAATAATCAACACCAGGAGTATTGAATCAGGCAACTCGAGTAACCCTTGGCTATAGTAACGATGACTCTCGTAGATTCCACAACCTGTGACATATCGATGCTGGCAGACTGGCCACAGTTACACTGTATTTTAATTTGGGTGGTCAACCGACAGGAAAATCTATTACCCTTCTGAGGTAACCGACGATTCGTCACCAGGTGGAGTACACTCTGAAAGGTGTGACTATGACTCTCATATGACACACAACTAGTGTCGTATCGCTTCTGGCAGACGCCACAGTAACAAGAAACGTGAAACTCGCTGCGAAATTAGGACGAGGAGCTACGACGCACTCAAGGTAGCTAGTGCAGTGTCACCTGGAGGACTGCATCAGTAAAGTCTAGTAATCCCTAGCAGGCATAACGATGACTCACTTAAGATACACAACTAGTGACATATCGGTTCTGCCAGACTGGCCACAGTAACAAAGTATATGAATCTGGGTGAGCAACTGTGACGAGTAACTATGACTCTCGTAATAGGCCAATGACTCAATACACGGATTACTGAATCAGATAACTCGAGGAACGCCTTGCAAAAGTAACAATGACTTTCTTACGGTTCACAACTGGTGACAAATCCGTTCTGGCAGGCTGGCACCAGTAACAAAAATGAGACACTGCGTGAGCAACTGGGAAGGGTAACTATGACTCTCTTAAGGTAGCCAATGATCGTCACCAAGAATATTGATTGAGGAAACTCGAGTAACCCTTGGCTATAGTAACGATGACTCTCGTAGATTCCACAACCTGTGACATATCGATGCTGGCAGACTGGCCACAGTTACACTGTATTTTAATTTGGGTGGTCAACCGACAGGAAAATCTATTACCCTTCTGAGGTAACCGACGATTCGTCACCAGGTGGAGTACACTCTGAAAGGTGTGACTATGACTCTCATATGACACACAACTAGTGTCGTATCGCTTCTGGCAGACGCCACAGTAACAAGAAACGTGAAACTCGCTGCGAAATTAGGACGAGGAGCTACGACGCACTCAAGGTAGCTAGTGCAGTGTCACCTGGAGGACTGCATCAGTAAAGTCTAGTAATCCCTAGCAGGCATAACGATGACTCACTTAAGATACACAACTAGTGACATATCGGTTCTGCCAGACTGGCCACAGTAACAAAATATATGAATCTGGGTGAGCAACTGTGACGAGTAACTATGACTCTCGTAATAGGCCAATTACTCAATACATGGAGTATTGAATCAGATAACTCGAGGAACGTCTTTCTATAGTAACGATGACATTCTTACGGTTCACAACTGGTGACATATCCGTTCTGGCACCCTGACACCAGTAACAAAAATGAGACACTGCGTGAGCAACTGGGATGGGTAACTATGACTCTCTTAAGGTAGCCAATGATCGTCACCAGGAGTATTGAATCAGGAAACTCGAGTAACCCTTGGCTATAGTAACGATGACTTTCGTAGATTACACAACCTGTGACATATCGGTTCTGGCAGACTGGCCACAGTAACAAAATATATGAATCTGGGTGAGCAACTGTGACGAGTAACTATGACTCTCGTAATAGGCCAATGACTCAATACATGGAGTATTGAATCAGAATACTCGAGGAACGCCTTGCAATAGTAACAATGACTTTCTTACGGTTCACAACTGGTGAGAAATCCGTTCTGGCACCCTGGCGCCAATAACAAAAGTGAGACACTGCGTGAGCAACTGGGAAGGGTAACTATGACTCTCTTAAGGTAGCCAATGATACGTCACCAGGAATATTGAATCAGGAAACTCGAGTAACCCTTGGCTATAGTAACGATGACTTTCGTTGATTACACAACCTGTGACATATCGGTGCTGGCAGACTGGCTACAGTTACAATGTACTTTAATTTGGGTGGTCAACCGACAGCAATATCTATTACCTTTCTGAAGGAACCGACGATTCGTCACCAGGTGGAGTACACTCTGAAAGGAGTGACTATGACTCTCATATGACACACAACTAGTGTCGTATCGCTTCTGGCAGACGCCACAGTAACAAGAAACGTGAAACTGGCTGCGAAATTACGACGAGGAGCTACGACGCACTCAAGGTAGCTAGTGCAGCGTCACCTGGAGGACTGCATCAGTAAAGTGTAGTAATCCCTGGCAGGCATAACGATGACTCACTTAAGATACACAACTAGTGACATATCGGTTCTGGCAGACTGGCCACAGTAACAAAATATATGTATCTGGGTGAGCAACTGTGACGAGTAACTATGACTCTCGTAATAGGCCAATGACTCAATACATGGAGTACTGAATCAGATAACTCGAGGAACGCCTTTCAATAGTAACGAAGACATTCTTACGGTTCACAACTGGTGACAAATCCGTTCTGGCAGTGTGGCACCAGTTACAAAAATGAGACACTGTGAGAGCAACTGGGATGGGTAACTATGACTCTCTTAAGGTAGCCAATAATCAACACCAGGAGTATTGAATCAGGCAACTCGAGTAACCCTTGGCTATAGTAACGATGACTTTCGTAGATTACACAACCTGTGACATATCGGTGCTGGCAGACTGGCCACAGTTACAATGTATTTTAATTTGGGTGGTCAACCGACAGGAAAATCTATTACCCTTCTGAGGTAACCGACGATTCGTCACCAGGTGGAGTACACTCTGAAAGGAGTGACTATGACTCTCCTATGCCACACAACTAGTGTCGTATCGCTTCTGGCAGACGCCACAGTAACGAGAAACGTGAAACTGGCTGCGAAATTAGGACGAGGAGCGACGACGCACTCAAGGTAGCTAGTGCAGCGTCACCTGGAGGACTGCATCAGTAAAGTCTAGTAATCCCTGGCAGGCATTACGATGATTCACTTAAGATACACAACTAGTGACATATCGGTTCTGGCAGACTGGCCACAGTAACAAAGTATATGAATCTGGGTGAGCAACTGTGACGAGTAACTATGACTCTCGTAATAGGCCAATGACTCAATACACGGAGTACTGAATCAGATAACTCGAGGAACGCCTTGCAAAAGTAACAATGACTTTCTTACGGTTCACAACTGGTGACAAATCCGTTCTGGCAGCCTGGCACCAGTAACAAAAATGAGACACTGCGTGAGCAACTGGGAAGGGTAACTATGACTCTCTTAAGGTAGCCAATGATCGTCACCAAGAATATTGATTGAGGAAACTCGAGTAACCCTTGGCTATAGTAACGATGACTCTCGTAGATTACACAACCTGTGACATATCGATGCTGGCAGACTGGCCACAGTTACAATGTATTTTAATTTGGGTGGTCAACCGACAGGAAAATCTATTACCCTTCTGAGGTAACCGACGATTCGTCACCAGGTGGAGTGCACTCTGAAAGGAGTGACTATGACTCTCATATGACACACAACTAGTGTCGTATCGTATCTGTCAGACGCCACAGTAACTAGAAACGTGAAACTCGCTGCGAAATTAGGACGAGGAGCTACGACGCACTCAAGGTAGCTAGTGCAGTGTCACCTGGAGGACTGCATCAGTAAAGTCTAGTAATCCCTAGCAGGCATAACGATGACTCACTTAAGATACACAACTAGTGACATATCGGTTCTGCCAGACTGGCCACAGTAACAAAATATATGAATCTGGGTGAGCAACTGTGACGAGTAACTATGACTCTCGTAATAGGCCAATGACTCAATACATGGAGTATTGAATCAGAAAACTCGAGGAACGCCTTGCAATAGTAACAATGACTTTCTTACTGTTCACAACTGGTGACAAATCCGTTCTGGCACCCTGGCGCCAATAACAAAAGTGAGACACTGCGTGAGCAACTGGGAAGGGTAACTATGACTCTCTTAAGGTAGCCAATGATACGTCACCAGGAATATTGAATCAGGAAACTCGAGTAACCCTTGGCTATAGTAACGATGACTTTCGTTGATTACACAACCTGTGACATATCGGTGCTGGCAGACTGGCTACAGTTACAATGTACTTTAATTTGGGTGGTCAACCGACAGCAATATCTATTACCTTTCTGAAGGAACCGACGATTCGTCACCAGGTGGAGTACACTCTGAAAGGAGTGACTATGACTCTCATATGACACACAACTAGTGTCGTATCGCTTCTGGCAGACGCCACAGTAACAAGAAACGTGAAACTGGCTGCGAAATTACGACGAGGAGCTACGACGCACTCAAGGTAGCTAGTGCAGCGTCACCTGGAGGACTGCATCAGTAAAGTGTAGTAATCCCTGGCAGGCATAACGATGACTCACTTAAGATACACAACTAGTGACATATCGGTTCTGGCAGACTGGCCACAGTCACAAAATATATGTATCTGGGTGAGCAACTGTGACGAGTAACTATGACTCTCGTAATAGGCCAATGACTCAATACATGGAGTACTGAATCAGATAACTCGAGGAACGCCTTTCAATAGTAACGAAGACATTCTTACGGTTCACAACTGGTGACAAATCCGTTCTGGCAGTGTGGCACCAGTTACAAAAATGAGACACTGTGAGAGCAACTGGGATGGGTAACTATGACTCTCTTAAGGTAGCCAATGATCAACACCAGGAGTATTGAATCAGGCAACTCGAGTAACCCTTGGCTATAGTAACGATGACTTTCGTAGATTACACAACCTGTGACATATCGGTGCTGGCAGACTGGCCACAGTTACAATGTATTTTAATTTGGGTGGTCAACCGACAGGAAAATCTATTACCCTTCTGAGGTAACCGACGATTCGTCACCAGGTGGAGTACACTCTGAAAGGAGTGACTATGACTCTCCTATGCCACACAACTAGTGTCGTATCGCTTCTGGCAGACGCCACAGTAACAAGAAACGTGAAACTGGCTGCGAAATTAGGACGAGGAGCGACGACGCACTCAAGGTAGCTAGTGCAGCGTCACCTGGAGGACTGCATCAGTAAAGTCTAGTAATCCCTGGCAGGCATTACGATGATTCACTTAAGATACACAACTAGTGACATATCGGTTCTGGCAGACTGGCCACAGTAACAAAGTATATGAATCTGGGTGAGCAACTGTGACGAGTAACTATGACTCTCGTAATAGGCCAATGACTCAATACACGGAGTACTGAATCAGATAACTCGAGGAACGCCTTGCAAAAGTAACAATGTCTTTCTTACGGTTCACAAATGGTGACAAATCCGTTCTGGCAGCCTGGCACCAGTAACAAAAATGAGACACTTCGTGAGCAACTGGGAAGGGTAACTATGACTCTCTTAAGGTAGCCAATGATCGTCACCAAGAATATTGATTGAGGAAACTCGAGTAACCCTTGGCTATAGTAACGATGACTCTCGTAGATTACACAACCTGGGACATATCGATGCTGGCAGACTGGCCACAGTTACAATGTATTTTAATTTGGGTGGTCAACCGACAGGAAAATCTATTACCCTTCTGAGGTAACCGACGATTCGTCACCAGGTGGAGTACACTCTGAAAGGAGTGACTATGACTCTCATATGACACACAACTAGTGTCGTATCGCTTCTGGCAGACGCCACAGTAACAAGAAACGTGAAACTCGCTGCGAAATTAGGACGAGGAGCTACGACGCACTCAAGGTAGCTAGTGCAGTGTCACCTGGAGGACTGCATCAGTAAAGTCTAGTAATCCCTAGCAGGCATAACGATGACTCACTTAAGATACACAACTAGTGACATATCGGTTCTGGCAGACTGGCCACAGTCACAAAATATATGTATCTGGGTGAGCAACTGTGACGAGTAACTATGACTCTCGTAATAGGCCAATGACTCAATACATGGAGTACTGAATCAGATAACTCGAGGAACGCCTTTCAATAGTAACGAAGACATTCTTACGGTTCACAACTGGTGACAAATCCGTTCTGGCAGTGTGGCACCAGTTACAAAAGTGAGACACTGTGAGAGCAACTGGGATGGGTAACTATGACTCTCTTAAGGTAGCCAATAATCAACACCAGGAGTATTGAATCAGGCAACTCGAGTAACCCTTGGCTATAGTAACGACGACTTTCGTAGATTACACAACCTGTGACATATCGGTGCTGGCAGACTGGCCACAGTTAAAATGTATTTTAATTTGGGTGGTCAACCGACAGGAAAATCTATTACCCTTCTGAGGTAACCGACGATTCGTCACCAGGTGGAGTACACTCTGAAAGGAGTGACTATGACTCTCCTATGCCACACAACTAGTATCGTATCGCTTCTGGCAGACGCCACAGTAACAAGAAACGTGAAACTGGCTGCGAAATTAGGACGAGGAACGACGACGCACTCAAGGTAGCTAGTGCAGCGTCACCTGGAGGACTGCATCAGTAAAGTCTAGTAATCCCTGGCAGGCATTACGATGATTCACTTAAGATACACAACTAGTGACATATCGGTTCTGGCAGACTGGCCACAGTAACAAAGTATATGAATCTGGGTGAGCAACTGTGACGAGTAACTATGACTCTCGTAATAGGCCAATGACTCAATACACGGAGTACTGAATCAGATAACTCGAGGAACGCCTTGCAAAAGTAACAATGACTTTCTTACGGTTCACAACTGGTGACAAATCCGTTCTGGCAGCCTGGCACCAGTAACAAAAATGAGACACTGCGTGAGCAACTGGGAATGGTAACTATGACTCTCTTAAGGTAGCCAATGATCGTCACCAAGAATATTGATTGAGGAAACTCGAGTAACCCTTGGCTATAGTAACGATGACTCTCGTAGATTCCACAACCTGTGACATATCGATGCTGGCAGACTGGCCACAGTTACACTGTATTTTAATTTGGGTGGTCAACCGACAGGAAAATCTATTACCCTTCTGAGGTAACCGACGATTCGTCACCAGGTGGAGTACACTCTGAAAGGTGTGACTATGACTCTCATATGACACACAACTAGTGTCGTATCGCTTCTGGCAGACGCCACAGTAACAAGAAACGTGAAACTCGCTGCGAAATTAGGACGAGGAGCTACGACGCACTCAAGGTAGCTAGTGCAGTGTCACCTGGAGGACTGCATCAGTAAAGTGTAGTAATCCCTGGCAGGCATAACGATGACTCACTTAAGATACACAACTAGTGACATATCGGTTCTGCCAGACTGGCCACAGTAACAAAATATATGAATCTGGGTGAGCAACTGTGACGAGTAACTATGACTCTCGTAATAGGCCAATTACTCAATACATGGAGTATTGAATCAGATAACTCGAGGAACGTCTTTCTATAGTAACGATGACATTCTTACGGTTCACAACTGGTGACATATCCGTTCTGGCACCCTGACACCAGTAACAAAAAAGAGACACTGCGTGAGCAACTGGGATGGGTAACTATGACTGTCTTAAGGTAGCCAATGATCGTCACCAGGAGTATTGAATCAGGAAACTCGAGTAACCCTTGGCTATAGTAACGATGACTTTCGTAGATTACACAACCTGTGACATATCGGTTCTGGCAGACTGGCCACAGTAACAAAATATATGAATCTGGGTGAGCAACTGTGACGAGTAACTATGACTCTCGTAATAGGCCAATGACTCAATACATGGAGTATTGAATCAGAATACTCGAGGAACGCCTTGCAATAGTAACAATGACTTTCTTACGGTTCACAACTGGTGAGAAATCCGTTCTGGCACCCTGGCGCCAATAACAAAAGTGAGACACTGCGTGAGCAACTGGGAAGGGTAACTATGACTCTCTTAAGGTAGCCAATGATACGTCACCAGGAATATTGAATCAGGAAACTCGAGTAACCCTTGGCTATAGTAACGATGACTTTCGTTGATTACACAACCTGTGACATATCGGTGCTGGCAGACTGGCTACAGTTACAATGTACTTTAATTTGGGTGGTCAACCGACAGCAATATCTATTACCTTTCTGAAGGAACCGACGATTCGTCACCAGGTGGAGTACACTCTGAAAGGAGTGACTATGACTCTCATATGACACACAACTAGTGTCGTATCGCTTCTGGCAGACGCCACAGTAACAAGAAACGTGAAACTGGCTGCGAAATTACGACGAGGAGCTACGACGCACTCAAGGTAGCTAGTGCAGCGTCACCTGGAGGACTGCATCAGTAAAGTGTAGTAATCCCTGGCAGGCATAACGATGACTCACTTAAGATACACAACTAGTGACATATCGGTTCTGGCAGACTGGCCACAGTCACAAAATATATGTATCTGGGTGAGCAACTGTGACGAGTAACTATGACTCTCGTAATAGGCCAATGACTCAATACATGGAGTACTGAATCAGATAACTCGAGGAACGCCTTTCAATAGTAACGAAGACATTCTTACGGTTCACAACTGGTGACAAATCCGTTCTGGCAGTGTGGCACCAGTTACAAAAATGAGACACTGTGAGAGCAACTGGGATGGGTAACTATGACTCTCTTAAGGTAGCCAATAATCAACACCAGGAGTATTGAATCAGGCAACTCGAGTAACCCTTGGCTATAGTAACGATGACTTTCGTAGATTACACAACCTGTGACATATCGGTGCTGGCAGACTGGCCACAGTTACAATGTATTTTAATTTGGGTGGTCAACCGACAGGAAAATCTATTACCCTTCTGAGGTAACCGACGATTCGTCACCAGGTGGAGTACACTCTGAAAGGAGTGACTATGACTCTCCTATGCCACACAACTAGTGTCGTATCGCTTCTGGCAGACGCCACAGTAACGAGAAACGTGAAACTGGCTGCGAAATTAGGACGAGGAGCGACGACGCACTCAAGGTAGCTAGTGCAGCGTCACCTGGAGGACTGCATCAGTAAAGTCTAGTAATCCCTGGCAGGCATTACGATGATTCACTTAAGATACACAACTAGTGACATATCGGTTCTGGCAGACTGGCCACAGTAACAAAGTAATGAATCTGGGTGAGCAACTGTGACGAGTAACTATGACTCTCGTAATAGGCCAATGACTCAATACACGGAGTACTGAATCAGATAACTCGAGGAACGCCTTGCAAAAGTAACAATGACTTTCTTACGGTTCACAACTGGTGACAAATCCGTTCTGGCAGCCTGGCACCAGTAACAAAAATGAGACACTGCGTGAGCAACTGGGAAGGGTAACTATGACTCTCTTAAGGTAGCCAATGATCGTCACCAAGAATATTGATTGAGGAAACTCGAGTAACCCTTGGCTATAGTAACGATGACTCTCGTAGATTACACAACCTGTGACATATCGATGCTGGCAGACTGGCCACAGTTACAATGTATTTTAATTTGGGTGGTCAACCGACAGGAAAATCTATTACCCTTCTGAGGTAACCGACGATTCGTCACCAGGTGGAGTACACTCTGAAAGGAGTGACTATGACTCTCCTATGCCACACAACTAGTGTCGTATCGCTTCTGGCAGACGCCACAGTAACAAGAAAAATTGAAACTCGCTGCGAAATTAGGACGAGGAGCTACGACGCACTCAAGGTAGCTAGTGCAGCGTCACCTGGAGGACTGCATCAGTAAAGTCTAGTAATCCCTGGCAGGCATTACGATGATTCACTTAAGATACACAACTAGTGACATATCGGTTCTGGCAGACTGGCCACAGTAACAAAGTATATGAATCTGGGTGAGCAACTGTGACGAGTAACTATGACTCTCGTAATAGGCCAATGACTCAATACACGGAGTACTGAATCAGATAACTCGAGGAACGCCTTGCAAAAGTAACAATGACTTTCTTACGGTTCACAACTGGTGACAAATCCGTTCTGGCAGCCTGGCACCAGTAACAAAAATGAGACACTGCGTGAGCAACTGGGAAGGGTAACTATGACTCTCTTAAGGTAGCCAATGATCGTCACCAAGAATATTGATTGAGGAAACTCGAGTAACCCTTGGCTATAGTAACGATGACTCTCGTAGATTACACAACCTGTGACATATCGATGCTGGCAGACTGGCCACAGTTACAATGTATTTTAATTTGGGTGGTCAACCGACAGGAAAATCTATTACCCTTCTGAGGTAACCGACGATTCGTCACCAGGTGGAGTACACTCTGAAAGGAGTGACTATGACTCTCCTATGCCACACAACTAGTGTCGTATCGCTTCTGGCAGACGCCACAGTAACAAGAAAAATTGAAACTCGCTGCGAAATTAGGACGAGGAGCTACGACGCACTCAAGGTAGCTAGTGCAGCGTCACCTGGAGGACTGCATCAGTAAAGTCTAGTAATCCCTGGCAGGCATTACGATGATTCACTTAAGATACACAACTAGTGACATATCGGTTCTGGCAGACTGGCCACAGTAACAAAGTATATGAATCTGGGTGAGCAACTGTGACGAGTAACTATGACTCTCGTAATAGGCCAATGACTCAATACACGGAGTACTGAATCAGATAACTCGAGGAACGCCTTGCAAAAGTAACAATGACTTTCTTACGGTTCACAACTGGTGACAAATCCGTTCTGGCAGCCTGGCACCAGTAACAAAAATGAGACACTGCGTGAGCAACTGGGAAGGGTAACTATGACTCTCTTAAGGTAGCCAATGATCGTCACCAAGAATATTGATTGAGGAAACTCGAGTAACCCTTGGCTATAGTAACGATGACTCTCGTAGATTACACAACCTGTGACATATCGATGCTGGCAGACTGGCCACAGTTACAATGTATTTTAATTTGGGTGGTCAACCGACAGGAAAATCTATTACCCTTCTGAGGTAACCGACGATTCGTCACCAGGTGGAGTACACTCTGAAAGGAGTGACTATGACTCTCATATGACACACAACTAGTGTCGTATCGTATCTGTCAGACGCCACAGTAACTAGAAACGTGAAACTCGCTGCGAAATTAGGACGAGGAGCTACGACGCACTCAAGGTAGCTAGTGCAGTGTCACCTGGAGGACTGCATCAGTAAAGTCTAGTAATCCCTAGCAGGCATAACGATGACTCACTTAAGATACACAACTAGTGACATATCGGTTCTGCCAGACTGGCCACAGTAACAAAATATATGAATCTGGGTGAGCAACTGTGACGAGTAACTATGACTCTCGTAATAGGCCAATGACTCAATACATGGAGTATTGAATCAGAAAACTCGAGGAACGCCTTGCAATAGTAACAATGACTTTCTTACGGTTCACAACTGGTGACAAATCCGTTCTGGCACCCTGGCGCCAATAACAAAAGTGAGACACTGCGTGAGCAACTGGGAAGGGTAACTATGACTCTCTTAAGGTAGCCAATGATACGTCACCAGGAATATTGAATCAGGAAACTCGAGTAACCCTTGGCTATAGTAACGATGACTTTCGTTGATTACACAACCTGTGACATATCGGTGCTGGCAGACTGGCTACAGTTACAATGTACTTTAATTTGGGTGGTCAACCGACAGCAATATCTATTACCTTTCTGAAGGAACCGACGATTCGTCACCAGGTGGAGTACACTCTGAAAGGAGTGACTATGACTCTCATATGACACACAACTAGTGTCGTATCGCTTCTGGCAGACGCCACAGTAACAAGAAACGTGAAACTGGCTGCGAAATTACGACGAGGAGCTACGACGCACTCAAGGTAGCTAGTGCAGCGTCACCTGGAGGACTGCATCAGTAAAGTGTAGTAATCCCTGGCAGGCATAACGATGACTCACTTAAGATACACAACTAGTGACATATCGGTTCTGGCAGACTGGCCACAGTCACAAAATATATGTATCTGGGTGAGCAACTGTGACGAGTAACTATGACTCTCGTAATAGGCCAATGACTCAATACATGGAGTACTGAATCAGATAACTCGAGGAACGCCTTTCAATAGTAACGAAGACATTCTTACGGTTCACAACTGGTGACAAATCCGTTCTGGCAGTGTGGCACCAGTTACAAAAATGAGACACTGTGAGAGCAACTGGGATGGGTAACTATGACTCTCTTAAGGTAGCCAATGATCAACACCAGGAGTATTGAATCAGGCAACTCGAGTAACCCTTGGCTATAGTAACGATGACTTTCGTAGATTACACAACCTGTGACATATCGGTGCTGGCAGACTGGCCACAGTTACAATGTATTTTAATTTGGGTGGTCAACCGACAGGAAAATCTATTACCCTTCTGAGGTAACCGACGATTCGTCACCAGGTGGAGTACACTCTGAAAGGAGTGACTATGACTCTCCTATGCCACACAACTAGTGTCGTATCGCTTCTGGCAGACGCCACAGTAACAAGAAACGTGAAACTGGCTGCGAAATTAGGACGAGGAGCGACGACGCACTCAAGGTAGCTAGTGCAGCGTCACCTGGAGGACTGCATCAGTAAAGTCTAGTAATCCCTGGCAGGCATTACGATGATTCACTTAAGATACACAACTAGTGACATATCGGTTCTGGCAGACTGGCCACAGTAACAAAGTATATGAATCTGGGTGAGCAACTGTGACGAGTAACTATGACTCTCGTAATAGGCCAATGACTCAATACACGGAGTACTGAATCAGATAACTCGAGGAACGCCTTGCAAAAGTAACAATGACTTTCTTACGGTTCACAAATGGTGACAAATCCGTTCTGGCAGCCTGGCACCAGTAACAAAAATGAGACACTTCGTGAGCAACTGGGAAGGGTAACTATGACTCTCTTAAGGTAGCCAATGATCGTCACCAAGAATATTGATTGAGGAAACTCGAGTAACCCTTGGCTATAGTAACGATGACTCTCGTAGATTACACAACCTGGGACATATCGATGCTGGCAGACTGGCCACAGTTACAATGTATTTTAATTTGGGTGGTCAACCGACAGGAAAATCTATTACCCTTCTGAGGTAACCGACGATTCGTCACCAGGTGGAGTACACTCTGAAAGGAGTGACTATGACTCTCATATGACACACAACTAGTGTCGTATCGCTTCTGGCAGACGCCACAGTAACAAGAAACGTGAAACTCGCTGCGAAATTAGGACGAGGAGCTACGACGCACTCAAGGTAGCTAGTGCAGTGTCACCTGGAGGACTGCATCAGTAAAGTCTAGTAATCCCTAGCAGGCATAACGATGACTCACTTAAGATACACAACTAGTGACATATCGGTTCTGGCAGACTGGCCACAGTCACAAAATATATGTATCTGGGTGAGCAACTGTGACGAGTAACTATGACTCTCGTAATAGGCCAATGACTCAATACATGGAGTACTGAATCAGATAACTCGAGGAACGCCTTTCAATAGTAACGAAGACATTCTTACGGTTCACAACTGGTGACAAATCCGTTCTGGCAGTGTGGCACCAGTTACAAAAATGAGACACTGTGAGAGCAACTGGGATGGGTAACTATGACTCTCTTAAGGTAGCCAATAATCAACACCAGGAGTATTGAATCAGGCAACTCGAGTAACCCTTGGCTATAGTAACGACGACTTTCGTAGATTACACAACCTGTGACATATCGGTGCTGGCAGACTGGCCACAGTTACAATGTATTTTAATTTGGGTGGTCAACCGACAGGAAAATCTATTACCCTTCTGAGGTAACCGACGATTCGTCACCAGGTGGAGTACACTCTGAAAGGAGTGACTATGACTCTCCTATGCCACACAACTAGTGTCGTATCGCTTCTGGCAGACGCCACAGTAACAAGAAACGTGAAACTGGCTGCGAAATTAGGACGAGGAACGACGACGCACTCAAGGTAGCTAGTGCAGCGTCACCTGGAGGACTGCATCAGTAAAGTCTAGTAATCCCTGGCAGGCATTACGATGATTCACTTAAGATACACAACTAGTGACATATCGGTTCTGGCAGACTGGCCACAGTAACAAAGTATATGAATCTGGGTGAGCAACTGTGACGAGTAACTATGACTCTCGTAATAGGCCAATGACTCAATACACGGAGTACTGAATCAGATAACTCGAGGAACGCCTTGCAAAAGTAACAATGACTTTCTTACGGTTCACAACTGGTGACAAATCCGTTCTGGCAGCCTGGCACCAGTAACAAAAATGAGACACTGCGTGAGCAACTGGGAATGGTAACTATGACTCTCTTAAGGTAGCCAATGATCGTCACCAAGAATATTGATTGAGGAAACTCGAGTAACCCTTGGCTATAGTAACGATGACTCTCGTAGATTCCACAACCTGTGACATATCGATGCTGGCAGACTGGCCACAGTTACACTGTATTTTAATTTGGGTGGTCAACCGACAGGAAAATCTATTACCCTTCTGAGGTAACCGACGATTCGTCACCAGGTGGAGTACACTCTGAAAGGTGTGACTATGACTCTCATATGACACACAACTAGTGTCGTATCGCTTCTGGCAGACGCCACAGTAACAAGAAACGTGAAACTCGCTGCGAAATTAGGACGAGGAGCTACGACGCACTCAAGGTAGCTAGTGCAGTGTCACCTGGAGGACTGCATCAGTAAAGTCTAGTAATCCCTAGCAGGCATAACGATGACTCACTTAAGATACACAACTAGTGACATATCGGTTCTGCCAGACTGGCCACAGTAACAAAATATATGAATCTGGGTGAGCAACTGTGACGAGTAACTATGACTCTCGTAATAGGCCAATTACTCAATACATGGAGTATTGAATCAGATAACTCGAGGAACGTCTTTCTATAGTAACGATGACATTCTTACGGTTCACAACTGGTGACATATCCGTTCTGGCACCCTGACACCAGTAACAAAAAAGAGACACTGCGTGAGCAACTGGGATGGGTAACTATGACTCTCTTAAGGTAGCCAATGATCGTCACCAGGAGTATTGAATCAGGAAACTCGAGTAACCCTTGGCTATAGTAACGATGACTTTCGTTGATTACACAACCTGTGACATATCGGTGCTGGCAGACTGGCTACAGTTACAATGTACTTTAATTTGGGTGGTCAACCGACAGCAATATCTATTACCTTTCTGAAGGAACCGACGATTCGTCACCAGGTGGAGTACACTCTGAAAGGAGTGACTATGACTCTCATATGACACACAACTAGTGTCGTATCGCTTCTGGCAGACGCCACAGTAACAAGAAACGTGAAACTGGCTGCGAAATTACGACGAGGAGCTACGACGCACTCAAGGTAGCTAGTGCAGCGTCACCTGGAGGACTGCATCAGTAAAGTGTAGTAATCCCTGGCAGGCATAACGATGACTCACTTAAGATACACAACTAGTGACATATCGGTTCTGGCAGACTGGCCACAGTCACAAAATATATGTATCTGGGTGAGCAACTGTGACGAGTAACTATGACTCTCGTAATAGGCCAATGACTCAATACATGGAGTACTGAATCAGATAACTCGAGGAACGCCTTTCAATAGTAACGAAGACATTCTTACGGTTCACAACTGGTGACAAATCCGTTCTGGCAGTGTGGCACCAGTTACAAAAATGAGACACTGTGAGAGCAACTGGGATGGGTAACTATGACTCTCTTAAGGTAGCCAATGATCAACACCAGGAGTATTGAATCAGGCAACTCGAGTAACCCTTGGCTATAGTAACGATGACTTTCGTAGATTACACAACCTGTGACATATCGGTGCTGGCAGACTGGCCACAGTTACAATGTATTTTAATTTGGGTGGTCAACCGACAGGAAAATCTATTACCCTTCTGAGGTAACCGACGATTCGTCACCAGGTGGAGTACACTCTGAAAGGAGTGACTATGACTCTCCTATGCCACACAACTAGTGTCGTATCGCTTCTGGCAGACGCCACAGTAACAAGAAACGTGAAACTGGCTGCGAAATTAGGACGAGGAGCGACGACGCACTCAAGGTAGCTAGTGCAGTGTCACCTGGAGGACTGCATCAGTAAAGTCTAGTAATCCCTAGCAGGCATAACGATGACTCACTTAAGATACACAACTAGTGACATATCGGTTCTGCCAGACTGGCCACAGTAACAAAATATATGAATCTGGGTGAGCAACTGTGACGAGTAACTATGACTCTCGTAATAGGCCAATGACTCAATACATGGAGTATTGAATCAGAAAACTCGAGGAACGCCTTGCAATAGTAACAATGACTTTCTTACGGTTCACAACTGGTGACAAATCCGTTCTGGCACCCTGGCGCCAATAACAAAAGTGAGACACTGCGTGAGCAACTGGGAAGGGTAACTATGACTCTCTTAAGGTAGCCAATGATACGTCACCAGGAATATTGAATCAGGAAACTCGAGTAACCCTTGGCTATAGTAACGATGACTTTCGTTGATTACACAACCTGTGACATATCGGTGCTGGCAGACTGGCTACAGTTACAATGTACTTTAATTTGGGTGGTCAACCGACAGCAATATCTATTACCTTTCTGAAGGAACCGACGATTCGTCACCAGGTGGAGTACACTCTGAAAGGAGTGACTATGACTCTCATATGACACACAACTAGTGTCGTATCGCTTCTGGCAGACGCCACAGTAACAAGAAACGTGAAACTGGCTGCGAAATTACGACGAGGAGCTACGACGCACTCAAGGTAGCTAGTGCAGCGTCACCTGGAGGACTGCATCAGTAAAGTGTAGTAATCCCTGGCAGGCATAACGATGACTCACTTAAGATACACAACTAGTGACATATCGGTTCTGGCAGACTGGCCACAGTCACAAAATATATGTATCTGGGTGAGCAACTGTGACGAGTAACTATGACTCTCGTAATAGGCCAATGACTCAATACATGGAGTACTGAATCAGATAACTCGAGGAACGCCTTTCAATAGTAACGAAGACATTCTTACGGTTCACAACTGGTGACAAATCCGTTCTGGCAGTGTGGCACCAGTTACAAAAATGAGACACTGTGAGAGCAACTGGGATGGGTAACTATGACTCTCTTAAGGTAGCCAATGATCAACACCAGGAGTATTGAATCAGGCAACTCGAGTAACCCTTGGCTATAGTAACGATGACTTTCGTAGATTACACAACCTGTGACATATCGGTGCTGGCAGACTGGCCACAGTTACAATGTATTTTAATTTGGGTGGTCAACCGACAGGAAAATCTATTACCCTTCTGAGGTAACCGACGATTCGTCACCAGGTGGAGTACACTCTGAAAGGAGTGACTATGACTCTCCTATGCCACACAACTAGTGTCGTATCGCTTCTGGCAGACGCCACAGTAACAAGAAACGTGAAACTGGCTGCGAAATTAGGACGAGGAGCGACGACGCACTCAAGGTAGCTAGTGCAGCGTCACCTGGAGGACTGCATCAGTAAAGTCTAGTAATCCCTGGCAGGCATTACGATGATTCACTTAAGATACACAACTAGTGACATATCGGTTCTGGCAGACTGGCCACAGTAACAAAGTATATGAATCTGGGTGAGCAACTGTGACGAGTAACTATGACTCTCGTAATAGGCCAATGACTCAATACACGGAGTACTGAATCAGATAACTCGAGGAACGCCTTGCAAAAGTAACAATGACTTTCTTACGGTTCACAAATGGTGACAAATCCGTTCTGGCAGCCTGGCACCAGTAACAAAAATGAGACACTTCGTGAGCAACTGGGAAGGGTAACTATGACTCTCTTAAGGTAGCCAATGATCGTCACCAAGAATATTGATTGAGGAAACTCGAGTAACCCTTGGCTATAGTAACGATGACTCTCGTAGATTACACAACCTGGGACATATCGATGCTGGCAGACTGGCCACAGTTACAATGTATTTTAATTTGGGTGGTCAACCGACAGGAAAATCTATTACCCTTCTGAGGTAACCGGCGATTCGTCACCAGGTGGAGTACACTCTGAAAGGAGTGACTATGACTCTCATATGACACACAACTAGTGTCGTATCGCTTCTGGCAGACGCCACAGTAACAAGAAACGTGAAACTCGCTGCGAAATTAGGACGAGGAGCTACGACGCACTCAAGGTAGCTAGTGCAGTGTCACCTGGAGGACTGCATCAGTAAAGTCTAGTAATCCCTAGCAGGCATAACGATGACTCACTTAAGATACACAACTAGTGACATATCGGTTCTGGCAGACTGGCCAGAGTCACAAAATATATGTATCTGGGTGAGCAACTGTGACGAGTAACTATGACTCTCGTAATAGGCCAATGACTCAATACATGGAGTACTGAATCAGATAACTCGAGGAACGCCTTTCAATAGTAACGAAGACATTCTTACGGTTCACAACTGGTGACAAATCCGTTCTGGCAGTGTGGCACCAGTTACAAAAATGAGACACTGTGAGAGCAACTGGGATGGGTAACTATGACTCTCTTAAGGTAGCCAATAATCAACACCAGGAGTATTGAATCAGGCAACTCGAGTAACCCTTGGCTATAGTAACGACGACTTTCGTAGATTACACAACCTGTGACATATCGGTGCTGGCAGACTGGCCACAGTTACAATGTATTTTAATTTGGGTGGTCAACCGACAGGAAAATCTATTACCCTTCTGAGGTAACCGACGATTCGTCACCAGGTGGAGTACACTCTGAAAGGAGTGACTATGACTCTCCTATGCCACACAACTAGTGTCGTATCGCTTCTGGCAGACGCCACAGTAACAAGAAACGTGAAACTGGCTGCGAAATTAGGACGAGGAACGACGACGCACTCAAGGTAGCTAGTGCAGCGTCACCTGGAGGACTGCATCAGTAAAGTCTAGTAATCCCTGGCAGGCATTACGATGATTCACTTAAGATACACAACTAGTGACATATCGGTTCTGGCAGACTGGCCACAGTAACAAAGTATATGAATCTGGGTGAGCAACTGTGACGAGTAACTATGACTCTCGTAATAGGCCAATGACTCAATACACGGAGTACTGAATCAGATAACTCGAGGAACGCCTTGCAAAAGTAACAATGACTTTCTTACGGTTCACAACTGGTGACAAATCCGTTCTGGCAGCCTGGCACCAGTAACAAAAATGAGACACTGCGTGAGCAACTGGGAATGGTAACTATGACTCTCTTAAGGTAGCCAATGATCGTCACCAAGAATATTGATTGAGGAAACTCGAGTAACCCTTGGCTATAGTAACGATGACTCTCGTAGATTCCACAACCTGTGACATATCGATGCTGGCAGACTGGCCACAGTTACACTGTATTTTAATTTGGGTGGTCAACCGACAGGAAAATCTATTACCCTTCTGAGGTAACCGACGATTCGTCACCAGGTGGAGTACACTCTGAAAGGTGTGACTATGACTCTCATATGACACACAACTAGTGTCGTATCGCTTCTGGCAGACGCCACAGTAACAAGAAACGTGAAACTCGCTGCGAAATTAGGACGAGGAGCTACGACGCACTCAAGGTAGCTAGTGCAGTGTCACCTGGAGGACTGCATCAGTAAAGTCTAGTAATCCCTAGCAGGCATAACGATGACTCACTTAAGATACACAACTAGTGACATATCGGTTCTGCCAGACTGGCCACAGTAACAAAATATATGAATCTGGGTGAGCAACTGTGACGAGTAACTATGACTCTCGTAATAGGCCAATTACTCAATACATGGAGTATTGAATCAGATAACTCGAGGAACGTCTTTCTATAGTAACGATGACATTCTTACGGTTCACAACTGGTGACATATCCGTTCTGGCACCCTGACACCAGTAACAAAAAAGAGACACTGCGTGAGCAACTGGGATGGGTAACTATGACTCTCTTAAGGTAGCCAATGATCGTCACCAGGAGTATTGAATCAGGAAACTCGAGTAACCCTTGGCTATAGTAACGATGACTTTCGTAGATTACACAACCTGTGACATATCGGTTCTGGCAGACTGGCCACAGTAACAAAATATATGAATCTGGGTGAGCAACTGTGACGAGTAACTATGACTCTCGTAATAGGCCAATGACTCAATACATGGAGTATTGAATCAGAATACTCGAGGAACGCCTTGCAATAGTAACAATGACTTTCTTACGGTTCACAACTGGTGACAAATCCGTTCTGGCACCCTGGCGCCAATAACAAAAGTGAGACACTGCGTGAGCAACTGGGAAGGGTAACTATGACTCTCTTAAGGTAGCCAATGATACGTCACCAGGAATATTGAATCAGGAAACTCGAGTAACCCTTGGCTATAGTAACGATGACTTTCGTTGATTACACAACCTGTGACATATCGGTGCTGGCAGACTGGCTACAGTTACAATGTACTTTAATTTGGGTGGTCAACCGACAGCAATATCTATTACCTTTCTGAAGGAACCGACGATTCGTCACCAGGTGGAGTACACTCTGAAAGGAGTGACTATGACTCTCATATGACACACAACTAGTGTCGTATCGCTTCTGGCAGACGCCACAGTAACAAGAAACGTGAAACTGGCTGCGAAATTACGACGAGGAGCTACGACGCACTCAAGGTAGCTAGTGCAGCGTCACCTGGAGGACTGCATCAGTAAAGTGTAGTAATCCCTGGCAGGCATAACGATGACTCACTTAAGATACACAACTAGTGACATATCGGTTCTGGCAGACTGGCCACAGTAACAAAATATATGTATCTGGGTGAGCAACTGTGACGAGTAACTATGACTCTCGTAATAGGCCAATGACTCAATACATGGAGTACTGAATCAGATAACTCGAGGAACGCCTTTCAATAGTAACGAAGACATTCTTACGGTTCACAACTGGTGACAAATCCGTTCTGGCAGTGTGGCACCAGTTACAAAAATGAGACACTGTGAGAGCAACTGGGATGGGTAACTATGACTCTCTTAAGGTAGCCAATAATCAACACCAGGAGTATTGAATCAGGCAACTCGAGTAACCCTTGGCTATAGTAACGATGACTTTCGTAGATTACACAACCTGTGACATATCGGTGCTGGCAGACTGGCCACAGTTACAATGTATTTTAATTTGGGTGGTCAACCGACAGGAAAATCTATTACCCTTCTGAGGTAACCGACGATTCGTCACCAGGTGGAGTACACTCTGAAAGGAGTGACTATGACTCTCCTATGCCACACAACTAGTGTCGTATCGCTTCTGGCAGACGCCACAGTAACGAGAAACGTGAAACTGGCTGCGAAATTAGGACGAGGAGCGACGACGCACTCAAGGTAGCTAGTGCAGCGTCACCTGGAGGACTGCATCAGTAAAGTCTAGTAATCCCTGGCAGGCATTACGATGATTCACTTAAGATACACAACTAGTGACATATCGGTTCTGGCAGACTGGCCACAGTAACAAAGTATATGAATCTGGGTGAGCAACTGTGACGAGTAACTATGACTCTCGTAATAGGCCAATGACTCAATACACGGAGTACTGAATCAGATAACTCGAGGAACGCCTTGCAAAAGTAACAATGACTTTCTTACGGTTCACAACTGGTGACAAATCCGTTCTGGCAGCCTGGCACCAGTAACAAAAATGAGACACTGCGTGAGCAACTGGGAAGGGTAACTATGACTCTCTTAAGGTAGCCAATGATCGTCACCAAGAATATTGATTGAGGAAACTCGAGTAACCCTTGGCTATAGTAACGATGACTCTCGTAGATTACACAACCTGTGACATATCGATGCTGGCAGACTGGCCACAGTTACAATGTATTTTAATTTGGGTGGTCAACCGACAGGAAAATCTATTACCCTTCTGAGGTAACCGACGATTCGTCACCAGGTGGAGTACACTCTGAAAGGAGTGACTATGACTCTCATATGACACACAACTAGTGTCGTATCGCTTCTGTCAGACGCCACAGTAACTAGAAACGTGAAACTCGCTGCGAAATTAGGACGAGGAGCTACGACGCACTCAAGGTAGCTAGTGCAGTGTCACCTGGAGGACTGCATCAGTAAAGTCTAGTAATCCCTAGCAGGCATAACGATGACTCACTTAAGATACACAACTAGTGACATATCGGTTCTGCCAGACTGGCCACAGTAACAAAATATATGAATCTGGGTGAGCAACTGTGACGAGTAACTATGACTCTCGTAATAGGCCAATGACTCAATACATGGAGTATTGAATCAGAAAACTCGAGGAACGCCTTGCAATAGTAACAATGACTTTCTTACGGTTCACAACTGGTGACAAATCCGTTCTGGCACCCTGGCGCCAATAACAAAAGTGAGACACTGCGTGAGCAACTGGGAAGGGTAACTATGACTCTCTTAAGGTAGCCAATGATACGTCACCAGGAATATTGAATCAGGAAACTCGAGTAACCCTTGGCTATAGTAACGATGACTTTCGTTGATTACACAACCTGTGACATATCGGTGCTGGCAGACTGGCTACAGTTACAATGTACTTTAATTTGGGTGGTCAACCGACAGCAATATCTATTACCTTTCTGAAGGAACCGACGATTCGTCACCAGGTGGAGTACACTCTGAAAGGAGTGACTATGACTCTCATATGACACACAACTAGTGTCGTATCGCTTCTGGCAGACGCCACAGTAACAAGAAACGTGAAACTGGCTGCGAAATTACGACGAGGAGCTACGACGCACTCAAGGTAGCTAGTGCAGCGTCACCTGGAGGACTGCATCAGTAAAGTGTAGTAATCCCTGGCAGGCATAACGATGACTCACTTAAGATACACAACTAGTGACATATCGGTTCTGGCAGACTGGCCACAGTCACAAAATATATGTATCTGGGTGAGCAACTGTGACGAGTAACTATGACTCTCGTAATAGGCCAATGACTCAATACATGGAGTACTGAATCAGATAACTCGAGGAACGCCTTTCAATAGTAACGAAGACATTCTTACGGTTCACAACTGGTGACAAATCCGTTCTGGCAGTGTGGCACCAGTTACAAAAATGAGACACTGTGAGAGCAACTGGGATGGGTAACTATGACTCTCTTAAGGTAGCCAATGATCAACACCAGGAGTATTGAATCAGGCAACTCGAGTAACCCTTGGCTATAGTAACGATGACTTTCGTAGATTACACAACCTGTGACATATGGGTGCTGGCAGACTGGCCACAGTTACAATGTATTTTAATTTGGGTGGTCAACCGACAGGAAAATCTATTACCCTTCTGAGGTAACCGACGATTCGTCACCAGGTGGAGTACACTCTGAAAGGAGTGACTATGACTCTCCTATGCCACACAACTAGTGTCGTATCGCTTCTGGCAGACGCCACAGTAACAAGAAACGTGAAACTGGCTGCGAAATTAGGACGAGGAGCGACGACGCACTCAAGGTAGCTAGTGCAGCGTCACCTGGAGGACTGCATCAGTAAAGTCTAGTAATCCCTGGCAGGCATTACGATGATTCACTTAAGATACACAACTAGTGACATATCGGTTCTGGCAGACTGGCCACAGTAACAAAGTATATGAATCTGGGTGAGCAACTGTGACGAGTAACTATGACTCTCGTAATAGGCCAATGACTCAATACACGGAGTACTGAATCAGATAACTCGAGGAACGCCTTGCAAAAGTAACAATGACTTTCTTACGGTTCACAACTGGTGACAAATCCGTTCTGGCAGCCTGGCACCAGTAACAAAAATGAGACACTGCGTGAGCAACTGGGAAGGGTAACTATGACTCTCTTAAGGTAGCCAATGATCGTCACCAAGAATATTGATTGAGGAAACTCGAGTAACCCTTGGCTATAGTAACGATGACTCTCGTAGATTACACAACCTGTGACATATCGATGCTGGCAGACTGGCCACAGTTACAATGTATTTTAATTTGGGTGGTCAACCGACAGGAAAATCTATTACCCTTCTGAGGTAACCGACGATTCGTCACCAGGTGGAGTACACTCTGAAAGGAGTGACTATGACTCTCATATGACACACAACTAGTGTCGTATCGCTTCTGTCAGACGCCACAGTAACTAGAAACGTGAAACTCGCTGCGAAATTAGGACGAGGAGCTACGACGCACTCAAGGTAGCTAGTGCAGTGTCACCTGGAGGACTGCATCAGTAAAGTCTAGTAATCCCTAGCAGGCATAACGATGACTCACTTAAGATACACAACTAGTGACATATCGGTTCTGCCAGACTGGCCACAGTAACAAAATATATGAATCTGGGTGAGCAACTGTGACGAGTAACTATGACTCTCGTAATAGGCCAATGACTCAATACATGGAGTATTGAATCAGAAAACTCGAGGAACGCCTTGCAATAGTAACAATGACTTTCTTACGGTTCACAACTGGTGACAAATCCGTTCTGGCACCCTGGCGCCAATAACAAAAGTGAGACACTGCGTGAGCAACTGGGAAGGGTAACTATGACTCTCTTAAGGTAGCCAATGATACGTCACCAGGAATATTGAATCAGGAAACTCGAGTAACCCTTGGCTATAGTAACGATGACTTTCGTTGATTACACAACCTGTGACATATCGGTGCTGGCAGACTGGCTACAGTTACAATGTACTTTAATTTGGGTGGTCAACCGACAGCAATATCTATTACCTTTCTGAAGGAACCGACGATTCGTCACCAGGTGGAGTACACTCTGAAAGGAGTGACTATGACTCTCATATGACACACAACTAGTGTCGTATCGCTTCTGGCAGACGCCACAGTAACAAGAAACTTGAAACTGGCTGCGAAATTACGACGAGGAGCTACGACGCACTCAAGGTAGCTAGTGCAGCGTCACCTGGAGGACTGCATCAGTAAAGTGTAGTAATCCCTGGCAGGCATAACGATGACTCACTTAAGATACACAACTAGTGACATATCGGTTCTGGCAGACTGGCCACAGTCACAAAATATATGTATCTGGGTGAGCAACTGTGACGAGTAACTATGACTCTCGTAATAGGCCAATGACTCAATACATGGAGTACTGAATCAGATAACTCGAGGAACGCCTTTCAATAGTAACGAAGACATTCTTACGGTTCACAACTGGTGACAAATCCGTTCTGGCAGTGTGGCACCAGTTACAAAAATGAGACACTGTGAGAGCAACTGGGATGGGTAACTATGACTCTCTTAAGGTAGCCAATGATCAACACCAGGAGTATTGAATCAGGCAACTCGAGTAACCCTTGGCTATAGTAACGATGACTTTCGTAGATTACACAACCTGTGACATATGGGTGCTGGCAGACTGGCCACAGTTACAATGTATTTTAATTTGGGTGGTCAACCGACAGGAAAATCTATTACCCTTCTGAGGTAACCGACGATTCGTCACCAGGTGGAGTACACTCTGAAAGGAGTGACTATGACTCTCCTATGCCACACAACTAGTGTCGTATCGCTTCTGGCAGACGCCACAGTAACAAGAAACGTGAAACTGGCTGCGAAATTAGGACGAGGAGCGACGACGCACTCAAGGTAGCTAGTGCAGCGTCACCTGGAGGACTGCATCAGTAAAGTCTAGTAATCCCTGGCAGGCATTACGATGATTCACTTAAGATACACAACTAGTGACATATCGGTTCTGGCAGACTGGCCACAGTAACAAAGTATATGAATCTGGGTGAGCAACTGTGACGAGTAACTATGACTCTCGTAATAGGCCAATGACTCAATACACGGAGTACTGAATCAGATAACTCGAGGAACGCCTTGCAAAAGTAACAATGACTTTCTTACGGTTCACAACTGGTGACAAATCCGTTCTGGCAGCCTGGCACCAGTAACAAAAATGAGACACTTCGTGAGCAACTGGGAAGGGTAACTATGACTCTCTTAAGGTAGCCAATGATCGTCACCAAGAATATTGATTGAGGAAACTCGAGTAACCCTTGGCTATAGTAACGATGACTTTCGTTGATTACACAACCTGTGACATATCGGTGCTGGCAGACTGGCTACAGTTACAATGTACTTTAATTTGGGTGGTCAACCGACAGCAATATCTATTACCTTTCTGAAGGAACCGACGATTCGTCACTAGGTGGAGTACACTCTGAAAGGAGTGACTATGACTCTCATATGACACACAACTAGTGTCGTATCGCTTCTGGCAGACGCCACAGTAACAAGAAACGTGAAACTGGCTGCGAAATTACGACGAGGAGCTACGACGCACTCAAGGTAGCTAGTGCAGCGTCACCTGGAGGACTGCATCAGTAAAGTGTAGTAATCCCTGGCAGGCATAACGATGACTCACTTAAGATACACAACTAGTGACATATCGGTTCTGGCAGACTGGCCACAGTAACAAAATATATGTATCTGGGTGAGCAACTGTGACGAGTAACTATGACTCTCGTAATAGGCCAATGACTCAATACATGGAGTACAGAATCAGATAACTCGAGGAACGCCTTTCAATAGTAACGAAGACATTCTTACGGTTCACAACTGGTGACAAATCCGTTCTGGCAGTGTGGCACCAGTTACAAAAATGAGACACTGTGAGAGCAACTGGGATGGGTAACTATGACTCTCTTAAGGTAGCCAATAATCAACACCAGGAGTATTGAATCAGGCAACTCGAGTAACCCTTGGCTATAGTAACGATGACTTTCGTAGATTACACAACCTGTGACATATGGGTGCTGGCAGACTGGCCACAGTTACAATGTATTTTAATTTGGGTGGTCAACCGACAGGAAAATCTATTACCCTTCTGAGGTAACCGACGATTCGTCACCAGGTGGAGTACACTCTGAAAGGAGTGACTATGACTCTCCTATGCCACACAACTAGTGTCGTATCGCTTCTGGCAGACGCCACAGTAACAAGAAACGTGAAACTGGCTGCGAAATTAGGACGAGGAGCGACGACGCACTCAAGGTAGCTAGTGCAGCGTCACCTGGAGGACTGCATCAGTAAAGTCTAGTAATCCCTGGCAGGCATTACGATGATTCACTTAAGATACACAACTAGTGACATATCGGTTCTGGCAGACTGGCCACAGTAACAAAGTATATGAATCTGGGTGAACAACTGTGACGAGTAACTATGACTCTCGTAATAGGCCAATGACTCAATACACGGAGTACTGAATCAGATAACTCGAGGAACGCCTTGCAAAAGTAACAATGACTTTCTTACGGTTCACAACTGGTGACAAATCCGTTCTGGCAGCCTGGCACCAGTAACAAAAATGAGACACTTCGTGAGCAACTGGGAAGGGTAACTATGACTCTCTTAAGGTAGCCAATGATCGTCACCAAGAATATTGATTGAGGAAACTCGAGTAACCCTTGGCTATAGTAACGATGACTTTCGTTGATTACACAACCTGTGACATATCGGTGCTGGCAGACTGGCTACAGTTACAATGTACTTTAATTTGGGTGGTCAACCGACAGCAATATCTATTACCTTTCTGAAGGAACCGACGATTCGTCACTAGGTGGAGTACACTCTGAAAGGAGTGACTATGACTCTCATATGACACACAACTAGTGTCGTATCGCTTCTGGCAGACGCCACAGTAACAAGAAACGTGAAACTGGCTGCGAAATTACGACGAGGAGCTACGACGCACTCAAGGTAGCTAGTGCAGCGTCACCTGGAGGACTGCATCAGTAAAGTGTAGTAATCCCTGGCAGGCATAACGATGACTCACTTAAGATACACAACTAGTGACATATCGGTTCTGGCAGACTGGCCACAGTAACAAAATATATGTATCTGGGTGAGCAACTGTGACGAGTAACTATGAATCTCGTAATAGGCCAATGACTCAATACATGGAGTACAGAATCAGATAACTCGAGGAACGCCTTTCAATAGTAACGAAGACATTCTTACGGTTCACAACTGGTGACAAATCCGTTCTGGCAGTGTGGCACCAGTTACAAAAATGAGACACTGTGAGAGCAACTGGGATGGGTAACTATGACTCTCTTAAGGTAGCCAATAATCAACACCAGGAGTATTGAATCAGGCAACTCGAGTAACCCTTGGCTATAGTAACGATGACTTTCGTAGATTACACAACCTGTGACATATCGGTGCTGGCAGACTGGCCACAGTTACAATGTATTTTAATTTGGGTGGTCAACCGACAGGAAAATCTATTACCCTTCTGAGGTAACCGACGATTCGTCACCAGGTGGAGTACACTCTGAAAGGAGTGACTATGACTCTCCTATGCCACACAACTAGTGTCGTATCGCTTCTGGCAGACGCCACAGTAACAAGAAACGTGAAACTGGCTGCGAAATTAGGTCGAGGAGCGACGACGCACTCAAGGTAGCTAGTGCAGCGTCACCTGGAGGACTGCATCAGTAAAGTCTAGTAATCCCTGGCAGGCATTACGATGATTCACTTAAGATACACAACTAGTGACATATCGGTTCTGGCAGACTGGCCACAGTAACAAAGTATATGAATCTGGGTGAGCAACTGTGACGAGTAACTATGACTCTCGTAATAGGCCAATGACTCAATACACGGAGTACTGAATCAGATAACTCGAGGAACGCCTTGCAAAAGTAACAATGACTTTCTTACGGTTCACAACTGGTGACAAATCCGTTCTGGCAGCCTGGCACCAGTAACAAAAATGAGACACTGCGTGAGCAACTGGGAAGGGTAACTATGACTCTCTTAAGGTAGCCAATGATCGTCACCAAGAATATTGATTGAGGAAACTCGAGTAACCCTTGGCTATAGTAACGATGACTCTCGTAGATTACACAACCTGTGACATATCGATGCTGGCAGACTGGCCACAGTTAAAATGTATTTTAATTTGGGTGGTCAACCGACAGGAAAATCTATTACCCTTCTGAGGTAACCGACGACTCGACACCAGGTGGAGTACACTCTGAAAGGAGTGACTATGACTCTCATATGACACACAACTAGTGTCGTATCGCTTCTGGCAGACGCCACAGTAACAAGAAACGTGAAACTGGCTCCGAAATTACGACGAGGAGTTATGACGCACTCAAGGTAGCTAGTGCAACGTCACCTGGAGGACTGCATCAGTAAAGTGTAGTAATCCCTAGCAGGCATAACGATGACTCACTTAAGATACACAACTAGTGACATATCGGTTCTGGCAGACTGGCCACAGTAACAAAGTATATGAATCTGGGTGAGCAACTGTGACGAGTAACTATGACTCTCGTAATAGGCCAATGACTCAATACACGGAGTACTGAATCAGATAACTCGAGGAACGCCTTGCAAAAGTAACAATGACTTTCTTACGGTTCACAACTGGTGACAAATCCGTTCTGGCAGCCTGGCACCAGTAACAAAAATGAGACACTTCGTGAGCAACTGGGAAGGGTAACTATGACTCTCTTAAGGTAGCCAATGATCGTCACCAAGAATATTGATTGAGGAAACTCGAGTAACCCTTGGCTATAGTAACGATGACTTTCGTTGATTACACAACCTGTGACATATCGGTGCTGGCAGACTGGCTACAGTTACAATGTACTTTAATTTGGGTGGTCAACCGACAGCAATATCTATTACCTTTCTGAAGGAACCGACGATTCGTCACTAGGTGGAGTACACTCTGAAAGGAGTGACTATGACTCTCATATGACACACAACTAGTGTCGTATCGCTTCTGGCAGACGCCACAGTAACAAGAAACGTGAAACTGGCTGCGAAATTACGACTAGGAGCTACGACGCACTCAAGGTAGCTAGTGCAGCGTCACCTGGAGGACTGCATCAGTAAAGTGTAGTAATCCCTGGCAGGCATAACGATGACTCACTTAAGATACACAACTAGTGACATATCGGTTCTGGCAGACTGGCCACAGTAACAAAATATATGTATCTGGGTGAGCAACTGTGACGAGTAACTATGACTCTCGTAATAGGCCAATGACTCAATACATGGAGTACAGAATCAGATAACTCGAGGAACGCCTTTCAATAGTAACGAAGACATTCTTACGGTTCACAACTGGTGACAAATCCGTTCTGGCAGTGTGGCACCAGTTACAAAAATGAGACACTGTGAGAGCAACTGGGATGGGTAACTATGACTCTCTTAAGGTAGCCAATAATCAACACCAGGAGTATTGAATCAGGCAACTCGAGTAACCCTTGGCTATAGTAACGATGACTTTCGTAGATTACACAACCTGTGACATATGGGTGCTGGCAGACTGGCCACAGTTACAATGTATTTTAATTTGGGTGGTCAACCGACAGGAAAATCTATTACCCTTCTGAGGTAACCGACGATTCGTCACCAGGTGGAGTACACTCTGAAAGGAGTGACTATGACTCTCCTATGCCACACAACTAGTGTCGTATCGCTTCTGGCAGACGCCACAGTAACAAGAAACGTGAAACTGGCTGCGAAATTAGGACGAGGAGCGACGACGCACTCAAGGTAGCTAGTGCAGCGTCACCTGGAGGACTGCATCAGTAAAGTCTAGTAATCCCTGGCAGGCATTACGATGATTCACTTAAGATACACAACTAGTGACATATCGGTTCTGGCAGACTGGCCACAGTAACAAAGTATATGAATCTGGGTGAACAACTGTGACGAGTAACTATGACTCTCGTAATAGGCCAATGACTCAATACACGGAGTACTGAATCAGATAACTCGAGGAACGCCTTGCAAAAGTAACAATGACTTTCTTACGGTTCACAACTGGTGACAAATCCGTTCTGGCAGCCTGGCACCAGTAACAAAAATGAGACACTTCGTGAGCAACTGGGAAGGGTAACTATGACTCTCTTAAGGTAGCCAATGATCGTCACCAAGAATATTGATTGAGGAAACTCGAGTAACCCTTGGCTATAGTAACGATGACTTTCGTTGATTACACAACCTGTGACATATCGGTGCTGGCAGACTGGCTACAGTTACAATGTACTTTAATTTGGGTGGTCAACCGACAGCAATATCTATTACCTTTCTGAAGGAACCGACGATTCGTCACTAGGTGGAGTACACTCTGAAAGGAGTGACTATGACTCTCATATGACACACAACTAGTGTCGTATCGCTTCTGGCAGACGCCACAGTAACAAGAAACGTGAAACTGGCTGCGAAATTACGACGAGGAGCTACGACGCACTCAAGGTAGCTAGTGCAGCGTCACCTGGAGGACTGCATCAGTAAAGTGTAGTAATCCCTGGCAGGCATAACGATGACTCACTTAAGATACACAACTAGTGACATATCGGTTCTGGCAGACTGGCCACAGTAACAAAGTATATGAATCTGGGTGAGCAACTGTGACGAGTAACTATGACTCTCGTAATAGGCCAATGACTCAATACATGGAGTACAGAATCAGATAACTCGAGGAACGCCTTTCAATAGTAACGAAGACATTCTTACGGTTCACAACTGGTGACAAATCCGTTCTGGCAGTGTGGCACCAGTTACAAAAATGAGACACTGTGAGAGCAACTGGGATGGGTAACTATGACTCTCTTAAGGTAGCCAATAATCAACACCAGGAGTATTGAATCAGGCAACTCGAGTAACCCTTGGCTATAGTAACGATGACTTTCGTAGATTACACAACCTGTGACATATGGGTGCTGGCAGACTGGCCACAGTTACAATGTATTTTAATTTGGGTGGTCAACCGACAGGAAAATCTATTACCCTTCTGAGGTAACCGACGATTCGTCACCAGGTGGAGTACACTCTGAAAGGAGTGACTATGACTCTCCTATGCCACACAACTAGTGTCGTATCGCTTCTGGCAGACGCCACAGTAACAAGAAACGTGAAACTGGCTGCGAAATTAGGACGAGGAGCGACGACGCACTCAAGGTAGCTAGTGCAGCGTCACCTGGAGGACTGCATCAGTAAAGTCTAGTAATCCCTGGCAGGCATTACGATGATTCACTTAAGATACACAACTAGTGACATATCGGTTCTGGCAGACTGGCCACAGTAACAAAGTATATGAATCTGGGTGAACAACTGTGACGAGTAACTATGACTCTCGTAATAGGCCAATGACTCAATACACGGAGTACTGAATCAGATAACTCGAGGAACGCCTTGCAAAAGTAACAATGACTTTCTTACGGTTCACAACTGGTGACAAATCCGTTCTGGCAGCCTGGCACCAGTAACAAAAATGAGACACTGCGTGAGCAACTGGGAAGGGTAACTATGACTCTCTTAAGGTAGCCAATGATCGTCACCAAGAATATTGATTGAGGAAACTCGAGTAACCCTTGGCTATAGTAACGATGACTCTCGTAGATTACACAACCTGTGACATATCGATGCTGGCAGACTGGCCACAGTTAAAATGTATTTTAATTTGGGTGGTCAACCGACAGGAAAATCTATTACCCTTCTGAGGTAACCGACGACTCGACACCAGGTGGAGTACACTCTGAAAGGAGTGACTATGACTCTCATATGACACACAACTAGTGTCGTATCGCTTCTGGCAGACGCCACAGTAACAAGAAACGTGAAACTGGCTCCGAAATTACGACGAGGAGTTATGACGCACTCAAGGTAGCTAGTGCAACGTCACCTGGAGGACTGCATCAGTAAAGTGTAGTAATCCCTAGCAGGCATAACGATGACTCACTTAAGATACACAACTAGTGACATATCGGTTCTGGCAGACTGGCCACAGTAACAAAGTATATGAATCTGGGTGAGCAACTGTGACGAGTAACTATGACTCTCGTAATAGGCCAATGACTCAATACACGGAGTACTGAATCAGATAACTCGAGGAACGCCTTGCAAAAGTAACAATGACTTTCTTACGGTTCACAACTGGTGACAAATCCGTTCTGGCAGCCTGGCACCAGTAACAAAAATGAGACACTTCGTGAGCAACTGGGAAGGGTAACTATGACTCTCTTAAGGTAGCCAATGATCGTCACCAAGAATATTGATTGAGGAAACTCGAGTAACCCTTGGCTATAGTAACGATGACTTTCGTTGATTACACAACCTGTGACATATCGGTGCTGGCAGACTGGCTACAGTTACAATGTACTTTAATTTGGGTGGTCAACCGACAGCAATATCTATTACCTTTCTGAAGGAACCGACGATTCGTCACTAGGTGGAGTACACTCTGAAAGGAGTGACTATGACTCTCATATGACACACAACTAGTGTCGTATCGCTTCTGGCAGACGCCACAGTAACAAGAAACGTGAAACTGGCTGCGAAATTACGACGAGGAGCTACGACGCACTCAAGGTAGCTAGTGCAGCGTCACCTGGAGGACTGCATCAGTAAAGTGTAGTAATCCCTGGCAGGCATAACGATGACTCACTTAAGATACACAACTAGTGACATATCGGTTCTGGCAGACTGGCCACAGTAACAAAATATATGTATCTGGGTGAGCAACTGTGACGAGTAACTATGACTCTCGTAATAGGCCAATGACTCAATACATGGAGTACAGAATCAGATAACTCGAGGAACGCCTTTCAATAGTAACGAAGACATTCTTACGGTTCACAACTGGTGACAAATCCGTTCTGGCAGTGTGGCACCAGTTACAAAAATGAGACACTGTGAGAGCAACTGGGATGGGTAACTATGACTCTCTTAAGGTAGCCAATAATCAACACCAGGAGTATTGAATCAGGCAACTCGAGTAACCCTTGGCTATAGTAACGATGACTTTCGTAGATTACACAACCTGTGACATATGGGTGCTGGCAGACTGGCCACAGTTACAATGTATTTTAATTTGGGTGGTCAACCGACAGGAAAATCTATTACCCTTCTGAGGTAACCGACGATTCGTCACCAGGTGGAGTACACTCTGAAAGGAGTGACTATGACTCTCCTATGCCACACAACTAGTGTCGTATCGCTTCTGGCAGACGCCACAGTAACAAGAAACGTGAAACTGGCTGCGAAATTAGGACGAGGAGCGACGACGCACTCAAGGTAGCTAGTGCAGCGTCACCTGGAGGACTGCATCAGTAAAGTCTAGTAATCCCTGGCAGGCATTACGATGATTCACTTAAGATACACAACTAGTGACATATCGGTTCTGGCAGACTGGCCACAGTAACAAAGTATATGAATCTGGGTGAACAACTGTGACGAGTAACTATGACTCTCGTAATAGGCCAATGACTCAATACACGGAGTACTGAATCAGATAACTCGAGGAACGCCTTGCAAAAGTAACAATGACTTTCTTACGGTTCACAACTGGTGACAAATCCGTTCTGGCAGCCTGGCACCAGTAACAAAAATGAGACACTTCGTGAGCAACTGGGAAGGGTAACTATGACTCTCTTAAGGTAGCCAATGATCGTCACCAAGAATATTGATTGAGGAAACTCGAGTAACCCTTGGCTATAGTAACGATGACTTTCGTTGATTACACAACCTGTGACATATCGGTGCTGGCAGACTGGCTACAGTTACAATGTACTTTAATTTGGGTGGTCAACCGACAGCAATATCTATTACCTTTCTGAAGGAACCGACGATTCGTCACTAGGTGGAGTACACTCTGAAAGGAGTGACTATGACTCTCATATGACACACAACTAGTGTCGTATCGCTTCTGGCAGACGCCACAGTAACAAGAAACGTGAAACTGGCTGCGAAATTACGACGAGGAGCTACGACGCACTCAAGGTAGCTAGTGCAGCGTCACCTGGAGGACTGCATCAGTAAAGTGTAGTAATCCCTGGCAGGCATAACGATGACTCACTTAAGATACACAACTAGTGACATATCGGTTCTGGCAGACTGGCCACAGTAACAAAATATATGTATCTGGGTGAGCAACTGTGACGAGTAACTATGAATCTCGTAATAGGCCAATGACTCAATACATGGAGTACAGAATCAGATAACTCGAGGAACGCCTTTCAATAGTAACGAAGACATTCTTACGGTTCACAACTGGTGACAAATCCGTTCTGGCAGTGTGGCACCAGTTACAAAAATGAGACACTGTGAGAGCAACTGGGATGGGTAACTATGACTCTCTTAAGGTAGCCAATAATCAACACCAGGAGTATTGAATCAGGCAACTCGAGTAACCCTTGGCTATAGTAACGATGACTTTCGTAGATTACACAACCTGTGACATATCGGTGCTGGCAGACTGGCCACAGTTACAATGTATTTTAATTTGGGTGGTCAACCGACAGGAAAATCTATTACCCTTCTGAGGTAACCGACGATTCGTCACCAGGTGGAGTACACTCTGAAAGGAGTGACTATGACTCTCCTATGCCACACAACTAGTGTCGTATCGCTTCTGGCAGACGCCACAGTAACAAGAAACGTGAAACTGGCTGCGAAATTAGGTCGAGGAGCGACGACGCACTCAAGGTAGCTAGTGCAGCGTCACCTGGAGGACTGCATCAGTAAAGTCTAGTAATCCCTGGCAGGCATTACGATGATTCACTTAAGATACACAACTAGTGACATATCGGTTCTGGCAGACTGGCCACAGTAACAAAGTATATGAATCTGGGTGAGCAACTGTGACGAGTAACTATGACTCTCGTAATAGGCCAATGACTCAATACACGGAGTACTGAATCAGATAACTCGAGGAACGCCTTGCAAAAGTAACAATGACTTTCTTACGGTTCACAACTGGTGACAAATCCGTTCTGGCAGCCTGGCACCAGTAACAAAAATGAGACACTGCGTGAGCAACTGGGAAGGGTAACTATGACTCTCTTAAGGTAGCCAATGATCGTCACCAAGAATATTGATTGAGGAAACTCGAGTAACCCTTGGCTATAGTAACGATGACTTTCGTTGATTACACAACCTGTGACATATCGGTGCTGGCAGACTGGCTACAGTTACAATGTACTTTAATTTGGGTGGTCAACCGACAGCAGTATCTATTACCTTTCTGAAGGAACCGACGATTCGTCACCAGGTGGAGTACACTCTGAAAGGAGTGACTATGACTCTCATATGACACACAACTAGTGTCGTATCGCTTCTGGCAGACGCCACAGTAACAAGAAACGTGAAACTGGCTGCGAAATTACGACGAGGAGCTACGACGCACTCAAGGTAGCTAGTGCAGCGTCACCTGGAGGACTGCATCAGTAAAGTGTAGTAATCCCTGGCAGGCATAACGATGACTCACTTAAGATACACAACTAGTGACATATCGGTTCTGGCAGACTGGCCACAGTAACAAAATATATGTATCTGGGTGAGCAACTGTGACGAGTAACTATGACTCTCGTAATAGGCCAATGACTCAATACATGGAGTACAGAATCAGATAACTCGAGGAACGCCTTTCAATAGTAACGAAGACATTCTTACGGTTCACAACTGGTGACAAATCCGTTCTGGCAGTGTGGCACCAGTTACAAAAATGAGACACTGTGAGAGCAACTGGGATGGGTAACTATGACTCTCTTAAGGTAGCCAATAATCAACACCAGGAGTATTGAATCAGGCAACTCGAGTAACCCTTGGCTATAGTAACGATGACTTTCGTAGATTACACAACCTGTGACATATCGGTGCTGGCAGACTGGCCACAGTTACAATGTATTTTAATTTGGGTGGTCAACCGACAGGAAAATCTATTACCCTTCTGAGGTAACCGACGATTCGTCACCAGGTGGAGTACACTCTGAAAGGAGTGACTATGACTCTCCTATGCCACACAACTAGTGTCGTATCGCTTCTGGCAGACGCCACAGTAACAAGAAACGTGAAACTGGCTGCGAAATTAGGTCGAGGAGCGACGACGCACTCAAGGTAGCTAGTGCAGCGTCACCTGGAGGACTGCATCAGTAAAGTCTAGTAATCCCTGGCAGGCATTACGATGATTCACTTAAGATACACAACTAGTGACATATCGGTTCTGGCAGACTGGCCACAGTAACAAAGTATATGAATCTGGGTGAGCAACTGTGACGAGTAACTATGAATCTCGTAATAGGCCAATGACTCAATACATGGAGTACAGAATCAGATAACTCGAGGAACGCCTTTCAATAGTAACGAAGACATTCTTACGGTTCACAACTGGTGACAAATCCGTTCTGGCAGTGTGGCACCAGTTACAAAAATGAGACACTGTGAGAGCAACTGGGATGGGTAACTATGACTCTCTTAAGGTAGCCAATAATCAACACCAGGAGTATTGAATCAGGCAACTCGAGTAACCCTTGGCTATAGTAACGATGACTTTCGTAGATTACACAACCTGTGACATATCGGTGCTGGCAGACTGGCCACAGTTACAATGTATTTTAATTTGGGTGGTCAACCGACAGGAAAATCTATTACCCTTCTGAGGTAACCGACGATTCGTCACCAGGTGGAGTACACTCTGAAAGGAGTGACTATGACTCTCCTATGCCACACAACTAGTGTCGTATCGCTTCTGGCAGACGCCACAGTAACAAGAAACGTGAAACTGGCTGCGAAATTAGGTCGAGGAGCGACGACGCACTCAAGGTAGCTAGTGCAGCGTCACCTGGAGGACTGCATCAGTAAAGTCTAGTAATCCCTGGCAGGCATTACGATGATTCACTTAAGATACACAACTAGTGACATATCGGTTCTGGCAGACTGGCCACAGTAACAAAGTATATGAATCTGGGTGAGCAACTGTGACGAGTAACTATGACTCTCGTAATAGGCCAATGACTCAATACACGGAGTACTGAATCAGATAACTCGAGGAACGCCTTGCAAAAGTAACAATGACTTTCTTACGGTTCACAACTGGTGACAAATCCGTTCTGGCAGCCTGGCACCAGTAACAAAAATGAGACACTGCGTGAGCAACTGGGAAGGGTAACTATGACTCTCTTAAGGTAGCCAATGATCGTCACCAAGAATATTGATTGAGGAAACTCGAGTAACCCTTGGCTATAGTAACGATGACTTTCGTTGATTACACAACCTGTGACATATCGGTGCTGGCAGACTGGCTACAGTTACAATGTACTTTAATTTGGGTGGTCAACCGACAGCAGTATCTATTACCTTTCTGAAGGAACCGACGATTCGTCACCAGGTGGAGTACACTCTGAAAGGAGTGACTATGACTCTCATATGACACACAACTAGTGTCGTATCGCTTCTGGCAGACGCCACAGTAACAAGAAACGTGAAACTGGCTGCGAAATTACGACGAGGAGCTACGACGCACTCAAGGTAGCTAGTGCAGCGTCACCTGGAGGACTGCATCAGTAAAGTGTAGTAATCCCTGGCAGGCATAACGATGACTCACTTAAGATACACAACTAGTGACATATCGGTTCTGGCAGACTGGCCACAGTAACAAAATATATGTATCTGGGTGAGCAACTGTGACGAGTAACTATGACTCTCGTAATAGGCCAATGACTCAATACATGGAGTACAGAATCAGATAACTCGAAGAACGCCTTTCAATAGTAACGAAGACATTCTTACGGTTCACAACTGGTGACAAATCCGTTCTGGCAGTGTGGCACCAGTTACAAAAATGAGACACTGTGAGAGCAACTGGGATGGGTAACTATGACTCTCTTAAGGTAGCCAATAATCAACACCAGGAGTATTGAATCAGGCAACTCGAGTAACCCTTGGCTATAGTAACGATGACTTTCGTAGATTACACAACCTGTGACATATCGGTGCTGGCAGACTGGCCACAGTTACAATGTATTTTAATTTGGGTGGTCAACCGACAGGAAAATCTATTACCCTTCTGAGGTAACCGACGATTCGTCACCAGGTGGAGTACACTCTGAAAGGAGTGACTATGACTCTCCTATGCCACACAACTAGTGTCGTATCGCTTCTGGCAGACGCCACAGTAACAAGAAACGTGAAACTGGCTGCGAAATTAGGACGAGGAGCGACGACGCACTCAAGGTAGCTAGTGCAGCGTCACCTGGAGGACTGCATCAGTAAAGTCTAGTAATCCCTGGCAGGCATTACGATGATTCACTTAAGATACACAACTAGTGACATATCGGTTCTGGCAGACTGGCCACAGTAACAAAGTATATGAATCTGGGTGAGCAACTGTGACGAGTAACTATGACTCTCGTAATAGGCCAATGACTCAATACACGGAGTACTGAATCAGATAACTCGAGGAACGCCTTGCAAAAGTAACAATGACTTTCTTACGGTTCACAAATGGTGACAAATCCGTTCTGGCAGCCTGGCACCAGTAACAAAAATGAGACACTGCGTGAGCAACTGGGAAGGGTAACTATGACTCTCTTAAGGTAGCCAATGATCGTCACCAAGAATATTGATTGAGGAAACTCGAGTAACCCTTGGCTATAGTAACGATGACTCTCGTAGATTACACAACCTGTGACATATCGATGCTGGCAGACTGGCCACAGTTAAAATGTATTTTAATTTGGGTGGTCAACCGACAGGAAAATCTATTACCCTTCTGAGGTAACCGACGATTCGTCACCAGGTGGAGTACACTCTGAAAGGAGTGACTATGACTCTCATATGACACACAACTAGTGTCGTATCGCTTCTGGCAGACGCCACAGTAACAAGAAACGTGAAACTCGCTGCGAAATTAGGACGAGGAGCTACGACGCACTCAAGGTAGCTAGTGCAGTGTCACCTGGAGGACTGCATCAGTAAAGTCTAGTAATCCCTAGCAGGCATAACGATGACTCACTTAAGATACACAACTAGTGACATATCGGTTCTGCCAGACTGGCCACAGTAACAAAATATATGAATCTGGGTGAGCAACTGTGACGAGTAACTATGACTCTCGTAATAGGCCAATGACTCAATACATGGAGTATTGAATCAGAAAACTCGAGGAACGCCTTGCAATAGTAACAATGACTTTCTTACGGTTCAAAACTGGTGACAAATCCGTTCTGGCACCCTGGCGCCAATAACAAAAGTGAGACACTGCGTGAGCAACTGGGAAGGGTAACTATGACTCTCTTAAGGTAGCCAATGACACGTCACCAGGAATATTGATTGAGGAAACTCGAGTAACCCTTGGCTATAGTAACGATGACTTTCGTTGATTACACAACCTGTGACATATCGATGCTGGCAGACTGGCCACAGTTACAATGTATTTTAATTTGGGTGGTCAACCGACAGGAAAATCTATTACCCTTCTGAGGTAACCGACGACTCGACACCAGGTGGAGTACACTCTGAAAGGAGTGACTATGACTCTCATATGACACACAACTAGTGTCGTATCGCTTCTGGCAGACGCCACAGTAACAAGAAACGTGAAACTGGCTCCGAAATTACGACGAGGAGTTATGACGCACTCAAGGTAGCTAGTGCAACGTCACCTGGAGGACTGCATCAGTAAAGTGTAGTAATCCCTAGCAGGCATAACGATGACTCACTTAAGATACACAACTAGTGACATATCGGTTCTGGCAGACTGGCCACAGTCACAAAATATATGTATCTGGGTGAGCAACTGTGACGAGTAACTATGACTCTCGTAATAGGCCAATGACTCAATACATGGAGTACTGAATCAGATAACTCGAGGAACGCCTTTCAATAGTAACGAAGACATTCTTACGGTTCACAACTGGTGACAAATCCGTTCTGGCAGTGTGGCACCAGTTACAAAAATGAGACACTGTGAGAGCAACTGGGATGGGTAACTATGACTCTCTTAAGGTAGCCAATGATCAACACCAGGAGTATTGAATCAGGCAACTCGAGTAACCCTTGGCTATAGTAACGATGACTTTCGTAGATTACACAACCTGTGACATATCGGTGCTGGCAGACTGGCCACAGTTACAATGTATTTTAATTTCGGTGGTCAACCGACAGGAAAATCTATTACCCTTCTGAGGTAACCGACGATTCGTCACCAGGTGGAGTACACTCTGAAAGGAGTGACTATGACTCTCCTATGCCACACAACTAGTGTCGTATCGCTTCTGGCAGACGCCACAGTAACAAGAAACGTGAAACTGGCTGCGAAATTAGGACGAGGAGCGACGACGCACTCAAGGTAGCTAGTGCAGCGACACCTGGAGGACTGCATCAGTAAAGTCTAGTAATCCCTGGCAGGCATTACGATGATTCACTTAAGATACACAACTAGTGACATATCTGTTCTGGCAGACTGGCCACAGTAACAAAGTATATGAATCTGGGTGAGCAACTGTGACGAGTAACTATGACTCTCGTAATAGGCCAATGACTCAATACACGGAGTACTGAATCAGATAACCCGAGGAACGCCTTGCAAAAGTAACAATGACTTTCTTACGGTTCACAACTGGTGACAAATCCGTTCTGGCAGCCTGGCACCAGTAACAAAAATGAGACACTGCGTGAGCAACTGGGAAGGGTAACTATGACTCTCTTAAGGTAGCCAATGATCGTCACCAAGAATATTGATTGAGGAAACTCGAGTAACCCTTGGCTATAGTAACGATGACTCTCGTAGATTACACAACCTGTGACATATCGATGCTGGCAGACTGGCCACAGTTACAATGTATTTTAATTTGGGTGGTCAACCGACAGGAAAATCTATTACCCTTCTGAGGTAACCGACGATTCGTCACCAGGTGGAGTACACTCTGAAAGGAGTGACTATGACTCTCATATGACACACAACTAGTGTCGTATCGCTTCTGGCAGACGCCACAGTAACAAGAAACGTGAAACTCGCTGCGAAATTAGGACGAGGAGCTACGACGCACTCAAGGTAGCTAGTGCAGTGTCACCTGGAGGACTGCATCAGTAAAGTCTAGTAATCCCTAGCAGGCATAACGATGACTCACTTAAGATACACAACTAGTGACATATCGGTTCTGCCAGACTGGCCACAGTAACAAAATATATGAATCTGGGTGAGCAACTGTGACGAGTAACTATGACTCTCGTAATAGGCCAATGACTCAATACATGGAGTACTGAATCAGATAACTCGAGGAACGCCTTTCAATAGTAACGAAGACATTCTTACGGTTCACAACTGGTGACAAATCCGTTCTGGCAGTGTGGCACCAGTTACAAAAATGAGACACTGTGAGAGCAACTGGGATGGGTAACTATGACTCTCTTAAGGTAGCCAATGATCAACACCAGGAGTATTGAATCAGGCAACTCGAGTAACCCTTGGCTATAGTAACGATGACTTTCGTAGATTACACAACCTGTGACATATCGGTGCTGGCAGACTGGCCACAGTTACAATGTATTTTAATTTGGGTGGTCAACCGACAGGAAAATCTATTACCCTTCTGAGGTAACCGACGATTCGTCACCAGGTGGAGTACACTCTGAAAGGAGTGACTATGACTCTCATATGACACACAACTAGTGTCGTATCGCTTCTGGCAGACGCCACAGTAACAAGAAACGTGAAACTGGCTCCGAAATTACGACGAGGAGTTATGACGCACTCAAGGTAGCTAGTGCAACCTCACCTGGAGGACTGCATCAGTAAAGTCTAGTAATCCCTGGCAGGCATTACGATGATTCACTTAAGATACACAACTAGTGACATATCGGTTCTGCCAGACTGGCCACAGTAACAAAATATATGAATCTGGGTGAGCAACTGTGACGAGTAACTATGACTCTTGTAATAGGCCAATGACTCAATACATGGAGTATTGAATCAGATAACTCGAGGAACGTCTTTCTATAGTAACGATGACATTCTTACGGTTCACAAATGGTGTCATATCCGTTCTGGCACCCTGGCACCAGTAACAAAAATGAGACACTGCGTGAGCAACTGGGATGGGTAACTATGACTCTCTTAAGGTAGCCAATGATCGTCACCAGGAGTATTGAATCAGGAAACTCGAGTAACCCTTGGCTATAGTAACGATGACTTTCGTAGATTACACAACCTGTGACATATCGGTTCTGGCAGACTGGCCACAGTAACAAAATATATGAATCTGGGTGAGCAACTGTGACGAGTAACTATGACTCTCGTAATAGGCGAATGACTCAATACATGGAGTATTGAATCAGAAAACTCGAGGAACGCCTTGCAATAGTAACAATGACTTTCTTACGGTTCACAACTGGTGACAAATCCGTTCTGGCACCCTGGCGCCAATAACAAAAGTGAGACACTGCGTGAGCAACTGGGAAGGGTAACTATGACTCTCTTAAGGTAGCCAATGATACGTCACCAGGAATATTGAATCAGGAAACTCGAGTAACCCTTGGCTATAGTAACGATGACTTTCGTTGATTACACAACCTGTGACATATCGGTGCTGGCAGACTGGCTACAGTTACAATGTACTTTAATTTGGGTGGTCAACCGACAGCAATATCTATTACCTTTCTGAAGGAACCGACGATTCGTCACCAGGTGGAGTACACTCTGAAAGGAGTGACTATGACTCTCATATGACACACAACTAGTGTCGTATCGCTTCTGGCAGACGCCACAGTAACAAGAAACGTGAAACTCGCTGCGAAATTAGGACGAGGAGCTACGACGCACTCAAGGTAGCTAGTGCAGTGTCACCTGGAGGACTGTATCAGTAAAGTCTAGTAATCCCTAGCAGGCATAACGATGACTCACTTAAGATACACAACTAGTGACATATCGGTTCTGCCAGACTGGCCACAGTAACAAAGTATATGAATCTGGGTGAGCAACTGTGACGAGTAACTATGACTCTCGTAATAGGCCAATGACTCAATACACGGAGTGCTGAATCAGATAACTCGAGGAACGCCTTGCAAAAGTAACAATGACTTTCTTACGGTTCACAACTGGTGACAAATCCGTTCTGGCAGCCTGGCACCAGTAACAAAAATGAGACACTGCGTGAGCAACTGGGAAGGGTAACTATGACTCTCTTAAGGTAGCCAATGATCGTCACCAAGAATATTGATTGAGGAAACTCGAGTAACCCTTGGCTATAGTAACGATGACTCTCGTAGATTACACAACCTGTGACATATCGATGCTGGCAGACTGGCCACAGTTACAATGTATTTTAATTTGGGTGGTCAACCGACAGGAAAATCTATTTCCCTTCTGAGGTAACCGACGATTCGTCACCAGGTGGAGTACACTCTGAAAGGAGTGACTATGACTCTCATATGACACACAACTAGTGTCGTATCGCTTCTGGCAGACTCCACAGTAACAAGAAACGTGAAACTGGCTGCGAAATTACGACGAGGAGCTACGACGCACTCAAGGTAGCTAGTGCAGCGTCACCTGGAGGACTGCATCAGTAAAGTGTAGTAATCCCTGGCAGGCATAACGATGACTCACTTAAGATACACAACTAGTGACATATCGGTTCTGGCAGACTGGCCACAGTCACAAAATATATGTATCTGGGTGAGCAACTGTGACGAGTAACTATGACTCTCGTAATAGGCCAATGACTCAATACATGGAGTACTGAATCAGATAACTCGAGGAACGCCTTTCAATAGTAACGAAGACATTCTTACGGTTCACAACTGGTGACAAATCCGTTCTGGCAGTGTGGCACCAGTTACAAAAATGAGACACTGTGAGAGCAACTGGGATGGGTAACTATGACTCTCTTAAGGTAGCCAATGATCAACACCAGGAGTATTGAATCAGGCAACTCGAGTAACCCTTGGCTATAGTAACGATGACTTTCGTAGATTACACAACCTGTGACATATCGGTGCTGGCAGACTGGCCACAGTTACAATGTATTTTAATTTGGGTGGTCAACCGACAGGAAAATCTATTACCCTTCTGAGGTAACCGACGATTCGTCACCAGGTGGAGTACACTCTGAAAGGAGTGACTATGACTCTCCTATGCCACACAACTAGTGTCGTATCGCTTCTGGCAGACGCCACAGTAACAAGAAACGTGAAACTGGCTGCGAAATTAGGACGAGGAGCGACGACGCACTCAAGGTAGCTAGTGCAGCGTCACCTGGAGGACTGCATCAGTAAAGTCTAGTAATCCCTGGCAGGCATTACGATGATTCACTTAAGATACACAACTAGTGACATATCGGTTCTGGCAGACTGGCCACAGTAACAAAGTATATGAATCTGGGTGAGCAACTGTGACGAGTAACTATGACTCTCGTAATAGGCCAATTACTCAATACATGGAGTATTGAATCAGATAACTCGAGGAACGTCTTTCTATAGTAACGATGACATTCTTACGGTTCACAACTGGTGACAAATCCGTTCTGGCACCCTGGCACCAGTAACAAAAATGAGACACTGCGTGAGCAACTGGGATGGGTAACTATGACTCTCTTAAGGTAGCCAATGATCGTCACCAGGAGTATTGAATCAGGAAACTCGAGTAACCCTTGGCTATAGTAACGATGACTTTCGTAGATTACACAACCTGTGACATATCGCTTCTGGCAGACTGGCCACAGTAACAAAATATATGAATCTGGGTGAGCAACTGTGACGATTAACTATGACTCTCGTAATAGGCCAATGACTCAATACATGGAGTATTGAATCAGAAAACTCGAGGAACGCCTTGCAATAGTAACAATGACTTTCTTACGGTTCACAACTGGTGACAAATCCGTTCTGGCACCCTGGCGCCAATAACAAAAGTGAGACACTGCGTGAGCAACTGGGAAGGGTAACTATGACTCTCTTAAGGTAGCCAATGATACGTCACCAGGAATATTGAATCAGGAAACTCGAGTAACCCTTGGCTATAGTAACGATGACTTTCTTTGATTACACAACCTGTGACATATCGGTGCTGGCAGACTGGCTACAGTTACAATGTACTTTAATTTGGGTGGTCAACCGACAGCAATATCTATTACCTTTCTGAAGGAACCGACGATTCGTCACCAGGTGGAGTACACTCTGAAAGGAGTGACTATGACTCTCATATGACACACAACTAGTGTCGTATCGCTTCTGGCAGACGCCACAGTAACAAGAAACGTGAAACTGGCTGCGAAATTACGACGAGGAGCTACGACGCACTCAAGGTAGCTAGTGCAGCGTCACCTGGAGGACTGCATCAGTAAAGCGTAGTAATCCCTGGCAGGCATAACGATGACTCACTTAAGATACACAACTAGTGACATATCGGTTCTGGCAGACTGGCCACAGTCACAAAATATATGAATCTGGGTGAGCAACTGTGACGAGTAACTATGACTCTCGTAATAGGCCAATGACTCAATACATGGAGTATTGAATCAGAAAACTCGAGGAACGCCTTGCAATAGTAACAATGACTTTCTTACGGTTCACAACTGGTGACAAATCCGTTCTGGCACCCTGGCGCCAATAACAAAAGTGAGACACTGCGTGAGCAACTGGGAAGGGTAACTATGACTCTCTTAAGGTAGCCAATGATCGTCACCAGGAATATTGAATCAGGAAACTCGAGTAACCCTTGGCTATAGTAACGATGACTTTCGTTGATTACACAACCTGTGACATATCGATGCTGGCAGACTGGCCACAGTTACAATGTATTTTAATTTGGGTGGTCAACCGACAGGAAAATCTATTACCCTTCTGAGGTAACCGACGATTCGTCACCAGGTGGAGTACACTCTGAAAGGAGTGACTATGACTCTCATATGACACACAACTAGTGTCGTATCGCTTCTGGCAGACGCCACAGTAACAAGAAACGTGAAACTGGCTCCGAAATTACGACGAGGAGTTATGACGCACTCAAGGTAGCTAGTGCAACGTCACCTGGAGGACTGCATCAGTAAAGTCTAGTAATCCCTGGCAGGCATTACGATGATTCACTTAAGATACACAACTAGTGACATATCGGTTCTGGCAGACTGGCCACAGTAACAAAATATATGAATCTGGGTGAGCAACTGTGACGAGTAACTATGACTCTCGTAATAGGCCAATGACTCAATACATGGAGTATTGAATCAGATAACTCGAGGAACGTCTTTCTATAGTAACGATGACATTCTTACGGTTCACAACTGGTGACATATCCGTTCTGGCACCCTGGCACCAGTAACAAAAATGAGACACTGCGTGAGCAACTGGGATGGGTAACTATGACTCTCTTAAGGTAGCCAATGATCGTCACCAGGAGTATTGAATCAGGAAACTCGAGTAACCCTTGGCTATAGTAACGATGACTTTCGTAGATTACACAACCTGTGACATATCGGTTCTGGCAGACTGGCCACAGTAACAAAATATATGAATCTGGGTGAGCAACTGTGACGAGTAACTATGACTCTCGTAATAGGCCAATGACTCAATACATGGAGTATTGAATCAGAAAACTCGAGGAACGCCTTGCAATAGTAACAATGACATTCTTACGGTTCACAACTGGTGACAAATCCGTTCTGGCAGTGTGGCACCAGTTACAAAAATGAGACACTGTGAGAGCAACTGGGATGGGTAACTATGACTCTCTTAAGGTAGCCAATGATCAACACCAGGAGTATTGAATCAGGCAACTCGAGTAACCCTTGGCTATAGTAACGATGACTTTCGTAGATTACACAACCTGTGACATATCGGTGCTGGCAGACTGGCCACAGTTACAATGTATTTTAATTTGGGTGGTCAACCGACAGGAAAATCTATTACCCTTCTGAGGTAACCGACGATTCGTCACCAGGTGGAGTACACTCTGAAAGGAGTGACTATGACTCTCCTATGCCACACAACTAGTGTCGTATCGCTTCTGGCAGACGCCACAGTAACAAGAAACGTGAAACTGGCTGCGAAATTAGGACGAGGAGCGACGACGCACTCAAGGTAGCTAGTGCAGCGTCACCTGGATGACTGCATCAGTAAAGTCTAGTAATCCCTGGCAGGCATTACGATGATTCACTTAAGATACACAACTAGTGACATATCGGTTCTGGCAGACTGGCCACAGTAACAAAGTATATGAATCTGGGTGAGCAACTGTGACGAGTAACTATGACTCTCGTAATAGGCCAATGACTCAATACACGGAGTACTGAATCAGATAACTCGAGGAACGCCTTGCAAAAGTAACAATGACTTTCTTACGGTTCACAACTGGTGACAAATCCGTTCTGGCAGGCTGGCACCAGTAACAAAAATGAGACACTGCGTGAGCAACTGGGAAGGGTAACTATGACTCTCTTAAGGTAGCCAATGATCGTCACCAAGAATATTGATTGAGGAAACTCGAGTAACCCTTGGCTATAGTAACGATGACTCTCGTAGATTACACAACCTGTGACATATCGATGCTGGCAGACTGGCCACAGTTACAATGTATTTTAATTTGGGTGGTCAACCGACAGGAAAATCTATTACCCTTCTGAGGTAACCGACGATTCGTCACCAGGTGGAGTACACTCTGATAGGAGTGACTATGACTCTCATATGACACACAACTAGTGTCGTATCGCTTCTGGCAGACGCCACAGTAACAAGAAACGTGAAACTCGCTGCGAAATTAGGACGAGGAGCTACGACGCACTCAAGGTAGCTAGTGCAGTGTCACCTGGAGGACTGCATCAGTAAAGTCTAGTAATCCCTAGCAGGCATAACGATGACTCACTTAAGATACACAACTAGTGACATATCGGTTCTGCCAGACTGGCCACAGTAACAAAGTATATGAATCTGGGTGAGCAACTGTGACGAGTAACTATGACTCTCGTAATAGGCCAATGACTCAATACACGGAGTGCTGAATCAGATAACTCGAGGAACGCCTTGCAAAAGTAACAATGACTTTCTTACGGTTCACAACTGGTGACAAATCCGTTCTGGCAGCCTGGCACCAGTAACAAAAATGAGACACTGCGTGAGCAACTGGGAAGGGTAACTATGACTCTCTTAAGGTAGCCAATGATCGTCACCAAGAATATTGATTGAGGAAACTCGAGTAACCCTTGGCTATAGTAACGATGACTCTCGTAGATTACACAACCTGTGACATATCGATGCTGGCAGACTGGCCACAGTTACAATGTATTTTAATTTGGGTGGTCAACCGACAGGAAAACCTATTACCCTTCTGAGGTAACCGACGATTCGTCACCAGGTGGAGTACACTCTGAAAGGAGTGACTATGACTCTCATATGACACACAACTAGTGTTGTATCGCTTCTGGCAGACGCCACAGTAACAAGAAACGTGAAACTGGCTGCGAAATTAGGACGAGGAGCTACGACGCACTCAAGGTAGCTAGTGCAGTGTCACCTGGAGGACTGCATCAGTAAAGTCTAGTAATCCCTAGCAGGCATAACGATGACTCACTTAAGATACACAACCTGTGACATATCGGTTCTGGCAGACTGGCCACAGTAACAAAATATATCAATCTGGTTGAGCAACTGTGACGAGTAACTATGACTCTCGTAATAGGCCAATGACTCAATACATGGAGTATTGAATCAGAAAACTCGAGGAACGCCTTGCAATAGTAACAATGACATTCTTACCGTTCACAACTGGTGACAAATCCGTTCTGGCAGTGTGGCACCAGTTACAAAAATGAGACACTGTGAGAGCAACTGGGATGGGTAACTATGACTCTCTTAAGGTAGCCAATGATCAACACCAGGAGTATTGAATCAGGCAACTCGAGTAACCCTTGGCTATAGTAACGATGACTTTCGTAGATTACACAACCTGTGACATATCGGTGCTGGCAGACTGGCCACAGTTACAATGTATTTTAATTTGGGTGGTCAACCGACAGGAAAATCTATTACCCTTCTGAGGTAACCGACGATTCGTCACCAGGTGGAGTACACTCTGAAAGGAGTGACTATGACTCTCCTATGCCACACAACTAGTGTCGTATCGCTTCTGGCAGACGCCACAGTAACAAGAAACGTGAAACTGGCTGCGAAATTAGGACGAGGAGCGACGACGCACTCAAGGTAGCTAGTGCAGCGTCACCTGGATGACTGCATCAGTAAAGTCTAGTAATCCCTGGCAGGCATTACGATGATTCACTTAAGATACACAACTAGTGACATATCGGTTCTGGCAGACTGGCCACAGTAACAAAGTATATGAATCTGGGTGAGCAACTGTGACGAGTAACTATGACTCTCGTAATAGGCCAATGACTCAATACACGGAGTACTGAATCAGATAACTCGAGGAACGCCTTGCAAAAGTAACAATGACTTTCTTACGGTTCACAACTGGTGACAAATCCGTTCTGGCAGGCTGGCACCAGTAACAAAAATGAGACACTGCGTGAGCAACTGGGAAGGGTAACTATGACTCTCTTAAGGTAGCCAATGATCGTCACCAAGAATATTGATTGAGGAAACTCGAGTAACCCTTGGCTATAGTAACGATGACTCTCGTAGATTACACAACCTGTGACATATCGATGCTGGCAGACTGGCCACAGTTACAATGTATTTTAATTTGGGTGGTCAACCGACAGGAAAATCTATTACCCTTCTGAGGTAACCGACGATTCGTCACCAGGTGGAGTACACTCTGATAGGAGTGACTATGACTCTCATATGACACACAACTAGTGTCGTATCGCTTCTGGCAGACGCCACAGTAACAAGAAACGTGAAACTCGCTGCGAAATTAGGACGAGGAGCTACGACGCACTCAAGGTAGCTAGTGCAGTGTCACCTGGAGGACTGCATCAGTAAAGTCTAGTAATCCCTAGCAGGCATAACGATGACTCACTTAAGATACACAACTAGTGACATATCGGTTCTGCCAGACTGGCCACAGTAACAAAGTATATGAATCTGGGTGAGCAACTGTGACGAGTAACTATGACTCTCGTAATAGGCCAATGACTCAATACACGGAGTGCTGAATCAGATAACTCGAGGAACGCCTTGCAAAAGTAACAATGACTTTCTTACGGTTCACAACTGGTGACAAATCCGTTCTGGCAGCCTGGCACCAGTAACAAAAATGAGACACTGCGTGAGCAACTGGGAAGGGTAACTATGACTCTCTTAAGGTAGCCAATGATCGTCACCAAGAATATTGATTGAGGAAACTCGAGTAACCCTTGGCTATAGTAACGATGACTCTCGTAGATTACACAACCTGTGACATATCGATGCTGGCAGACTGGCCACAGTTACAATGTATTTTAATTTGGGTGGTCAACCGACAGGAAAATCTATTACCCTTCTGAGGTAACCGACGATTCGTCACCAGGTGGAGTACACTCTGAAAGGAGTGACTATGACTCTCATATGACACACAACTAGTGTCGTATCGCTTCTGGCAGACGCCACAGTAACAAGAAACGTGAAACTGGCTGCGAAATTAGGACGAGGAGCTACGACGCACTCAAGGTAGCTAGTGCAGTGTCACCTGGAGGACTGCATCAGTAAAGTCTAGTAATCCCTAGCAGGCATAACGATGACTCACTTAAGATACACAACTAGTGACATATCGGTTCTGCCAGACTGGCCACAGTAACAAAATATATGAATCTGGGTGAGCAACTGTGACGAGTAACTATGACTCTCGTAATAGGCCAATGACTCAATACATGGAGTATTGAATCAGAAAACTCGAGGAACGCCTTGCAATAGTAACAATGACTTTCTTACGGTTCACAACTGGTGACAAATCCGTTCTGGCACCCTGGCGCCAATAACAAAAGTGAGACACTGCGTGAGCAACTGGGAAGGGTAACTATGACTCTCTTAAGGTAGCCAATGATACGTCACCAGGAATATTGAATCAGGAAACTCGAGTAACCCTTGGCTATAGTAACGATGACTTTCGTTGATTACACAACCTGTGACATATCGGTGCTGGCAGACTGGCTACAGTTACAATGTACTTTAATTTGGGTGGTCAACCGACAGCAATATCTATTACCTTTCTGAAGGAACCGACGATTCGTCACCAGGTGGAGTACACTCTGAAAGGAGTGACTATGACTCTCATATGACACACAACTAGTGTCGTATCGCTTCTGGCAGACGCCACAGTAACAAGAAACGTGAAACTGGCTGCGAAATTACGACGAGGAGCTACGACGCACTCAAGGTAGCTAGTGCAGCGTCACCTGGAGGACTGCATCAGTAAAGTGTAGTAATCCCTGGCAGGCATAACGATGACTCACTTAAGATACACAACTAGTGACATATCGGTTCTGGCAGACTGCTCACAGTCACAAAATATATGTATCTGGGTGAGCAACTGTGACGAGTAACTATGACTCTCGTAATAGGCCAATGACTCAATACATGGAGTACTGAATCAGATAACTCGAGGAACGCCTTTCAATAGTAACGAAGACATTCTTACGGTTCACAACTGGTGACAAATCCGTTCTGGCAGTGTGGCACCAGTTACAAAAATGAGACACTGTGAGAGCAACTGGGATGGGTAACTATGACTCTCTTAAGGTAGCCAATGATCAACACCAGGATTATTGAATCAGGCAACTCGAGTAACCCTTGGCTATAGTAACGATGACTTTCGTAGATTACACAACCTGTGACATATCGGTGCTGGCAGACTGGCCACAGTTACAATGTATTTTAATTTGGGTGGTCAACCGACAGGAAAATCTATTACCCTTCTGAGGTAACCGACGATTCGTCACCAGGTGGAGTACACTCTGAAAGGAGTGACTATGACTCTCCTATGCCACACAACTAGTGTCGTATCGCTTCTGGCAGACGCCACAGTAACAAGAAACGTGAAACTGGCTGCGAAATTAGGACGAGGAGCGACGACGCACTCAAGGTAGCTAGTGCAGCGTCACCTGGAGGACTGCATCAGTAAAGTCTAGTAATCCCTGGCAGGCATTACGATGATTCACTTAAGATACACAACTAGTGACATATCGGTTCTGGCAGACTGGCCACAGTAACAAAGTATATGAATCTGGGTGAGCAACTGTGACGAGTAACTATGACTCTCGTAATAGGCCAATGACTCAATACACGGAGTACTGAATCAGATAACTCGAGGAACGCCTTGCAAAAGTAACAATGACTTTCTTACGGTTCACAACTGGTGACAAATCCGTTCTGGCAGCCTGGCACCAGTAACAAAAATGAGACACTGCGTGAGCAACTGGGAAGGGTAACTATGACTCTCTTAAGGTAGCCAATGATCGTCACCAAGAATATTGATTGAGGAAACTCGAGTAACCCTTGGCTATAGTAACGATGACTCTCGTAGATTACACAACCTGTGACATATCGATGCTGGCAGACTGGCCACAGTTACAATGTATTTTAATTTGGGTGGTCAACCGACAGGAAAATCTATTACCCTTCTGAGGTAACCGACGATTCGTCACCAGGTGGAGTACACTCTGAAAGGAGTGACTATGACTCTCATATGACACACAACTAGTGTCGTATCGCTTCTGGCAGACGCCACAGTAACAAGAAACGTGAAACTGGCTGCGAAATTAGGACGAGGAGCTACGACGCACTCAAGGTAGCTAGTGCAGTGTCACCTGGAGGACTGCATCAGTAAAGTCTAGTAATCCCTAGCAGGCATAACGATGACTCACTTAAGATACATAACTAGTGACATATCGGTTCTGCCAGACTGGCCACAGTAACAAAGTATATGAATCTGGGTGAGCAACTGTGACGAGTAACTATGACTCTCGTAATAGGCCAATGACTCAATACACGGAGTACTGAATCAGATAACTCGAGGAACGCCTTGCAAAAGTAACAATGACTTTCTTACGGTTCACAACTGGTGACAAATCCGTTCTGGCACCCTGGCACCAGTAACAAAAATGAGACACTGCGTGAGCAACTGGGAAGGGTAACTATGACTCTCTTAAGGTAGCCAATGATCGTCACCAAGAATATTGATTGAGGAATCTCGAGTAACCCTTGGCTATAGTAACGATGACTCTCGTAGATTACACAACCTGTGACATATCGATGCTGGCAGACTGGCCACAGTTACAATGTATTTTAATTTGGGTGGTCAACCGACAGGAAAATCTATTACCCTTCTGAGGTAACCGACGATTCGTCACCAGGTGGAGTACACTCTGAAAGGAGTGACTATGACTCTCATATGACACACAACTAGTGTCGTATCGCTTCTGGCAGACGCCACAGTAACAAGAAACGTGAAACTCGCTCCGAAATTAGGACGAGGAGCTACGACGCACTCAAGGTAGCTAGTGCAGTGTCACCTGGAGGACTGCATCAGTAAAGTCTAGTAATCCCTAGCAGGCATAACGATGACTCACTTAAGATACACAACTAGTGACATATCGGATCTGCCAGACTGGCCACAGTCACAAAATATATGTATCTGGGTGAGCAACTGTGACGAGTAACTATGACTCTCGTAATAGGCCAATGACTCAATACATGGAGTACTGAATCAGATAACTCGAGGAACGCCTTTCAATAGTAACGAAGACATTCTTACGGTTCACAACTGGTGACAAATCCGTTCTGGCAGTGTGGCACCAGTTACAAAAATGAGACACTGTGAGAGCAACTGGGATGGGTAACTATGACTCTCTTAAGGTAGCCAATGATCAACACCAGGAGTATTGAATCAGGCAACTCGAGTAACCCTTGGCTATAGTAACGATGACTTTCGTAGATTACACAACCTGTGACATATCGGTGCTGGCAGACTGGCCACAGTTACAATGTATTTTAATTTGGGTGGTCAACCGACAGGAAAATCTATTACCCTTCTGAGGTAACCGACGATTCGTCACCAGGTGGAGTACACTCTGAAAGGAGTGACTATGACTCTCCTATGCCACACAACTAGTGTCGTATCGCTTCTGGCAGACGCCACAGTAACAAGAAACGTGAAACTGGCTGCGAAATTAGGACGAGGAGCGACGACGCACTCAAGGTAGCTAGTGCAGCGTCACCTGGAGGACTGCATCAGTAAAGTCAAGTAATCCCTGGCAGGCATTACGATGATTCACTTAAGATACACAACTAGTGACATATCGGTTCTGGCAGACTGGCCACAGTAACAAAGTATATGAATCTGGGTGAGCAACTGTGACGAGTAACTATGACTCTCGTAATAGGCCAATGACTCAATACACGGAGTACTGAATCAGATAACTCGAGGAACGCCTTGCAAAAGTAACAATGACTTTCTTACGGTTCACAACTGGTGACAAATCCGTTCTGGCAGCCTGGCACCAGTAACAAAAATGAGACACTGCGTGAGCAACTGGGAAGGGTAACTAAGACTCTCTTAAGGAAGCCAATGATCGTCACCAAGAATATTGATTGAGGAAACTCGAGTAACCCTTGGCTATAGTAACGATGACTCTCGTAGATTACACAACCTGTGACATATCGATGCTGGCAGACTGGCCACAGTTACAATGTATTTTAATTTGGGTGGTCAACCGACAGGAAAATCTATTAGTAACAATGACTTTCTTACGGTTCACAACTGGTGACAAATCCGTTCTGGCACCCTGGCGCCAATAACAAAAGTGAGACACTGCGTGAGCAACTGGGAAGGGTAACTATGACTCTCTTAAGGTAGCCAATGATACGTCACCAGGAATATTGAATCAGGAAACTCGAGTAACCCTTGGCTATAGTAACGATGACTTTCGTTGATTACACAACCTGTGACATATCGATGCTGGCAGACTGGCCACAGTTACAATGTATTTTAATTTGGGTGGTCAACCGACAGGAAAATCTATTACCCTTCTGAGGTAACCGACGATTCGTCACCAGGTGGAGTACACTCTGAAAGGAGTGACTATGACTCTCATATGACACACAACTAGTGTCGTATCGCTTCTGGCAGACGCCACAGTAACAAGAAACGTGAAACTGGCTCCGAAATTACGACGAGGAGTTATGACGCACTCAAGGTAGCTAGTGCAACGTCACCTGGAGGACTGCATCAGTAAAGTGTAGTAATCCCTAGCAGGCATAACGATGACTCACTTAAGATACACAACTAGTGACATATCGGTTCTGGCAGACTGGCCACAGTAACAAAATATATGAATCTGGGTGAGCAACTGTGACGAGTAACTATGACTCTCGTAATAGGCCAATGACTCAATACATGGAGTATTGAATCAGATAACTCGAGGAACGAATTTCTATAGTAACGATGACATTCTTACGGTTCACAACTGGTGACAAATCCGTTCTGGCACCCTGGCACCAGTAACAAAAATGAGACACTGCGTGAGCAACTGGGATGGGTAACTATGACTCTCTTAAGGTAGCCAATGATCGTCACCAGGAGTATTGAATCAGGAAACTCGAGTAACCCTTGGCTATAGTAACGATGACTTTCGTAGATTACACAACCTGTGACATATCGGTTCTGGCAGACTGGCCACAGTAACAAAATATATGAATCTGGGTGAGCAACTGTGACGAGTAACTATGACTCTCGTAATAGGCCAATGACTCAATACATGGAGTATTGAATCAGAAAACTCGAGGAACGCCTTGCAATAGTAACAATGACTTTCTTACGGTTCACAACTGGTGACAAATCCGTTCTGGCACCCTGGCGCCAATAACAAAAGTGAGACACTGCGTGAGCAACTGGGAAGGGTAACTATGACTCTCTTAAGGTAGCCAATGATACGTCACCAGGAATATTGAATCAGGAAACTCGAGTACCCCTTGGCTATAGTAACGATGACTTTCGTTGATTACACAACCTGTGACATATCGGTGCTGGCAGACTGGCTACAGTTACAATGTACTTTAATTTGGGTGGTCAACCGACAGCAATATCTATTACCTTTCTGAAGGAACCGACGATTCGTCACCAGGTGGAGTACACTCTGAAAGGAGTGACTATGACTCTCATATGACACACAACTAGTGTCGTATCGCTTCTGGCAGACGCCACAGTAACAAGAAACGTGAAACTGGCTGCGAAATTACGACGAGGAGCTACGACGCACTCAAGGTAGCTAGTGCAGCGTCACCTGGCGGACTGCATCAGTAAAGTGTAGTAATCCCTGGCAGGCATAACGATGACTCACTTAAGATACACAACTAGTGACATATCGGTTCTGGCAGACTGGCCACAGTAACAAAATATATGTATCTGGGTGAGCAACTGTGACGAGTAACTATGACTCTCGTAATAGGCCAATGACTCAATACATGGAGTACTGAATCAGATAACTCGAGGAACGCCTTTCAATAGTAACGAAGACATTCTTACGGTTCACAACTGGTGACAAATCCGTTCTGGCAGTGTGGCACCAGTTACAAAAATGGGACACTGTGAGAGCAACTGGGATGGGTAACTATGACTCTCTTAAGGTAGCCAATGATCAACACCAGGAGTATTGAATCAGGCAACTCGAGTAACCCTTGGCTATAGTAACGATGACTTTCGTAGATTACACAACCTGTGACATATCGGTGCTGGCAGACTGGCCACAGTTACAATGTATTTTAATTTGGGTGGTCAACCGACAGGAAAATCTATTACCCTTCTGAGGTAACCGACGATTCGTCACCAGGTGGAGTACACTCTGAAAGGAGTGACTATGACTCTCCTATGCCACACAACTAGTGTCGTATCGCTTCTGGCAGACGCCACAGTAACAAGAAACGTGAAACTGGCTGCGAAATTAGGACGAGGAGCGACGACGCACTCAAGGTAGCTAGTGCAGCGTCACCTGGAGGACTGCATCAGTAAAGTCTAGTAATCCCTGGCAGGCATTACGATGATTCACTTAAGATACACAACTAGTGACATATCGGTTCTGGCAGACTGGCCACAGTAACAAAATATATGAATCTGGGTGAGCAACTGTGACGAGTAACTATGACTCTCGTAATAGGCCAATGACTCAATACACGGAGTACTGAATCAGATAACTCGAGGAACGCCTTGCAAAAGTAACAATGACTTTCTTACGGTTCACAACTGGTGACAAATCCGTTCTGGCAGCCTGGCACCAGTAACAAAAATGAGACACTGCGTGAGCAACTGGGAAGGGTAACTATGACTCTCTTAAGGTAGCCAATGATCGTCACCAAGAATATTGATTGAGGAAACTCGAGTAACCCTTGGCTATAGTAACGATGACTCTCGTAGATTACACAACCTGTGACATATCGATGCTGGCAGACTGGCCACAGTTACAATGTATTTTAATTTGGGTGGTCAACCGACAGGAAAATCTATTACCCTTCTGAGGTAACCGACGATTCGTCACCAGGTGGAGTACACTCTGAAAGGAGTGACTATGACTCTCATATGACACACAACTAGTGTCGTATCGCTTCTGGCAGACGCCACAGTAACAAGAAAAATTGAAACTCGCTGCGAAATTAGGACGAGGAGCTACGACGCACTCAAGGTAGCTAGTGCAGCGTCACCTGGCGGACTGCATCAGTAAAGTGTAGTAATCCCTGGCAGGCATAACGATGACTCACTTAAGATACACAACTAGTGACATATCGGTTCTGGCAGACTGGCCACAGTAACAAAATATATGTATCTGGGTGAGCAACTGTGACGAGTAACTATGACTCTCGTAATAGGCCAATGACTCAATACATGGAGTACTGAATCAGATAACTCGAGGAACGCCTTTCAATAGTAACGAAGACATTCTTACGGTTCACAACTGGTGACAAATCCGTTCTGGCAGTGTGGCACCAGTTACAAAAATGAGACACTGTGAGAGCAACTGGGATGGGTAACTATGACTCTCTTAAGGTAGCCAATGATCAACACCAGGAGTATTGAATCAGGCAACTCGAGTAACCCTTGGCTATAGTAACGATGACTTTCGTAGATTACACAACCTGTGACATATCGGTGCTGGCAGACTGGCCACAGTTACAATGTATTTTAATTTGGGTGGTCAACCGACAGGAAAATCTATTACCCTTCTGAGGTAACCGACGATTCGTCACCAGGTGGAGTACACTCTGAAAGGAGTGACTATGACTCTCCTATGCCACACAACTAGTGTCGTATCGCTTCTGGCAGACGCCACAGTAACAAGAAACGTGAAACTGGCTGCGAAATTAGGACGAGGAGCGACGACGCACTCAAGGTAGCTAGTGCAGCGTCACCTGGAGGACTGCATCAGTAAAGTCTAGTAATCCCTGGCAGGCATTACGATGATTCACTTAAGATACACAACTAGTGACATATCGGTTCTGGCAGACTGGCCACAGTAACAAAATATATGAATCTGGGTGAGCAACTGTGACGAGTAACTATGACTCTCGTAATAGGCCAATGACTCAATACACGGAGTACTGAATCAGATAACTCGAGGAACGCCTTGCAAAAGTAACAATGACTTTCTTACGGTTCACAACTGGTGACAAATCCGTTCTGGCAGGCTGGCACCAGTAACAAAAATGAGACACTGCGTGAGCAACTGGGAAGGGTAACTATGACTCTCTTAAGGTAGCCAATGATCGTCACCAAGAATATTGATTGAGGAAACTCGAGTAACCCTTGGCTATAGTAACGATGACTCTCGTAGATTACACAAACTGTGACATATCGATGCTGGCAGACTGGCCACAGTTACAATGTATTTTAATTTTGGTGGTCAACCGACAGGAAATTCTATTACCCTTCTGAGGTAACCGACGATTCGTCACCAGGTGGAGTACACTCTGAAAGGAGTGACTATGACTCTCATATGACACACAACTAGTGTCGTATCGCTTCTGGCAGACGCCACAGTAACAAGAAACGTGAAACTCGCTGCGAAATTAGGACGAGGAGCTACGACGCACTCAAGGTAGCTAGTGCAGTGTCACCTGGAGGACTGCATCAGTAAAGTCTAGTAATCCCTAGCAGGCATAACGATGACTCACTTAAGATACACAACTAGTGACATATCGGATCTGCCAGACTGGCCACAGTAACAAAATATATGAATCTGGGTGAGCAACTGTGACGAGTAACTATGACTCTCGTAATAGGCCAATGACTCAATACATGGAGTACTGAATCAGATAACTCGAGGAACGCCTTTCAATAGTAACGAAGACATTCTTACGGTTCACAACTGGTGACAAATCCGTTCTGGCAGTGTGGCACCAGTTACAAAAATGGGACACTGTGAGAGCAACTGGGATGGGTAACTATGACTCTCTTAAGGTAGCCAATGATCAACACCAGGAGTATTGAATCAGGCAACTCGAGTAACCCTTGGCTATAGTAACGATGACTTTCGTAGATTACACAACCTGTGACATATCGGTGCTGGCAGACTGGCCACAGTTACAATGTATTTTAATTTGGGTGGTCAACCGACAGGAAAATCTATTACCCTTCTGAGGTAACCGACGATTCGTCACCAGGTGGAGTACACTCTGAAAGGAGTGACTATGACTCTCCTATGCCACACAACTAGTGTCGTATCGCTTCTGGCAGACGCCACAGTAACAAGAAACGTGAAACTGGCTGCGAAATTAGGACGAGGAGCGACGACGCACTCAAGGTAGCTAGTGCAGCGTCACCTGGAGGACTGCATCAGTAAAGTCTAGTAATCCCTGGCAGGCATTACGATGATTCACTTAAGATACACAACTAGTGACATATCGGTTCTGGCAGACTGGCCACAGTAACAAAATATATGAATCTGGGTGAGCAACTGTGACGAGTAACTATGACTCTCGTAATAGGCCAATGACTCAATACACGGAGTACTGAATCAGATAACTCGAGGAACGCCTTGCAAAAGTAACAATGACTTTCTTACGGTTCACAACTGGTGACAAATCCGTTCTGGCAGCCTGGCACCAGTAACAAAAATGAGACACTGCGTGAGCAACTGGGAAGGGTAACTATGACTCTCTTAAGGTAGCCAATGATCGTCACCAAGAATATTGATTGAGGAAACTCGAGTAACCCTTGGCTATAGTAACGATGACTCTCGTAGATTACACAACCTGTGACATATCGATGCTGGCAGACTGGCCACAGTTACAATGTATTTTAATTTGGGTGGTCAACCGACAGGAAAATCTATTACCCTTCTGAGGTAACCGACGATTCGTCACCAGGTGGAGTACACTCTGAAAGGAGTGACTATGACTCTCATATGACACACAACTAGTGTCGTATCGCTTCTGGCAGACGCCACAGTAACAAGAAAAATTGAAACTCGCTGCGAAATTAGGACGAGGAGCTACGACGCACTCAAGGTAGCTAGTGCAGCGTCACCTGGCGGACTGCATCAGTAAAGTGTAGTAATCCCTGGCAGGCATAACGATGACTCACTTAAGATACACAACTAGTGACATATCGGTTCTGGCAGACTGGCCACAGTAACAAAACATATGTATCTGGGTGAGCAACTGTGACGAGTAACTATGACTCTCGTAATAGGCCAATGACTCAATACATGGAGTACTGAATCAGATAACTCGAGGAACGCCTTTCAATAGTAACGAAGACATTCTTACGGTTCACAACTGGTGACAAATCCGTTCTGGCAGTGTGGCACCAGTTACAAAAATGAGACACTGTGAGAGCAACTGGGATGGGTAACTATGACTCTCTTAAGGTAGCCAATGATCAACACCAGGAGTATTGAATCAGGCAACTCGAGTAACCCTTGGCTATAGTAACGATGACTTTCGTAGATTACACAACCTGTGACATATCGGTGCTGGCAGACTGGCCACAGTTACAATGTATTTTAATTTGGGTGGTCAACCGACAGGAAAATCTATTACCCTTCTGAGGTAACCGACGATTCGTCACCAGGTGGAGTACACTCTGAAAGGAGTGACTATGACTCTCCTATGCCACACAACTAGTGTCGTATCGCTTCTGGCAGACGCCACAGTAACAAGAAACGTGAAACTGGCTGCGAAATTAGGACGAGGAGCGACGACGCACTCAAGGTAGCTAGTGCAGCGTCACCTGGAGGACTGCATCAGTAAAGTCTAGTAATCCCTGGCAGGCATTACGATGATTCACTTAAGATACACAACTAGTGACATATCGGTTCTGGCAGACTGGCCACAGTAACAAAATATATGAATCTGGGTGAGCAACTGTGACGAGTAACTATGACTCTCGTAATAGGCCAATGACTCAATACACGGAGTACTGAATCAGATAACTCGAGGAACGCCTTGCAAAAGTAACAATGACTTTCTTACGGTTCACAACTGGTGACAAATCCGTTCTGGCAGGCTGGCACCAGTAACAAAAATGAGACACTGCGTGAGCAACTGGGAAGGGTAACTATGACTCTCTTAAGGTAGCCAATGATCGTCACCAAGAATATTGATTGAGGAAACTCGAGTAACCCTTGGCTATAGTAACGATGACTCTCGTAGATTACACAAACTGTGACATATCGATGCTGGCAGACTGGCCACAGTTACAATGTATTTTAATTTTGGTGGTCAACCGACAGGAAATTCTATTACCCTTCTGAGGTAACCGACGATTCGTCACCAGGTGGAGTACACTCTGAAAGGAGTGACTATGACTCTCATATGACACACAACTAGTGTCGTATCGCTTCTGGCAGACGCCACAGTAACAAGAAACGTGAAACTCGCTGCGAAATTAGGACGAGGAGCTACGACGCACTCAAGGTAGCTAGTGCAGTGTCACCTGGAGGACTGCATCAGTAAAGTCTAGTAATCCCTAGCAGGCATAACGATGACTCACTTAAGATACACAACTAGTGACATATCGGATCTGCCAGACTGGCCACAGTAACAAAATATATGAATCTGGGTGAGCAACTGTGACGAGTAACTATGACTCTCGTAATAGGCCAATGACTCAATACATGGAGTACTGAATCAGATAACTCGAGGAACGCCTTTCAATAGTAACGAAGACATTCTTACGGTTCACAACTGGTGACAAATCCGTTCTGGCAGTGTGGCACCAGTTACAAAAATGAGACACTGTGAGAGCAACTGGGATGGGTAACTATGACTCTCTTAAGGTAGCCAATGATCAACACCAGGAGTATTGAATCAGGCAACTCGAGTAACCCTTGGCTATAGTAACGATGACTTTCGTAGATTACACAACCTGTGACATATCGGTGCTGGCAGACTGGCCACAGTTACAATGTATTTTAATTTGGGTGGTCAACCGACAGGAAAATCTATTACCCTTCTGAGGTAACCGACGATTCGTCACCAGGTGGAGTACACTCTGAAAGGAGTGACTATGACTCTCATATGACACACAACTAGTGTCGTATCGCTTCTGGCAGACGCCACAGTAACAATAAACGTGAAACTCGCTGCGAAATTAGGACGAGGAGCTACGACGCACTCAAGGTAGCTAGTGCAGTGTCACCTGGAGGACTGCATCAGTAAAGTCTAGTAATCCCTAGCAGGCATAACGATGACTCACTTAAGATACACAACTAGTGACATATCGGTTCTGCCAGACTGGCCACAGTAACAAAATATATGAATCTGGGTGAGCAACTGTGACGAGTAACTATGACTCTCGTAATAGGCCAATGACTCAATACACGGAGTACTGAATCAGATAACTCGAGGAACGCCTTGCAAAAGTAACAATGACTTTCTTACGGTTCACAACTGGTGACAAATCCGTTCTGGCAGCCTGGCACCAGTAACAAAAATGAGACACTGCGTGAGCAACTGGTATGGGTAACTATGACTCTCTTAAGGTAGCCAATGATCGTCACCAGCAGTATTGAATCAGGAAACTCGAGTAACCCTTGGCTATAGTAACGATGACTTACGTAGATTACACAACCTGTGACATATCGGTGCTGGCAGACTGGCCACAGTTACAATGTATTTTAATTTGGGTGGTCAACCGACAGCAATATCTATTACCCTTCTGAGGTAACCGACGATTCGTCACCAGGTGGAGTACACTCTGAAAGGAGTGACTATGACTCTCATATGCCACACAACTCGTGTCGTATCGCTTCTGGCAGACGCCACAGTAACAAGAAACGTGTAACTGGCTGCGAAATTCGGACGAGGAGCTATGACGCACTCAAGGTAGCTAGTGCAGCGTCACCTGGAGGACTGCATCAGTAAAGTCTAGTAATCCCTGGCAGGCATTACGATGACACTTAAGATACACAACTAGTGACATATCGGTTCTGGCAGACTGGCCACAGTAACAAAATATATGAATCTGGGTGAGCAACTGTGACGAGTAACTATGACTCTCGTAATAGGCCAATGACTCAATACTTGGAGTACTGAATCAGATAACGCGAGGAACGCCTTTCAATAGTAACGATGACATTCTTACGGTTCACAACTGGTGACAAATCCGTTCTGGCAGTGTGGCACCAGTTACAAAAATGAGACACTGTGAGAGCAACTGGGATGGGTAACTATGACTCTCTTAAGGTAGCCAATGATCGTCACCGGGAGTATTGAATCAGGCAACTCGAGTAACCCTTGGCTATAGTAACGATGACTTTCGTAGATTACACAACCTGTGACATATCGGTGCTGGCAGACTGGCCACAGTTACAATGTATTTTAATTTGGGTGGTCAACCGACAGGAAAATCTATTACCCTCCTGAGGTAACCGACGATTCGTCACCAGGTGGAGTACACTCTGAGTGACTATGACTCTCATATGACACACAACTAGTGTCGTATCGCTTCTGGCAGACGCCACAGTAACAAGAAACGTGAGACTGGCTGCGAAATTAGGACGAGGAGCTACGAGGCACTCAAGGTAGCTAGTGCAGCATCACCTGGAGGACTGCATCAGTAAAGTCTAGTAATCCCTAGCAGGCATAACGATGACTTACTTAAGATACACAACTAGCGACATATCGGTTCTGGCAGACTGACCACAGTAACAAAATATATGAATCTGGGTGAGCAACTGTGACGAGTTACTATGACTCTCGTAATAGGCCAATGACTCAATACACGGAGTACTGAATCAGATAACTCGAGGAACGCCTTGCAAAAGTAACAATGACTTTCTTACGGTTCACAACTGGTGACAAATCCGTTCTGGCAGCCTGGCACCTGTAACAAAAATGAGACACTGTGTGAGCAACTGGGATGGGTAACTATGACTCTCTTAAGGTAGCCAATGATCGTCACCAGGAGTATTGAATCAGGAAACTCGAGTAACCCTTGGCTATAGTAACGATGACTTACGTAGATTACACAACCTGTGACATATCGGTGCTGGCAGACTGGCCACAGTTACAATGTATTTTAATTTGGGTGGTCAACCGACAGCAATATCTATTACCCTTCTGAGGTAACCGACGATTCGTCACCAGGTGGAGTACACTCTGAAAGGAGTGACTATGACTCTCCTATGCCACACAACTAGTGTCGTATCGCTTCTGGCAGACGCCACAGTAACAAGAAACGTGAAACTGGCTGCGAAATTAGGACGAGGAGCTATGACGCACTCAAGGTAGCTAGTGCAGCGTCACCTGGAGGACTGCATCATTAAAGTCTAGTAATCCCTGGCAGGCATTACGATGACTCACTTAAGATACACAACTAGTGACATATCGGTTCTGGCAGACTGGCCGCAGTAACAAAATATATGAATCTGGGTGAGCAACTGTGACGAGTAACTATGACTCTCGTAATAGGCCAATGACTCAATACTTGGAGTACTGAATCAGATAACTCGAGGAACGCCTTTCAATAGTAACGATGACATTCTTACGGTTCACAACTGGTGACAAATCCGTTCTGGCAGTGTGGCACCAGTTACAAAAATGAGACACTGTGAGAGCAACTGGGATGGGTAACTATGACTCTCTTAAGGTAGCCAATGATCAACACCAGGAGTATTGAATCAGGCAACTCGAGTAACCCTTGGCTATAGTAACGATGACTTTCGTAGATTACACAACCTGTGACATATCGGTGCTGGCAGACTGGCCACAGTTACAATGTATTTTAATTTGGGTGGTCAACCGACAGGAAAATCTATTACCCTTCTGAGGTAACCGACGATTCGTCACCAGGTGGAGTACACTCTGAAAGGAGTGACTATGACTCTCATATGACACACAACTAGTGTCGTATCGCTTCTGGCAGACGCCACAGTAACAATAAACGTGAAACTCGCTGCGAAATTAGGACGAGGAGCTACGACGCACTCAAGGTAGCTAGTGCAGTGTCACCTGGAGGACTGCATCAGTAAAGTCTAGTAATCCCTAGCAGGCATAACGATGACTCACTTAAGATACACAACTAGTGACATATCGGTTCTGCCAGACTGGCCACAGTAACAAAATATATGAATCTGGGTGAGCAACTGTGACGAGTAACTATGACTCTCGTAATAGGCCAATGACTCAATACACGGTGTACTGAATCAGATAACTCGAGGAACGCCTTGCAAAAGTAACAATGACTTTCTTACGGTTCACAACTGGTGACAAATCCGTTCTGGCAGCCTGGCACCAGTAACAAAAATGAGACACTGCGTGAGCAACTGGTATGGGTAACTATGACTCTCTTAAGGTAGCCAATGATCGTCACCAGCAGTATTGAATCAGGAAACTCGAGTAACCCTTGGCTATAGTAACGATGACTTACGTAGATTACACAACCTGTGACATATCGGTGCTGGCAGACTGGCCACAGTTACAATGTATTTTAATTTGGGTGGTCAACCGACAGCAATATCTATTACCCTTCTGAGGTAACCGACGATTCGTCACCAGGTGGAGTACACTCTGAAAGGAGTGACTATGACTCTCATATGCCACACAACTCGTGTCGTATCGCTTCTGGCAGACGCCACAGTAACAAGAAACGTGTAACTGGCTGCGAAATTCGGACGAGGAGCTATGACGCACTCAAGGTAGCTAGTGCAGCGTCACCTGGAGGACTGCATCAGTAAAGTCTAGTAATCCCTGGCAGGCATTACGATGACACTTAAGATACACAACTAGTGACATATCGGTTCTGGCAGTCTGGCCACAGTAACAAAATATATGAATCTGGGTGAGCAACTGTGACGAGTAACTATGACTCTCGTAATAGGCCAATGACTCAATACTTGGAGTACTGAATCAGATAACTCGAGGAACGCCTTTCAATAGTAACGATGACATTCTTACGGTTCACAACTGGTGACAAATCCGTTCTGGCAGTGTGGCACCAGTTACAAAAATGAGACACTGTGAGAGCAACTGGGATGGGTAACTATGACTCTCTTAAGGTAGCCAATGATCGTCACCGGGAGTATTGAATCAGGCAACTCGAGTAACCCTTGGCTATAGTAACGATGACTTTCGTAGATTACACAACCTGTGACATATCGGTGCTGGCAGACTGGCCACAGTTACAATGTATTTTAATTTGGGTGGTCAACCGACAGGAAAATCTATTACCCTCCTGAGGTAACCGACGATTCGTCACCAGGTGGAGTACACTCTGAGTGACTATGACTCTCATATGACACACAACTAGTGTCGTATCGCTTCTGGCAGACGCCACAGTAACAAGAAACGTGAGACTGGCTGCGAAATTAGGACGAGGAGCTACGAGGCACTCAAGGTAGCTAGTGCAGCATCACCTGGAGGACTGCATCAGTAAAGTCTAGTAATCCCTAGCAGGCATAACGATGACTTACTTAAGATACACAACTAGCGACATATCGGTTCTGGCAGACTGACCACAGTAACAAAATATATGAATCTGGGTGAGCAACTGTGACGAGTTACTATGACTCTCGTAATAGGCCAATGACTCAATACACGGAGTACTGAATCAGATAACTCGAGGAACGCCTTGCAAAAGTAACAATGACTTTCTTACGGTTCACAACTGGTGACAAATCCGTTCTGGCAGCCTGGCACCTGTAACAAAAATGAGACACTGCGTGAGCAACTGGGATGGGTAACTATGACTCTCTTAAGGTAGCCAATGATCGTCACCAGGAGTATTGAATCAGGAAACTCGAGTAACCCTTGGCTATAGTAACGATGACTTACGTAGATTACACAACCTGTGACATATCGGTGCTGGCAGACTGGCCACAGTTACAATGTATTTTAATTTGGGTGGTCAACCGACAGCAATATCTATTACCCTTCTGAGGTAACCGACGATTCGTCACCAGGTGGAGTACACTCTGAAAGGAGTGACTATGACTCTCCTATGCCACACAACTAGTGTCGTATCGCTTCTGGCAGACGCCACAGTAACAAGAAACGTGAAACTGGCTGCGAAATTAGGACGAGGAGCTATGACGCACTCAAGGTAGCTAGTGCAGCGTCACCTGGAGGACTGCATCAGTAAAGTCTAGTAATCCCTGGCAGGCATTACGATGACTCACTTAAGATACACAACTAGTGACATATCGGTTCTGGCAGACTGGCCGCAGTAACAAAATATATGAATCTGGGTGAGCAACTGTGACGAGTAACTATGACTCTCGTAATAGGCCAATGACTCAATACTTGGAGTACTGAATCAGATAACTCGAGGAACGCCTTTCAATAGTAACGATGACATTCTTACGGTTCACAACTGGTGACAAATCCGTTCTGGCAGTGTGGCACCAGTTACAAAAATGAGACACTGTGAGAGCAACTGGGATGGGTAACTATGACTCTCTTAAGGTAGCCAATGATCAACACCAGGAGTATTGAATCAGGCAACTCGAGTAACCCTTGGCTATAGTAACGATGACTTTCGTAGATTACACAACCTGTGACATATCGGTGCTGGCAGACTGGCCACAGTTACAATGTATTTTAATTTGGGTGGTCAACCGACAGGAAAATCTATTACCCTTCTGAGGTAACCGACGATTCGTCACCAGGTGGAGTACACTCTGAAAGGAGTGACTATGACTCTCATATGACACACAACTAGTGTCGTATCGCTTCTGGCAGACGCCACAGTAACAATAAACGTGAAACTCGCTGCGAAATTAGGACGAGGAGCTACGACGCACTCAAGGTAGCTAGTGCAGTGTCACCTGGAGGACTGCATCAGTAAAGTCTAGTAATCCCTAGCAGGCATAACGATGACTCACTTAAGATACACAACTAGTGACATATCGGTTCTGGCAGTCTGGCCACAGTAACAAAATATATGAATCTGGGTGAGCAACTGTGACGAGTAACTATGACTCTCGTAATAGGCCAATGACTCAATACTTGGAGTACTGAATCAGATAACTCGAGGAACGCCTTTCAATAGTAACGATGACATTCTTACGGTTCACAACTGGTGACAAATCCGTTCTGGCAGTGTGGCACCAGTTACAAAAATGAGACACTGTGAGAGCAACTGGGATGGGTAACTATGACTCTCTTAAGGTAGCCAATGATCGTCACCGGGAGTATTGAATCAGGCAACTCGAGTAACCCTTGGCTATAGTAACGATGACTTTCGTAGATTACACAACCTGTGACATATCGGTGCTGGCAGACTGGCCACAGTTACAATGTGTTTTAATTTGGGTGGTCAACCGACAGGAAAATCTATTACCCTCCTGAGGTAACCGACGATTCGTCACCAGGTGGAGTACACTCTGAGTGACTATGACTCTCATATGACACACAACTAGTATCGTATCGCTTCTGGCAGACGCCACAGTAACAAGAAACGTGAGACTGGCTGCGAAATTAGGACGAGGAGCTACGAGGCACTCAAGGTAGCTAGTGCAGCATCACCTGGAGGACTGCATCAGTAAAGTCTAGTAATCCCTAGCAGGCATAACGATGACTTACTTAAGATACACAACTAGCGACATATCGGTTCTGGCAGACTGACCACAGTAACAAAATATATGAATCTGGGTGAGCAACTGTGACGAGTTACTATGACTCTCGTAATAGGCTAATGACTCAATACACGGAGTACTGAATCAGATAACTCGAGGAACGCCTTGCAAAAGTAACAATGACTTTCTTACGGTTCACAACTGGTGACAAATCCGTTCTGGCAGCCTGGCACCTGTAACAAAAATGAGACACTGCGTGAGCAACTGGGATGGGTAACTATGACTCTCTTAAGGTAGCCAATGATCGTCACCAGGAGTATTGAATCAGGAAACTCGAGTAACCCTTGGCTATAGTAACGATGACTTACGTAGATTACACAACCTGTGACATATCGGTGCTGGCAGACTGGCCACAGTTACAATGTATTTTAATTTGGGTGGTCAACCGACAGCAATATCTATTACCCTTCTGAGGTAACCGACGATTCGTCACCAGGTGGAGTACACTCTGAAAGGAGTGACTATGACTCTCCTATGCCACACAACTAGTGTCGTATCGCTTCTGGCAGACGCCACAGTAACAAGAAACGTGAAACTGGCTGCGAAATTAGGACGAGGAGCTATGACGCACTCAAGGTAGCTAGTGCAGCGTCACCTGGAGGACTGCATCAGTAAAGTCTAGTAATCCCTGGCAGGCATTACGATGACTCACTTAAGATACACAACTAGTGACATATCGGTTCTGGCAGACTGGCCGCAGTAACAAAATATATGAATCTGGGTGAGCAACTGTGACCAGTAACTATGACTCTCGTAATAGGCCAATGACTCAATACTTGGAGTACTGAATCAGATAACTCGAGGAACGCCTTTCAATAGTAACGATGACATTCTTACGGTTCACAACTGGTGACAAATCCGTTCTGGCAGTGTGGCACCAGTTACAAAAATGAGACACTGTGAGAGCAACTGGGATGGGTAACTATGACTCTCTTAAGGTAGCCAATGATCAACACCAGGAGTATTGAATCAGGCAACTCGAGTAACCCTTGGCTATAGTAACGATGACTTTCGTAGATTACACAACCTGTGACATATCGGTGCTGGCAGACTGGCCACAGTTACAATGTATTTTAATTTGGGTGGTCAACCGACAGGAAAATCTATTACCCTTCTGAGGTAACCGACGATTCGTCACCAGGTGGAGTACACTCTGAAAGGAGTGACTATGACTCTCATATGACACACAACTACTGTCGTATCGCTTCTGGCAGACGCCACAGTAACAATAAACGTGAAACTCGCTGCGAAATTAGGACGAGGAGCTACGACGCACTCAAGGTAGCTAGTGCAGTGTCACCTGGAGGACTGCATCAGTAAAGTCTAGTAATCCCTAGCAGGCATAACGATGACTCACTTAAGATACACAACTAGTGACATATCGGTTCTGCCAGACTGGCCACAGTAACAAAATATATGAATCTGGGTGAGCAACTGTGACGAGTAACTATGACTCTCGTAATAGGCCAATGACTCAATACACGGAGTACTGAATCAGATAACTCGAGGAACGCCTTGCAAAAGTAACAATGACTTTCTTACGGTTCACAACTGGTGACAAATCCGTTCTGGCAGCCTGGCACCAGTAACAAAAATGAGACACTGCGTGAGCAACTGGTATGGGTAACTATGACTCTCTTAAGGTAGCCAATGATCGTCACCAGCAGTATTGAATCAGGAAACTCGAGTAACCCTTGGCTATAGTAACGATGACTTACGTAGATTACACAACCTGTGACACATCGGTGCTGGCAGACTGGCCACAGTTACAATGTATTTTAATTTGGGTGGTCAACCGACAGCAATATCTATTACCCTTCTGAGGTAACCGACGATTCGTCACCAGGTGGAGTACACTCTGAAAGGAGTGACTATGACTCTCATATGCCACACAACTCGTGTCGTATCGCTTCTGGCAGACGCCACAGTAACAAGAAACGTGTAACTGGCTGCGAAATTCGGACGAGGAGCTATGACGCACTCAAGGTAGCTAGTGCAGCGTCACCTGGAGGACTGCATCAGTAAAGTCTAGTAATCCCTGGCAGGCATTACGATGACACTTAAGATACACAAATAGTGACATATCGGTTCTGGCAGACTGGCCACAGTAACAAAATATATGAATCTGGGTGAGCAACTGTGACGAGTTACTATGACTCTCGTAATAGGCCAATGACTCAATACTTGGAGTACTGAATCAGATAACTCGAGGAACGCCTTTCAATAGTAACGATGACATTCTTACGGTTCACAACTGGTGACAAATCCGTTCTGGCAGTGTGGCACCAGTTACAAAAATGAGACACTGTGAGAGCAACTGGGATGGGTAACTATGACTCTCTTAAGGTAGCCAATGATCGTCACCGGGAGTATTGAATCAGGCAACTCGAGTAACCCTTGGCTATAGTAACGATGACTTTCGTAGATTACACAACCTGTGACATATCGGTGCTGGCAGACTGGCCACAGTTACAATGTATTTTAATTTGGGTGGTCAACCGACAGGAAAATCTATTACCCTCCTGAGGTAACCGACGATTCGTCACCAGGTGGAGTACACTCTGAGTGACTATGACTCTCATATGACACACAACTAGTGTCGTATCGCTTCTGGCAGACGCCACAGTAACAAGAAACGTGAGACTGGCTGCGAAATTAGGACGAGGAGCTACGAGGCACTCAAGGTAGCTAGTGCAGCGTCACCTGGAGGACTGCATCAGTAAAGTCTAGTAATCCCTAGCAGGCATAACGATGACTTACTTAAGATACACAACTAGCCACATATCGGTTCTGGCAGACTGACCACAGTAACAAAATATATGAATCTGGGTGAGCAACTGTGACGAGTTACTATGACTCTCGTAATAGGCCAATGACTCAATACACGGAGTACTGAATCAGATAACTCGAGGAACGCCTTGCAAAAGTAACAATGACTTTCTTACGGTTCACAACTGGTGACAAATCCGTTCTGGCAGCCTGGCACCAGTAACAAAAATGAGACACTGCGTGAGCAACTGGGATGGGTAACTATGACTCTCTTAAGGTAGCCAATGATCGTCACCAGGAGTATTGAATCAGGAAACTCGAGTAACCCTTGGCTATAGTAACGATGACTTACGTAGATTACACAACCTGTGACATATCGGTGCAGGCAGACTGGCCACAGTTACAATGTATTTTAATTTGGGTGGTCAACCGACAGCAATATCTATTACCCTTCTGAGGTAACCGACGATTCGTCACCAGGTGGAGTACACTCTGAAAGGAGTGACTATGACTCTCCTATGCCACACAACTAGTGTCGTATCGCATCTGGCAGACGCCACAGTAACAAGAAACGTGAAACTGGCTGCGAAATTAGGACGAGGAGCTATGACGCACTGAAGGTAGCTAGTGCAGCGTCACCTGGAGGACTGCATCATTAAAGTCTAGTAATCCCTGGCAGGCATTACGATGACTCACTTAAGATACACAACTAGTGACATATCGGTTCTGGCAGACTGGCCGCAGTAACAAAATATATGAATCTGGGTGAGCAACTGTGACGAGTAACTATGACTCTCGTAATAGGCCAATGACTCAATACTTGGAGTACTGAATCAGATAACTCGAGGAACGCCTTTCAATAGTAACGATGACATTCTTACGGTTCACAACTGGTGACAAATCCGTTCTGGCAGTGTGGCACCAGTTACAAAAATGAGACACTGTGAGAGCAACTGGGATGGGTAACTATGACTCTCTTAAGGTAGCCAATGATCAACACCAGGAGTATTGAATCAGGCAACTCGAGTAACCCTTGGCTATAGTAACGATGACTTTCGTAGATTACACAACCTGTGACATATCGATACTGGCAGACTGGCCACAGTTACAATGTATTTTAATTTGGGTGGTCAACTGACAGGAAAATCTATTACCCTTCTGAGGTAACCGACGATTCGTCACCAGGTGGAGTACACTCTGAAAGGAGTGACTATGACTCTCATATGACACACAACAAGTGTCGTATCGCTTCTGGCAGACGCCACAGTAACAAGAAACGTGAAACTCGCTGCGAAATTAGGACGAGGAGCTACGACGCACTCAAGGTAGCTAGTGCAGTGTCACCTGGAGGACTGCATCAGTAAAGTCTAGTAATCCCTAGCAGGCATAACGATGACTCACTTAAGATACACAACTAGTGACATATCGGTTGTGGCAGACTGGCCACAGTAACAAAATATATGAATCTGGGTGAGCAACTGTGACGAGTAACTATGACTCTCGTAATAGGCCAATGACTCAATACATGGAGTATTGAATCAGATAACTCGAGGAACGCCTTGCAATAGTAACAATGACTTTCTTACGGTTCACAACTGGTGACAAATCCGTTCTAGCGGTCTGGCACCAGTAACAAAAATGAGACACTGCGTGAGCAACTGGGAAGGGTAACTATGACTCTCTTAAGGTAGCCAATGATACGTCACCAGGAATATTGAATCAGGAAACTCGAGTAACCCTTGGCTGTAGTAACGATGACTTTCGTTGATTACACAACCTGTGACATATCGATGCTGGCAGACTGGCCACAGTTACAATGTATTTTAATTTGGGTGGTCAACCGACAGGAAAATCTATTACCCTTCTGAGGTAACCGACGATTCGTCACCAGGTGGAGTACACTCTGAAAGGAGTGACTATGACTCTCATATGACACACAACTAGTGTCGTATCGCTTCTGGCAGACGCCACAGTAACAAGAAACTTGAAACTGGCTCCGAAATTACGACGAGGAGTTATGACGCACTCAAGGTAGCTAGTGCAACGTCACCTGGAGGACTGCATCAGTAAAGTGTAGTAATCCCTAGCAGGCATAACGATGACTCACTTAAGATACACAACTAGTGACATATCGGTTCTGGCAGACTGGCCACAGTAACAAAATATATGAATCTGGGTGAGCAACTGTGACGAGTAACTATGACTCTCGTAATAGGCCAATGACTCAATACTTGGAGTACTGAATCAGATAACTCGAGGAACGCCTTTCAATAGTAACGATGACATTCTTACGGTTCACAACTGGTGACAAATCCGTTCTGGCAGTGTGGCACCAGTTACAAAAATGAGACACTGTGAGAGCAACTGGGATGGGTAACTATGACTCTCTTAAGGTAGCCAATGATCGTCACCGGGAGTATTGAATCAGGCAACTCGAGTAACCCTTGGCTATAGTAACGATGACTTTCGTAGATTACACAACCTGTGACATATCGGTGCTGGCAGACTGGCCACAGTTACAATGTATTTTAATTTGGGTGGTCAACCGACAGGAAAATCTATTACCCTCCTGAGGTAACCGACGATTCGTCACCAGGTGGAGTACACTCTGAGTGACTATGACTCTCATATGACACACAACTAGTGTCGTATCGCTTCTGGCAGACGCCACAGTAACAAGAAACGTGAGACTGGCTGCGAAATTAGGACGAGGAGCTACGAGGCACTCAAGGTAGCTAGTGCAGCGTCACCTGGAGGACTGCATCAGTAAAGTCTAGTAATCCCTAGCAGGCATAACGATGACTTACTTAAGATACACAACTAGCCACATATCGGTTCTGGCAGACTGACCACAGTAACAAAATATATGAATCTGGGTGAGCAACTGTGACGAGTTACTATGACTCTCGTAATAGGCCAATGACTCAATACACGGAGTACTGAATCAGATAACTCGAGGAACGCCTTGCAAAAGTAACAATGACTTTCTTACGGTTCACAACTGGTGACAAATCCGTTCTGGCAGCCTGGCACCAGTAACAAAAATGAGACACTGCGTGAGCAACTGGGATGGGTAACTATGACTCTCTTAAGGTAGCCAATGATCGTCACCAGGAGTATTGAATCAGGAAACTCGAGTAACCCTTGGCTATAGTAACGATGACTTACGTAGATTACACAACCTGTGACATATCGGTGCTGGCAGACTGGCCACAGTTACAATGTATTTTAATTTGGGTGGTCAACCGACAGCAATATCTATTACCCTTCTGAGGTAACCGACGATTCGTCACCAGGTGGAGTACACTCTGAAAGGAGTGACTATGACTCTCCTATGCCACACAACTAGTGTCGTATCGCATCTGGCAGACGCCACAGTAACAAGAAACGTGAAACTGGCTGCGAAATTAGGACGAGGAGCTATGACGCACTCAAGGTAGCTAGTGCAGCGTCACCTGGAGGACTGCATCATTAAAGTCTAGTAATCCCTGGCAGGCATTACGATGACTCACTTAAGATACACAACTAGTGACATATCGGTTCTGGCAGACTGGCCGCAGTAACAAAATATATGAATCTGGGTGAGCAACTGTGACGAGTAACTATGACTCTCGTAATAGGCCAATGACTCAATACTTGGAGTACTGAATCAGATAACTCGAGGAACGCCTTTCAATAGTAACGATGACATTCTTACGGTTCACAACTGGTGACAAATCCGTTCTGGCAGTGTGGCACCAGTTACAAAAATGAGACACTGTGAGAGCAACTGGGATGGGTAACTATGACTCTCTTAAGGTAGCCAATGATCAACACCAGGAGTATTGAATCAGGCAACTCGAGTAACCCTTGGCTATAGTAACGATGACTTTCGTAGATTACACAACCTGTGACATATCGATACTGGCAGACTGGCCACAGTTACAATGTATTTTAATTTGGGTGGTCAACTGACAGGAAAATCTATTACCCTTCTGAGGTAACCGACGATTCGTCACCAGGTGGAGTACACTCTGAAAGGAGTGACTATGACTCTCATATGACACACAACAAGTGTCGTATCGCTTCTGGCAGACGCCACAGTAACAAGAAACGTGAAACTCGCTGCGAAATTAGGACGAGGAGCTACGACGCACTCAAGGTAGCTAGTGCAGTGTCACCTGGAGGACTGCATCAGTAAAGTCTAGTAATCCCTAGCAGGCATAACGATGACTCACTTAAGATACACAACTAGTGACATATCGGTTGTGGCAGACTGGCCACAGTAACAAAATATATGAATCTGGGTGAGCAACTGTGACGAGTAACTATGACTCTCGTAATAGGCCAATGACTCAATACATGGAGTATTGAATCAGATAACTCGAGGAACGCCTTGCAATAGTAACAATGACTTTCTTACGGTTCACAACTGGTGACAAATCCGTTCTAGCGGTCTGGCACCAGTAACAAAAATGAGACACTGCGTGAGCAACTGGGAAGGGTAACTATGACTCTCTTAAGGTAGCCAATGATACGTCACCAGGAATATTGAATCAGGAAACTCGAGTAACCCTTGGCTGTAGTAACGATGACTTTCGTTGATTACACAACCTGTGACATATCGATGCTGGCAGACTGGCCACAGTTACAATGTATTTTAATTTGGGTGGTCAACCGACAGGAAAATCTATTACCCTTCTGAGGTAACCGACGATTCGTCACCAGGTGGAGTACACTCTGAAAGGAGTGACTATGACTCTCATATGACACACAACTAGTGTCGTATCGCTTCTGGCAGACGCCACAGTAACAAGAAACTTGAAACTGGCTCCGAAATTACGACGAGGAGTTATGACGCACTCAAGGTAGCTAGTGCAACGTCACCTGGAGGACTGCATCAGTAAAGTGTAGTAATCCCTAGCAGGCATAACGATGACTCACTTAAGATACACAACTAGTGACATATCGGTTCTGGCAGACTGGCCACAGTAACAAAATATATGAATCTGGGTGAGCAACTGTGACGAGTAACTATGACTCTCGTAATAGGCCAATGACTCAATACTTGGAGTACTGAATCAGATAACTCGAGGAACGCCTTTCAATAGTAACGATGACATTCTTACGGTTCACAACTGGTGACAAATCCGTTCTGGCAGTGTGGCACCAGTTACAAAAATGAGACACTGTGAGAGCAACTGGGATGGGTAACTATGACTCTCTTAAGGTAGCCAATGATCGTCACCGGGAGTATTGAATCAGGCAACTCGAGTAACCCTTGGCTATAGTAACGATGACTTTCGTAGATTACACAACCTGTGACATATCGGTGCTGGCAGACTGGCCACAGTTACAATGTATTTTAATTTGGGTGGTCAACCGACAGGAAAATCTATTACCCTCCTGAGGTAACCGACGATTCGTCACCAGGTGGAGTACACTCTGAGTGACTATGACTCTCATATGACACACAACTAGTGTCGTATCGCTTCTGGCAGACGCCACAGTAACAAGAAACGTGAGACTGGCTGCGAAATTAGGACGAGGAGCTACGAGGCACTCAAGGTAGCTAGTGCAGCGTCACCTGGAGGACTGCATCAGTAAAGTCTAGTAATCCCTAGCAGGCATAACGATGACTTACTTAAGATACACAACTAGCCACATATCGGTTCTGGCAGACTGACCACAGTAACAAAATATATGAATCTGGGTGAGCAACTGTGACGAGTTACTATGACTCTCGTAATAGGCCAATGACTCAATACACGGAGTACTGAATCAGATAACTCGAGGAACGCCTTGCAAAAGTAACAATGACTTTCTTACGGTTCACAACTGGTGACAAATCCGTTCTGGCAGCCTGGCACCAGTAACAAAAATGAGACACTGCGTGAGCAACTGGGATGGGTAACTATGACTCTCTTAAGGTAGCCAATGATCGTCACCAGGAGTATTGAATCAGGAAACTCGAGTAACCCTTGGCTATAGTAACGATGACTTACGTAGATTACACAACCTGTGACATATCGGTGCTGGCAGACTGGCCACAGTTACAATGTATTTTAATTTGGGTGGTCAACCGACAGCAATATCTATTACCCTTCTGAGGTAACCGACGATTCGTCACCAGGTGGAGTACACTCTGAAAGGAGTGACTATGACTCTCCTATGCCACACAACTAGTGTCGTATCGCATCTGGCAGACGCCACAGTAACAAGAAACGTGAAACTGGCTGCGAAATTAGGACGAGGAGCTATGACGCACTCAAGGTAGCTAGTGCAGCGTCACCTGGAGGACTGCATCATTAAAGTCTAGTAATCCCTGGCAGGCATTACGATGACTCACTTAAGATACACAACTAGTGACATATCGGTTCTGGCAGACTGGCCACAGTAACAAAATATATGAATCTGGGTGAGCAACTGTGACGAGTAACTATGACTCTCGTAATAGGCCAATGACTCAATACATGGAGTATTGAATCAGATAACTCGAGGAACGCCTTGCAATAGTAACAATGACTTTCTTACGGTTCACAACTGGTGACAAATCCGTTCTAGCGGTCTGGCACCAGTAACAAAAATGAGACACTGCGTGAGCAACTGGGAAGGGTAACTATGACTCTCTTAAGGTAGCCAATGATACGTCACCAGGAATATTGAATCAGGAAACTCGAGTAACCCTTGGCTGTAGTAACGATGACTTTCGTTGATTACACAACCTGTGACATATCGATGCTGGCAGACTGGCCACAGTTACAATGTATTTTAATTTGGGTGGTCAACCGACAGGAAAATCTATTACCCTTCTGAGGTAACCGACGATTCGTCACCAGGTGGAGTACACTCTGAAAGGAGTGACTATGACTCTCATATGACACACAACTAGTGTCGTATCGCTTCTGGCAGACGCCACAGTAACAAGAAACGTGAAACTGGCTCCGAAATTACGACGAGGAGTTATGACGCACTCAAGGTAGCTAGTGCAACGTCACCTGGAGGACTGCATCAGTAAAGTGTAGTAATCCCTAGCAGGCATAACGATGACTCACTTAAGATACACAACTAGTGACATATCGGTTCTGGCAGACTGGCCACAGTAACAAAATATATGAATCTGGGTGAGCAACTGTGACGAGTAACTATGACTCTCGTAATAGGCCAATGACTCAATACTTGGAGTACTGAATCAGATAACTCGAGGAACGCCTTTCAATAGTAACGATGACATTCTTACGGTTCACAACTGGTGACAAATCCGTTCTGGTAGTGTGGCACCAGTTACAAAAATGAGACACTGTGAGAGCAACTGGGATGGGTAACTATGACTCTCTTAAGGTAGCCAATGATCGTCACCGGGAGTATTGAATCAGGCAACTCGAGTAACCCTTGGCTATAGTAACGATGACTTTCGTAGATTACACAACCTGTGACATATCGGTGCTGGCAGACTGGCCACAGTTACAATGTATTTTAATTTGGGTGGTCAACCGACAGGAAAATCTATTACCCTCCTGAGGTAACCGACGATTCGTCACCAGGTGGAGTACACTCTGAGTGACTATGACTCTCATATGACACACAACTAGTGTCGTATCGCTTCTAGCAGACGCCACAGTAACAAGAAACGTGAGACTGGCTGCGAAATTAGGACGAGGAGCTACGAGGCACTCAAGGTAGCTAGTGCAGCGTCACCTGGAGGACTGCATCAGTAAAGTCTAGTAATCCCTAGCAGGCATAACGATGACTTACTTAAGATACACAACTAGCCACATATCGGTTCTGGCAGACTGACCACAGTAACAAAATATATGAATCTGGGTGAGCAACTGTGACGAGTTACTATGACTCTCGTAATAGGCCAATGACTCAATACACGGAGTACTGAATCAGATAACTCGAGGAACGCCTTGCAAAAGTAACAATGACTTTCTTACGGTTCACAACTGGTGACAAATCCGTTCTGGCAGCCTGGCACCAGTAACAAAAATGAGACACTGCGTGAGCAACTGGGATGGGTAACTATGACTCTCTTAAGGTAGCCAATGATCGTCACCAGGAGTATTGAATCAGGAAACTCGAGTAACCCTTGGCTATAGTAACGATGACTTACGTAGATTACACAACCTGTGACATATCGGTGTTGGCAGACTGGCCACAGTTACAATGTATTTTAATTTGGGTGATCAACTGACAGCAATATCTATTACCCTTCTGAGGTAACCGACGATTCGTCACCAGGTGGAGTACACTCTGAAAGGAGTGACTATGACTCTCCTATGCCACACAACTAGTGTCGTATCGCATCTGGCAGACGCCACAGTAACAAGAAACGTGAAACTGGCTGCGAAATTAGGACGAGAAGCTATGACGCACTCAAGGTAGCTAGTGCAGCGTCACCTGGAGGACTGCATCATTAAAGTCTAGTAATCCCTGGCAGGCATTACGATGACTCACTTAAGATACACAACTAGTGACATATCGGTTCTGGCAGACTGGCCGCAGTAACAAAATATATGAATCTCTGTGAGCAACTGTGACGAGTAACTATGACTCTCGTAATAGGCCAATGACTCAATACTTGGAGTAATGAATCAGATAACTCGAGGAACGCCTTTCAATAGTAACGATGACATTCTTACGGTTCACAACTGGTGACAAATCCGTTCTGGCAGTGTGGCACCAGTTACAAAAATGAGACACTGTGAGAGCAACTGGGATGGGTAACTATGACTCTCTTAAGGTAGCCAATGATCAACACCAGGAGTATTGAATCAGGCAACTCGAGTAACCCTTGGCTATAGTAACGATGACTTTCGTAGATTACACAACCTGTGACATATCGATGCTGGCAGACTGGCCACAGTTACAATGTATTTTAATTTGGGTGGTCAACCGACAGGAAAATCTATTACCCTTCTGAGGTAACCGACGATTCGTCACCAGGTGGAGTACACTCTGAAAGGAGTGACTATGACTCTCATATGACACACAACTAGTGTCGTATCGCTTCTGGCAGACGCCACAGTAACAAGAAACGTGAAACTGGCTCCGAAATTACGACGAGGAGTTATGACGCACTCAAGGTAGCTAGTGCAACGTCACCTGGAGGACTGCATCAGTAAAGTGTAGTAATCCCTAGCAGGCATGACGATGACTCACTTAAGATACACAACTAGTGACATATCGGTTCTGGCAGACTGGCCACAGTAACAAAATATATGAATCTGGGTGAGCAACTGTGACGAGTAACTATGACTCTCGTAATAGGCCAATTACTCAATACATGGAGTATTGAATCAGATAACTCGAGGAATGTCTTTCTATAGTAACGATGACATTCTTACGGTTCACAACTGGTGACAAATCCGTTCTGGCACCCTGGCACCAGTAACAAAAATGAGACACTGCGTGAGCAACTGGGATGGGTAACTATGACTCTCTTAAGGTAGCCAATGATCGTCACCAGGAGTATTGAATCAGGAAACTCGAGTAACCCTTGGCTATAGTAACGATGACTTTCGTAGATTACACAACCTGTGACATATCGGTTCTGGCAGACTGGCCACAGTAACAAAATATATGAATCTGGGTGAGCAACTGTGACGAGTAACTATGACTCTCGTAATAGGCCAATGACTCAATACATGGAGTATTGAATCAGAAAACTCGAGGAACGCCTTGCAATAGTAACAATGACTTTCTTACGGTTCACAACTGGTGACAAATCCGTTCTGGCACCCTGGCGCCAATAACAAAAGTGAGACACTGCGTGAGCAACTGGGAAGGGTAACTATGACTCTCTTAAGGTAGCCAATGATACGTCACCAGGAATATTGAATCAGGAAACTCGAGTAACCCTTGGCTATAGTAACGATGACTTTCGTTGATTACACAACCTGTGACATATCGATGCTGGCAGACTGGCCACAGTTACAATGTATTTTAATTTGGGTGGTCAACCGACAGGAAAATCTATTACCCTTCTGAGGTAACCGACGATTCGTCACCAGGTGGAGTACACTCTGAAAGGAGTGACTATGACTCTCATATGACACACAACTAGTGTCGTATCGCTTCTGGCAGACGCCACAGTAACAAGAAACGTGAAACTGGCTCCGAAATTACGACGAGGAGTTATGACGCACTCAAGGTAGCTAGTGCAACGTCACCTGGAGGACTGCATCAGTAAAGTGTAGTAATCCCTAGCAGGCATAACGATGACTCACTTAAGATACACAACTAGTGACATATCGGTTCTGGCAGACTGGCCACAGTAACAAAATATATGAATCTGGGTGAGCAACTGTGACGTGTAACTATGACTCTCGTAATAGGCCAATGACTCAATACATGGAGTATTGAATCAGAAAACTCGAGGAACGCCTTGCAATAGTAACAATGACTTTCTTACGGTTCACAACTGGTGACAAATCCGTTCTGGCACCCTGGCGCCAATAACAAAAGTGAGACACTGCGTGAGCAACTGGGAAGGGTAACTATGACTCTCTTAAGGTAGCCAATGATCGTCACCAGGAATATTGAATCAGGAAACTCGAGTAACCCTTGGCTATAGTAACGATGACTTTCGTTGATTACACAACCTGTGACATATCGATGCTGGCAGACTGGCCACAGTTACAATGTATTTTAATTTGGGTGGTCAACCGACAGGAAAATCTATTACCCTTCTGAGGTAACCGACGATTCGTCACCAGGTGAGTACACTCTGAAAGGAGTGACTATGACTCTCATATGACACACAACTAGTGTCGTATCGCTTCTGGCAGACGCCACAGTAACAAGAAACGTGAAACTGGCTCCGAAATTACGACGAGGAGTTACGACGCACTCAAGGTAGCTAGTGCAACGTCACCTGGAGGACTGCATCAGTAAAGTGTAGTAATCCCTAGCAGGCATAACGATGACTCACTTAAGATACACAACTAGTGACATATCGGTTCTGGCAGACTGGCCACAGTAACAAAATATATGAATCTGGGTGAGCAACTGTGACGAGTAACTATGACTCTCGTAATAGGCCAATTACTCAATACATGGAGTATTGAATCAGATAACTCGAGGAATGTCTTTCTATAGTAACGATGACATTCTTACGGTTCACAACTGGTGACAAATCCGTTCTGGCACCCTGGCACCAGTAACAAAAATGAGACACTGCGTGAGCAACTGGGATGGGTAACTATGACTCTCTTAAGGTAGCCAATGATCGTCACCAGGAGTATTGAATCAGGAAACTCGAGTAACCCTTGGCTATAGTAACGATGACTTTCGTAGATTACACAACCTGTGACATATCGGTTCTGGCAGACTGGCCACAGTAACAAAATATATGAATCTGGGTGAGCAACTGTGACGAGTAACTATGACTCTCGTAATAGGCCAATGACTCAATACATGGAGTATTGAATCAGAAAACTCGAGGAACGCCTTGCAATAGTAACAATGACTTTCTTACGGTTCACAACTGGTGACAAATCCGTTCTGGCACCCTGGCGCCAATAACAAAAGTGAGACACTGCGTGAGCAACTGGGAAGGGTAACTATGACTCTCTTAAGGTAGCCAATGATACGTCACCAGGAATATTGAATCAGGAAACTCGAGTAACCCTTGGCTATAGTAACGATGACTTTCGTTGATTACACAACCTGTGACATATCGGTGCTGGCTGACTGGCTACAGTTACAATGTACTTTAATTTGGGTGGTCAACCGACAGCAATATCTATTACCTTTCTGAAGGAACCGACGATTCGTCACCAGGTGGAGTACACTCTGAAAGGAGTGACTATGACTCTCATATGACACACAACTAGTGTCGTATCGCTTCTGGCAGACGCCACAGTAACAAGAAACGTGAAACTGGCTGCGAAATTACGACGAGGAGCTACGACGCACTCAAGGTAGCTAGTGCAGCGTCACCTGGAGGACTGCATCAGTAAAGTGTAGTAATCCCTGGCAGGCATAACGATGACTCACTTAAGATACACAACTAGTGACATATCGGTTCTGGCAGACTGGCCACAGTAACAAAATATATGTATCTGGGTGAGCAACTGTGACGAGTAACTATGACTCTCGTAATAGGCCAATGACTCAATACATGGAGTACTGAATCAGATAACTCGAGGAACGCCTTTCAATAGTAACGATGACATTCTTACGGTTCACAACTGGTGACAAATCCGTTCTGGCAGTGTGGCACCAGTTACAAAAATTAGACACTGTGAGAGCAACTGGGATGGGTAACTATGACTCTCTTAAGTTAGCCAATGATCAACACCAGGAGTATTGAATCAGGCAACTCGAGTAACCCTTGGCTATAGTAACGATGACTTTCGTAGATTACACAACCTGTGACATATCGGTGCTGGCAGACGCCACAGTTACAATGTATTTTAATTTGGGTGGTCAACCGACAGGAAAATCTATTTCCCTTCTGAGGTAACCGACGATTCGTCACCAGGTGGAGTACACTCTGAAAGGAGTGACTATGACTCTCCTATGCCACACAACTAGTGTCGTATCGCTTCTGGCAAACGCCACAGTAACAAGAAACGTGAAACTGGCTGCGAAATTAGGACGAGGAGCGACGACGCACTCAAGGTAGCTAGTGCAGCGTCACCTGGAGGACTGCATCAGTAAAGTCTAGTAATCCCTGGCAGGCATAACGATGACTCACTTAAGATACAAAACTAGTGACATATCGGTTCTGGCAGACTGGCCACAGTAACAAAATATATGAATCTGGGTGAGCAACTGTGACGAGTAACTATGACTCTCGTAATAGGCCAATGACTCAATACATGGAGTATTGAATCAGATAACTCGAGGAACGCCTTGCAATAGTAACAATGACTTTCTTACGGTTCACAACTGGTGACAAATCCGTTCTTGCGGTCTGGCACCAGTAACAAAAATGAGACACTGCGTGAGCAACTGGGAAGGGTAACTATGACTCTCTTAAGGTAGCCAATGATACGTCACCAGGAATATTGAATCAGGAAACTCGAGTAACCCTTGGCTGTAGTAACGATGACTTTCGTTGATTACACAACCTGTGACATATCGATGCTGGCAGACTGGCCACAGTTACAATGTATTTTAATTTGGGTGGTCAACCGACAGGAAAATCTATTACCCTTCTGAGGTAACCGACGATTCGTCACCAGGTGGAGTACACTCTGAAAGGAGTGACTATGACTCTCATATGACACACAACTAGTGTCGTATCGCTTCTGGCAGACGCCACAGTAACAAGAAACGTGAAACTGGCTCCGAAATTACGACGAGGAGTTATGACGCACTCAAGGTAGCTAGTGCAACGTCACCTGGAGGACTGCATCAGTAAAGTGTAGTAATCCCTAGCAGGCATAACGATGACTCACTTAAGATACACAACTAGTGACATATCGGTTCTGGCAGACTGGCCACAGTAACAAAATATATGAATCTGGGTGAGCAACTGTGACGAGTAACTATGACTCTCGTAATAGGCCAATGACTCAATACATGGAGTATTGAATCAGAAAACTCGAGGAACGCCTTGCTATAGTAACAATGACATCCTTACGGTTCACAACTGGTGACAAATCCGTTCTGGCACCCTGGCGCCAATAACAAAAGTGAGACACTGCGTGTGCAACTGGGAAGGGTAACTATGACTCTCTTAAGGTAGCCAATGATACGTCACCAGGAATATTGAATCAGGAAACTCGAGTAACCCTTGGCTATAGTAACGATGACTTTCGTTGATTACACAACCTGTGACATATCGGTGCTGGCAGACTGGCTACAGTTACAATGTACTTTAATTAGGGTGGTCAACCGACAGCAATATCTGTTACCTTTCTGAAGGAACCGACGATTCGTCACCAGGTGGAGTACACTCTGAAAGGAGTGACTATGACTCTCATATGACACACAACTAGTGTCGTATCGCTTCTGGCAGACGCCACAGTAACAAGAAACGTGAAACTGCCTGCGAAATTAGGACGAGGAGCGACGACGCACTCAAGGTAGCTAGTGCAGCGTCACCTGGAGGACTGCATCAGTAAAGTGTAGTAATCCCTGGCAGGCATAACGATGACTCACTTAAGATACACAACTAGTGACATATCGGTTCTGGCGGACTGGCCACAGTAACAAAATATATGTATCTGGGTGAGCAACTGTGACGAGTAACTATGACTCTCGTAATAGGCCAATGACTCAATACATGGAGTACAGAATCAGATAACTCGAGGAACGCCTTTCAATAGTAACGAAGACATTCTTACGGTTCACAACTGGTGACAAATCCGTTCTGGCAGTGTGGCACCAGTTACAAAAATGAGACACTGTGAGAGCAACTGGGATGGGTAACTATGACTCTCTTAAGGTAGCCAATAATCAACACCAGGAGTATTGAATCAGGCAACTCGAGTAACCCTTGGCTATAGTAACGATGACTTTCGTAGATTACACAACCTGTGACATATCGGTGCTGGCAGACTGGCCACAGTTACAATGTATTTTAATTTGGGTGGTCAACCGACAGGAAAATCTATTACCCTTCTGAGGTAACCGACGATTCGTCACCAGGTGGAGTACACTCTGAAAGGAGTGACTATGACTCTCCTATGCCACACAACTAGTGTCGTATCGCTTCTGGCAGACGCCACAGTAACAAGAAACGTGAAACTGGCTGCGAAATTAGGACGAGGAGCGACGACGCACTCAAGGTAGCTAGTGCAGCGTCACCTGGAGGACTGCATCAGTAAAGTCTAGTAATCCCTGGCAGGCATAACGATGACTCACTTAAGATACACAACTAGTGACATATCGGTTCTGGCAGACTGGCCACAGTAACAAAATATATGAATCTGGGTGAGCAACTGTGACGAGTAACTATGACTCTCGTAATAGGCCAATGACTCAATACATGGAGTATTGAATCAGATAACTCGAGGAACGCCTTGCAATAGTAACAATGACTTTCTTACGGTTCACAACTGGTGACAAATCCGTTCTAGCGGTCTGGCACCAGTAACAAAAATGAGACACTGCGTGAGCAACTGGGAAGGGTAACTATGACTCTCTTAAGGTAGCCAATGATACGTCACCAGGAATATTGAATCAGGAAACTCGAGTAACCCTTGGCTGTAGTAACGATGACTTTCGTTGATTACACAACCTGTGACATATCGATGCTGGCAGACTGGCCACAGTTACAATGTATTTTAATTTGGGTGGTCAACCGACAGGAAAATCTATTACCCTTCTGAGGTAACCGACGATTCGTCACCAGGTGGAGTACACTCTGAAAGGAGTGACTATGACTCTCATATGACACACAACTAGTGTCGTATCGCTTCTGGCAGACGCCACAGTAACAAGAAACGTGAAACTGGCTCCGAAATTACGACGAGGAGTTATGACGCACTCAAGGTAGCTAGTGCAACGTCACCTGGAGGACTTCATCAGTAAAGTGTAGTAATCCCTAGCAGGCATAACGATGACTCACTTAAGATACACAACTAGTGACATATCGGTTCTGGCAGACTGGCCACAGTAACAAAATATATGAATCTGGGTGAGCAACTGTGACGAGTAACTATGACTCTCGTAATAGGCCAATGACTCAATACATGGAGTATTGAATCAGATAACTCGAGGAACGCCTTGCAATAGTAACAATGACTTTCTTACGGTTCACAACTGGTGACAAATCCGTTCTAGCAGTCTGGCACCAGTAACAAAAATGAGACACTGCGTGAGCAACTGGGAAGGGTAACTATGACTCTCTTAAGGTAGCCAATGATCGTCACCAAGAATATTGATTGAGGAAACTCGAGTAACCCTTGGCTATAGTAACGATGACTCTCGTAGATTACACAACCTGTGACATATCGATGCTGGCAGACTGGCCCCAGTTACAATGTATTTTAATTTGGGTGGTCAACCGACAGGAAAATCTATTACCCTTCTGAGGTAACCGACGATTCGTCACCAGGTGGAGTACACTCTGAGAGGAGTGACTATGACTCTCATATGACACACATCTAGTGTCGTATCGCTTCTGGCAGACGCCACAGTAACAAGAAACGTGAAACTCGCTGCGAAATTAGGACGAGGAGCTACGACGCACTCAAGGTAGCTAGTGCAGTGTCACCTGGAGGACTGCATCAGTAAAGTCTAGTAATCCCTAGCAGGCATAACGATGACTCACTTAAGATACACAACTAGTGACATATCGGTTCTGGCAGACTGGCCACAGTAACAAAATATATGAATCTGGGTGAGCAACTGTGACGAGTAACTATGACTCTCGTAATAGGCCAATGACTCAATACATGGAGTATTGAATCAGATAACTCGAGGAACGCCTTGCAATAGTAACAATGACTTTCTTACGGTTCACAACTGGTGACAAATCCGTTCTAGCGGTCTGGCACCAGTAACAAAAATGAGACACTGCGTGAGCAACTGGGAAGGGTAACTATGACTCTCTTAAGGTAGCCAATGATACGTCACCAGGAATATTGAATCAGGAAACTCGAGTAACCCTTGGCTGTAGTAACGATGACTTTCGTTGATTACACAACCTGTGACATATCGATGCTGGCAGACTGGCCACAGTTACAATGTATTTTAATTTGGGTGGTCAACCGACAGGAAAATCTATTACCCTTCTGAGGTAACCGACGATTCGTCACCAGGTGGAGTACACTCTGAAAGGAGTGACTATGACTCTCATATGACACACAACTAGTGTCGTATCGCTTCTGGCAGACGCCACAGTAACAAGAAACGTGAAACTGGCTCCGAAATTACGACGAGGAGTTATGACGCACTCAAGGTAGCTAGTGCAACGTCACCTGGAGGACTGCATCAGTAAAGTGTAGTAATCCCTAGCAGGCATAACGATGACTCACTTAAGATACACAACTAGTGACATATCGGTTCTGGCAGACTGGCCACAGTAACAAAATATATGAATCTGGGTGAGCAACTGTGACGAGTAACTATGACTCTCGTAAAAGGCCAATGACTCAATACATGGAGTATTGAACAGATAACTCGAGTAACGCCTTGCAATAGTAACAATGACTTTCTTACGGTTCACAACTGGTGACAAATCCGTTCTAGCAGTCTGGCACCAGTAACAAAAATGAGACACTGCGTGAGCAACTGGGAAGGGTAACTATGACTCTCTTAAGGTAGCCAATGATCGTCACCAAGAATATTGATTGAGGAAACTCGAGTAACCCTTGGCTATAGTAACGATGACTCTCGTAGATTACACAACCTGTGACATATCGATGCTGGCAGACTGGCCCCAGTTACAATGTATTTTAATTTGGGTGGTCAACCGACAGGAAAATCTATTACCCTTCTGAGGTAACCGACGATTCGTCACCAGGTGGAGTACACTCTGAAAGGAGTGACTATGACTCTCATATGACACACATCTAGTGTCGTATCGCTTCTGGCAGACGCCACAGTAACAAGAAACGTGAAACTCGCTGCGAAATTAGGACGAGGAGCTACGACGCACTCAAGGTAGCTAGTGCAGTGTCACCTGGAGGACTGCATCAGTAAAGTCTAGTAATCCCTAGCAGGCATAACGATGACTCACTTAAGATACACAACTAGTGACATATCGGTTCTGGCAGACTGGCCACAGTAACAAAATATATGAATCTGGGTGAGCAACTGTGACGAGTAACTATGACTCTCGTAATAGGCCAATGACTCAATACATGGAGTATTGAATCAGATAACTCGAGGAACGCCTTGCAATAGTAACAATGACTTTCTTACGGTTCACAACTGGTGACAAATCCGTTCTAGCGGTCTGGCACCAGTAACAAAAATGAGACACTGCGTGAGCAACTGGGAAGGGTAACTATGACTCTCTTAAGGTAGCCAATGATACGTCACCAGGAATATTGAATCAGGAAACTCGAGTAACCCTTGGCTTTAGTAACGATGACTTTCGTTGATTACACAACCTGTGACATATCGATGCTGGCAGACTGGCCACAGTTACAATGTATTTTAATTTGGGTGGTCAACCGACAGGAAAATCTATTACCCTTCTGAGGTAACCGACGATTCGTCACCAGGTGGAGTACACTCTGAAAGGAGTGACTATGACTCTCATATGACACACAACTAGTGTCGTATCGCTTCTGGCAGACGCCACAGTAACAAGAAACATGAAACTGGCTCCGAAATTACGACGAGGAGTTATGACGCACTCAAGGTAGCTAGTGCAACGTCACCTGGAGGACTGCATCAGTAAAGTGTAGTAATCCCTAGCAGGCATAACGATGACTCACTTAAGATACACAACTAGTGACATATCGGTTCTGGCAGACTGGCCACAGTAACAAAATATATGAATCTGGGTGAGCAACTGTGACGAGTAACTATGACTCTCGTAATAGGCCAATGACTCAATACATGGAGTATTGAATCAGATAACTCGAGGAACGCCTTGCAATAGTAACAATGACTTTCTTACGGTTCACAACTGGTGACAAATCCGTTCTAGCGGTCTGGCACCAGTAACAAAAATGAGACACTGCGTGAGCAACTGGGAAGGGTAACTATGACTCTCTTAAGGTAGCCAATGATACGTCACCAGGAATATTGAATCAGGAAACTCGAGTAACCCTTGGCTGTAGTAACGATGACTTTCGTTGATTACACAACCTGTGACATATCGATGCTGGCAGACTGGCCACAGTTACAATGTATTTTAATTTGGGTGGTCAACCGACAGGAAAATCTATTACCCTTCTGAGGTAACCGACGATTCGTCACCAGGTGGAGTACACTCTGAAAGGAGTGACTATGACTCTCATATGACACACAACTAGTGTCGTATCGCTTCTGGCAGACGCCACAGTAACAAGAAACATGAAACTGGCTCCGAAATTACGACGAGGAGTTATGACGCACTCAAGGTAGCTAGTGCAACGTCACCTGGAGGACTGCATCAGTAAAGTGTAGTAATCCCTAGCAGGCATAACGATGACTCACTTAAGATACACAACTAGTGACATATCGGTTCTGGCAGACTGGCCACAGTAACAAAATATATGAATCTGGGTGAGCAACTGTGACGAGTAACTATGACTCTCGTAATAGGCCAATGACTCAATACATGGAGTATTGAATCAGATAACTCGAGGAACGCCTTGCAATAGTAACAATGACTTTCTTACGGTTCACAACTGGTGACAAATCCGTTCTAGCAGTCTGGCACCAGTAACAAAAATGAGACACTGCGTGAGCAACTGGGAAGGGTAACTATGACTCTCTTAAGGTAGCCAATGATCGTCACCAAGAATATTGATTGAGGAAACTCGAGTAACCCTTGGCTATAGTAACGATGACTCTCGTAGATTACACAACCTGTGACATATCGATGCTGGCAGACTGGCCCCAGTTACAATGTATTTTAATTTGGGTGGTCAACCGACAGGAAAATCTATTACCCTTCTGAGGTAACCGACGATTCGTCACCAGGTGGAGTACACTCTGAAAGGAGTGACTATGACTCTCATATGACACACAACTAGTGTCGTATCGCTTCTGGCAGACGCCACAGTAACAAGAAACATGAAACTGGCTCCGAAATTACGACGAGGAGTTATGACGCACTCAAGGTAGCTAGTGCAACGTCACCTGGAGGACTGCATCAGTAAAGTGTAGTAATCCCTAGCAGGCATAACGATGACTCACTTAAGATACACAACTAGTGACATATCGGTTCTGGCAGACTGGCCACAGTAACAAAATATATGAATCTGGGTGAGCAACTGTGACGAGTAACTATGACTCTCGTAATAGGCCAATGACTCAATACATGGAGTATTGAATCAGATAACTCGAGGAACGCCTTGCAATAGTAACAATGACTTTCTTACGGTTCACAACTGGTGACAAATCCGTTCTAGCAGTCTGGCACCAGTAACAAAAATGAGACACTGCGTGAGCAACTGGGAAGGGTAACTATGACTCTCTTAAGGTAGCCAATGATCGTCACCAAGAATATTGATTGAGGAAACTCGAGTAACCCTTGGCTATAGTAACGATGACTCTCGTAGATTACACAACCTGTGACATATCGATGCTGGCAGACTGGCCCCAGTTACAATGTATTTTAATTTGGGTGGTCAACCGACAGGAAAATCTATTACCCTTCTGAGGTAACCGACGATTCGTCACCAGGTGGAGTACACTCTGAAAGGAGTGACTATGACTCTCATATGACACACAACTAGTGTCGTATCGCTTCTGGCAGACGCCACAGTAACAAGAAACGTGAAACTCGCTGCGAAATTAGGACGAGGAGCTACGACGCACTCAAGGTAGCTAGTGCAGTGTCACCTGGAGGACTGCATCAGTAAAGTCTAGTAATCCCTAGCAGGCATAACGATGACTCACTTAAGATACACAACTAGTGACATATCGGTTCTGCCAGACTGGCCACAGTAACAAAATATATGAATCTGGGTGAGCAACTGTGACGTGTAACTATGACTCTCGTAATAGGCCAATGACTCAATACATGGAGTATTGAATCAGAAAACTCGAGGAACGCCTTGCAATAGTAACAATGACTTTCTTACGGTTCACAACTGGTGACAAATCCGTTCTGGCACCCTGGCGCCAATAACAAAAGTGAGACACTGCGTGAGCAACTGGGAAGGGTAACTATGACTCTCTTAAGGTAGCCAATGATCGTCACCAGGAATATTGAATCAGGAAACTCGAGTAACCCTTGGCTATAGTAACGATGACTTTCGTTGATTACACAACCTGTGACATATCGATGCTGGCAGACTGGCCACAGTTACAATGTATTTTAATTTGGGTAGTCAACCGACAGGAAAATCTATTACCCTTCTGAGGTAACCGACGATTCGTCACCAGGTGGAGTACACTCTGAAAGGAGTGACTATGACTCTCATATGACACACAACTAGTGTCGTATCGCTTCTGGCAGACGCCACAGTAACAAGAAACTTGAAACTGGCTCCGAAATTACGACGAGGAGTTATGACGCACTCAAGGTAGCTAGTGCAACGTCACCTGGAGGACTGCATCAGTAAAGTGTAGTAATCCCTAGCAGGCATAACGATGACTCACTTAAGATACACAACTAGTGACATATCGGTTCTGGCAGACTGGCCACAGTAACAAAATATATGAATCTGGGTGAGCAACTGTGACGAGTAACTATGACTCTCGTAAAAGGCCAATGACTCAATACATGGAGTATTGAACAGATAACTCGAGGAACGCCTTGCAATAGTAACAATGACTTTCTTACGGTTCACAACTGGTGACAAATCCGTTCTAGCAGTCTGGCACCAGTAACAAAAATGAGACACTGCGTGAGCAACTGGGAAGGGTAACTATGACTCTCTTAAGGTAGCCAATGATCGTCACCAAGAATATTGATTGAGGAAACTCGAGTAACCCTTGGCTATAGTAACGATGACTCTCGTAGATTACACAACCTGTGACATATCGATGCTGGCAGACTGGCCCCAGTTACAATGTATTTTAATTTGGGTGGTCAACCGACAGGAAAATCTATTACCCTTCTGAGGTAACCGACGATTCGTCACCAGGTGGAGTACACTCTGAAAGGAGTGACTATGACTCTCATATGACACACATCTAGTGTCGTATCGCTTCTGGCAGACGCCACAGTAACAAGAAACGTGAAACTCGCTGCGAAATTAGGACGAGGAGCTACGACGCACTCAAGGTAGCTAGTGCAGTGTCACCTGGAGGACTGCATCAGTAAAGTCTAGTAATCCCTAGCAGGCATAACGATGACTCACTTAAGATACACAACTAGTGACATATCGGTTCTGGCAGACTGGCCACAGTAACAAAATATATGAATCTGGGTGAGCAACTGTGACGAGTAACTATGACTCTCGTAATAGGCCAATGACTCAATACATGGAGTATTGAATCAGATAACTCGAGGAACGCCTTGCAATAGTAACAATGACTTTCTTACGGTTCACAACTGGTGACAAATCCGTTCTAGCGGTCTGGCACCAGTAACAAAAATGAGACACTGCGTGAGCAACTGGGAAGGGTAACTATGACTCTCTTAAGGTAGCCAATGATACGTCACCAGGAATATTGAATCAGGAAACTCGAGTAACCCTTGGCTGTAGTAACGATGACTTTCGTTGATTACACAACCTGTGACATATCGATGCTGGCAGACTGGCCACAGTTACAATGTATTTTAATTTGGGTGGTCAACCGACAGGAAAATCTATTACCCTTCTGAGGTAACCGACGATTCGTCACCAGGTGGAGTACACTCTGAAAGGAGTGACTATGACTCTCATATGACACACAACTAGTGTCGTATCGCTTCTGGCAGACGCCACAGTAACAAGAAACATGAAACTGGCTCCGAAATTACGACGAGGAGTTATGACGCACTCAAGGTAGCTAGTGCAACGTCACCTGGAGGACTGCATCAGTAAAGTGTAGTAATCCCTAGCAGGCATAACGATGACTCACTTAAGATACACAACTAGTGACATATCGGTTCTGGCAGACTGGCCACAGTAACAAAATATATGAATCTGGGTGAGCAACTGTGACGAGTAACTATGACTCTCGTAATAGGCCAATGACTCAATACATGGAGTATTGAATCAGATAACTCGAGGAACGCCTTGCAATAGTAACAATGACTTTCTTACGGTTCACAACTGGTGACAAATCCGTTCTAGCGGTCTGGCACCAGTAACAAAAATGAGACACTGCGTGAGCAACTGGGAAGGGTAACTATGACTCTCTTAAGGTAGCCAATGATACGTCACCAGGAATATTGAATCAGGAAACTCGAGTAACCCTTGGCTGTAGTAACGATGACTTTCGTTGATTACACAACCTGTGACATATCGATGCTGGCAGACTGGCCACAGTTACAATGTATTTTAATTTGGGTGGTCAACCGACAGGAAAATCTATTACCCTTCTGAGGTAACCGACGATTCGTCACCAGGTGGAGTACACTCTGAAAGGAGTGACTATGACTCTCATATGACACACAACTAGTGTCGTATCGCTTCTGGCAGACGCCACAGTAACAAGAAACATGAAACTGGCTCCGAAATTACGACGAGGAGTTATGACGCACTCAAGGTAGCTAGTGCAACGTCACCTGGAGGACTGCATCAGTAAAGTGTAGTAATCCCTAGCAGGCATAACGATGACTCACTTAAGATACACAACTAGTGACATATCGGTTCTGGCAGACTGGCCACAGTAACAAAATATATGAATCTGGGTGAGCAACTGTGACGAGTAACTATGACTCTCGTAATAGGCCAATGACTCAATACATGGAGTATTGAATCAGATAACTCGAGGAACGCCTTGCAATAGTAACAATGACTTTCTTACGGTTCACAACTGGTGACAAATCCGTTCTAGCAGTCTGGCACCAGTAACAAAAATGAGACACTGCGTGAGCAACTGGGAAGGGTAACTATGACTCTCTTAAGGTAGCCAATGATCGTCACCAAGAATATTGATTGAGGAAACTCGAGTAACCCTTGGCTATAGTAACGATGACTCTCGTAGATTACACAACCTGTGACATATCGATGCTGGCAGACTGGCCCCAGTTACAATGTATTTTAATTTGGGTGGTCAACCGACAGGAAAATCTATTACCCTTCTGAGGTAACCGACGATTCGTCACCAGGTGGAGTACACTCTGAAAGGAGTGACTATGACTCTCATATGACACACAACTAGTGTCGTATCGCTTCTGGCAGACGCCACAGTAACAAGAAACATGAAACTGGCTCCGAAATTACGACGAGGAGTTATGACGCACTCAAGGTAGCTAGTGCAACGTCACCTGGAGGACTGCATCAGTAAAGTGTAGTAATCCCTAGCAGGCATAACGATGACTCACTTAAGATACACAACTAGTGACATATCGGTTCTGGCAGACTGGCCACAGTAACAAAATATATGAATCTGGGTGAGCAACTGTGACGAGTAACTATGACTCTCGTAATAGGCCAATGACTCAATACATGGAGTATTGAATCAGATAACTCGAGGAACGCCTTGCAATAGTAACAATGACTTTCTTACGGTTCACAACTGGTGACAAATCCGTTCTAGCGGTCTGGCACCAGTAACAAAAATGAGACACTGCGTGAGCAACTGGGAAGGGTAACTATGACTCTCTTAAGGTAGCCAATGATACGTCACCAGGAATATTGAATCAGGAAACTCGAGTAACCCTTGGCTGTAGTAACGATGACTTTCGTTGATTACACAACCTGTGACATATCGATGCTGGCAGACTGGCCACAGTTACAATGTATTTTAATTTGGGTGGTCAACCGACAGGAAAATCTATTACCCTTCTGAGGTAACCGACGATTCGTCACCAGGTGGAGTACACTCTGAAAGGAGTGACTATGACTCTCATATGACACACAACTAGTGTCGTATCGCTTCTGGCAGACGCCACAGTAACAAGAAACATGAAACTGGCTCCGAAATTACGACGAGGAGTTATGACGCACTCAAGGTAGCTAGTGCAACGTCACCTGGAGGACTGCATCAGTAAAGTGTAGTAATCCCTAGCAGGCATAACGATGACTCACTTAAGATACACAACTAGTGACATATCGGTTCTGGCAGACTGGCCACAGTAACAAAATATATGAATCTGGGTGAGCAACTGTGACGAGTAACTATGACTCTCGTAATAGGCCAATGACTCAATACATGGAGTATTGAATCAGATAACTCGAGGAACGCCTTGCAATAGTAACAATGACTTTCTTACGGTTCACAACTGGTGACAAATCCGTTCTAGCAGTCTGGCACCAGTAACAAAAATGAGACACTGCGTGAGCAACTGGGAAGGGTAACTATGACTCTCTTAAGGTAGCCAATGATCGTCACCAAGAATATTGATTGAGGAAACTCGAGTAACCCTTGGCTATAGTAACGATGACTCTCGTAGATTACACAACCTGTGACATATCGATGCTGGCAGACTGGCCCCAGTTACAATGTATTTTAATTTGGGTGGTCAACCGACAGGAAAATCTATTACCCTTCTGAGGTAACCGACGATTCGTCACCAGGTGGAGTACACTCTGAAAGGAGTGACTATGACTCTCATATGACACACAACTAGTGTCGTATCGCTTCTGGCAGACGCCACAGTAACAAGAAACATGAAACTGGCTCCGAAATTACGACGAGGAGTTATGACGCACTCAAGGTAGCTAGTGCAACGTCACCTGGAGGACTGCATCAGTAAAGTGTAGTAATCCCTAGCAGGCATAACGATGACTCACTTAAGATACACAACTAGTGACATATCGGTTCTGGCAGACTGGCCACAGTAACAAAATATATGAATCTGGGTGAGCAACTGTGACGAGTAACTATGACTCTCGTAATAGGCCAATGACTCAATACATGGAGTATTGAATCAGATAACTCGAGGAACGCCTTGCAATAGTAACAATGACTTTCTTACGGTTCACAACTGGTGACAAATCCGTTCTAGCAGTCTGGCACCAGTAACAAAAATGAGACACTGCGTGAGCAACTGGGAAGGGTAACTATGACTCTCTTAAGGTAGCCAATGATCGTCACCAAGAATATTGATTGAGGAAACTCGAGTAACCCTTGGCTATAGTAACGATGACTCTCGTAGATTACACAACCTGTGACATATCGATGCTGGCAGACTGGCCCCAGTTACAATGTATTTTAATTTGGGTGGTCAACCGACAGGAAAATCTATTACCCTTCTGAGGTAACCGACGATTCGTCACCAGGTGGAGTACACTCTGAAAGGAGTGACTATGACTCTCATATGACACACAACTAGTGTCGTATCGCTTCTGGCAGACGCCACAGTAACAAGAAACGTGAAACTCGCTGCGAAATTAGGACGAGGAGCTACGACGCACTCAAGGTAGCTAGTGCAGTGTCACCTGGAGGACTGCATCAGTAAAGTCTAGTAATCCCTAGCAGGCATAACGATGACTCACTTAAGATACACAACTAGTGACATATCGGTTCTGCCAGACTGGCCACAGTAACAAAATATATGAATCTGGGTGAGCAACTGTGACGAGTAACTATGACTCTCGTAATAGGCCAATGACTCAATACATGGAGTATTGAATCAGAAAACTCGAGGAACGCCTTGCAATAGTAACAATGACTTTCTTACGGTTCACAACTGGTGACAAATCCGTTCTGGCACCCTGGCGCCAATAACAAAAGTGAGACACTGCGTGAGCAACTGGGAAGGGTAACTATGAATCTCTTAAGGTAGCCAATGATCGTCACCAGGAATATTGAATCAGGAAACTCGAGTAACCCTTGGCTATAGTAACGATGACTTTCGTTGATTACACAACCTGTGACATATCGATGCTGGCAGACTGGCCACAGTTACAATGTATTTTAATTTGGGTAGTCAACCGACAGGAAAATCTATTACCCTTCTGAGGTAACCGACGATTCGTCACCAGGTGGAGTACACTCTGAAAGGAGTGACTATGACTCTCATATGACACACAACTAGTGTCGTATCGCTTCTGGCAGACGCCACAGTAACAAGAAACTTGAAACTGGCTCCGAAATTACGACGAGGAGTTATGACGCACTCAAGGTAGCTAGTGCAACGTCACCTGGAGGACTGCATCAGTAAAGTGTAGTAATCCCTAGCAGGCATAACGATGACTCACTTAAGATACACAACTAGTGACATATCGGTTCTGGCAGACTGGCCACAGTAACAAAATATATGAATCTGGGTGAGCAACTGTGACGAGTAACTATGACTCTCGTAATAGGCCAATTACTCAATACATGGAGTATTGAATCAGATAACTCGAGGAATGTCTTTCTATAGTAACGATGACATTCTTAACGGTTCACAACTGGTGACAAATCCGTTCTGGCACCCTGGCACCAGTAACAAAAATGAGACACTGCGTGAGCAACTGGGATGGGTAACTATGACTCTCTTAAGGTAGCCAATGATCGTCACCAGGAGTATTGAATCAGGAAACTCGAGTAACCCTTGGCTATAGTAACGATGACTTTCGTAGATTACACAACCTGTGACATATCGGTTCTGGCAGACTGGCCACAGTAGCAAAATATATGAATCTGGGTGAGCAACTGTGACGAGTAACTATGACTCTCGTAATAGGCCAATGACTCAATACATGGAGTATTGAATCAGAAAACTCGAGGAACGCCTTGCAATAGTAACAATGACTTTCTTACGGTTCACAACTGGTGACAAATCCGTTCTGGCACCCTGGCGCCAATTACAAAAGTGAGACACTGCGTGAGCAACTGGGAAGGGTAACTATGACTCTCTTAAGGTAGCCAATGATACGTCACCAGGAATATTGAATCAGGAAACTCGAGTAACCCTTGGCTATAGTAACGATGACTTTCGTTGATTACACAACCTGTGACATATCGGTGCTGGCTGACTGGCTACAGTTACAATGTACTTTAATTTGGGTGGTCAACCGACAGCAATATCTATTACCTTTCTGAAGGAACCGACGATTCGTCACCAGGTGGAGTACACTCTGAAAGGAGTGACTATGACTCTCATATGACACACAACTAGTGTCGTATCGCTTCTGGCAGACGCCACAGTAACAAGAAACGTGAAACTGGCTGCGAAATTACGACGAGGAGCTACGACGCACTCAAGGTAGCTAGTGCAGCGTCACCTGGAGGACTGCATCAGTAAAGTGTAGTAATCCCTGGCAGGCATAACGATGACTCACTTAAGATACACAACTAGTGACATATCGGTTCTGGCAGACTGGCCACAGTAACAAAATATATGTATCTGGGTGAGCAACTGTGACGAGTAACTATGACTCTCGTAATAGGCCAATGACTCAATACATGGAGTACTGAATCAGATAACTCGAGGAACGCCTTTCAATAGTAACGATGACATTCTTACGGTTCACAACTGGTGACAAATCCGTTCTGGCAGTGTGGCACCAGTTACAAAAATTAGACACTGTGAGAGCAACTGGGATGGGTACTATGACTCTCTTAAGGTAGCCAATGATCAACACCAGGAGTATTGAATCAGGCAACTCGAGTAACCCTTGGCTATAGTAACGATGACTTTCGTAGATTACACAACCTGTGACATATCGGTGCTGGCAGACGCCACAGTTACAATGTATTTTAATTTGGGTGGTCAACCGACAGGAAAATCTATTACCCTTCTGAGGTAACCGACGATTCGTCACCAGGTGGAGTACACTCTGAAAGGTGTGACTATGACTCTCCTATGCCACACAACTAGTGTCGTATCGCTTCTGGCAGACGCCACAGTAACAAGAAACGTGAAACTGGCTGCGAAATTAGGACGAGGAGCGACGACGCACTCAAGGTAGCTAGTGCAGCGTCACCTGGAGGACTGCATCAGTAAAGTCTAGTAATCCCTGGCAGGCATTACGATGATTCACTTAAGATACACAACTAGTGACATATCGGTTCTGGCAGACTGGCCACAGTAACAAAGTATATGAATCTGGGTGAGCAACTGTGACGAGTAACTATGACTTTCGTAATAGGCCAATGACTCAATACATGGAGTATTGAATCAGAAAACTCGAGGAACGCCTTGCAATAGTAACAATGACTTTCTTACGGTTCACAACTGGTGACAAATCCGTTCTGGCACCCTGGCGCCAATTACAAAAGTGAGACACTGCGTGAGCAACTGGGAAGGGTAACTATGACTCTCTTAAGGTAGCCAATGATACGTCACCAGGAATATTGAATCAGGAAACTCGAGTAACCCTTGGCTATAGTAACGATGACTTTCGTTGATTACACAACCTGTGACATATCGGTGCTGGCTGACTGGCTACAGTTACAATGTACTTTAATTTGGGTGGTCAACCGACAGCAATATCTATTACCTTTCTGAAGGAACCGACGATTCGTCACCAGGTGGAGTACACTCTGAAAGGAGTGACTATGACTCTCATATGACACACAACTAGTGTCGTATCGCTTCTGGCAGACGCCACAGTAACAAGAAACGTGAAACTGGCTGCGAAATTACGACGAGGAGCTACGACGCACTCAAGGTAGCTAGTGCAGCGTCACCTGGAGGACTGCATCAGTAAAGTGTAGTAATCCCTGGCAGGCATAACGATGACTCACTTAAGATACACAACTAGTGACATATCGGTTCTGGCAGACTGGCCACAGTAACAAAATATATGTATCTGGGTGAGCAACTGTGACGAGTAACTATGACTCTCGTAATAGGCCAATGACTCAATACATGGAGTACTGAATCAGATAACTCGAGGAACGCCTTTCAATAGTAACGATGACATTCTTACGGTTCACAACTGGTGACAAATCCGTTCTGGCAGTGTGGCACCAGTTACAAAAATTAGACAATGTGAGAGCAACTGGGATGGGTACTATGACTCTCTTAAGGTAGCCAATGATCAACACCAGGAGTATTGAATCAGGCAACTCGAGTAACCCTTGGCTATAGTAACGATGACTTTCGTAGGTTACACAACCTGTGACATATCGGTGCTGGCAGACGCCACAGTTACAATGTATTTTAATTTGGGTGGTCAACCGACAGGAAAATCTATTACCCTTCTGAGGTAACCGACGATTCGTCACCAGGTGGAGTACACTCTGAAAGGTGTGACTATGACTCTCCTATGCCACACAACTAGTGTCGTATCGCTTCTGGCAGACGCCACAGTAACAAGAAACGTGAAACTGGCTGCGAAATTAGGACGAGGAGCGACGACGCACTCAAGGTAGCTAGTGCAGCGTCACCTGGAGGACTGCATCAGTAAAGTCTAGTAATCCCTGGCAGGCATTACGATGATTCACTTAAGATACACAACTAGTGACATATCGGTTCTGGCAGACTGGCCACAGTAACAATGTATATGAATCTGGGTGAGCAACTGTGACGAGTAACTATGACTCTCGTAATAGGCCAATGACTCAATACACGGAGTACTGAATCAGATAACTCGAGGAACGCCTTGCAAAAGTAACAATGACTTTCTTACGGTTCACAACTGGTGACAAATCCGTTCTGGCAGCCTGGCACCAGTAAAAAAATTTGACACTGCGTGAGCAACTGGTATGGGTAACTATGACTCTCTTAAGTTAGCCAATGATCGTCACCAGCAGTATTGAATCAGGAAACTCGAGTAACCCTTGGCTATAGTAACGATGACTTACGTAGATTACACAACCTGTGACATATCGGTGCTGGCAGACTGGCCACAGTTACAATGTATTTTAATTTGGGTGGTCAACCGACAGCAATATCTATTACCCTTCTGAGGTAACCGACGATTCGTCACCAGGTGGAGTACACTCTGAAAGGAGTGACTATGACTCTCATATGACACACAACTAGTGTCGTATCGCTTCTGGCAGACGCCACAGTAACAAGAAACGTGAAACTGGCTGCGAAATTACGACGAGGAGCTACGACGCACTCAAGGTAGCTAGTGCAGCGTCACCTGGAGGACTGCATCAGTAAAGTGTAGTAATCCCTGGCAGGCATAACGATGACTCACTTAAGATACACAACTAGTGACATATCGGTTCTGGCAGACTGGCCACAGTAACAAAATATATGTATCTGGGTGAGCAACTGTGACGAGTAACTATGACTCTCGTAATAGGCCAATGACTCAATACATGGAGTACTGAATCAGATAACTCGAGGAACGCCTTTCAATAGTAACGATGACATTCTTACGGTTCACAACTGGTGACAAATCCGCTCTGGCAGTGTGGCACCAGTTACAAAAATTAGACACTGTGAGAGCAACTGGGATGGGTACTATGACTCTCTTAAGGTAGCCAATGATCAACACCAGGAGTATTGAATCAGGCAACTCGAGTAACCCTTGGCTATAGTAACGATGACTTTCGTAGATTACACAACCTGTGACATATCGGTGCTGGCAGACGCCACAGTTACAATGTATTTTAATTTGGGTGGTCAACCGACAGGAAAATCTATTACCCTTCTGAGGTAACCGACGATTCGTCACCAGGTGGAGTACACTCTGAAAGGTGTGACTATGACTCTCCTATGCCACACAACTAGTGTCGTATCGCTTCTGGCAGACGCCACAGTAACAAGAAACGTGAAACTGGCTGCGAAATTAGGACGAGGAGCGACGACGCACTCAAGGTAGCTAGTGCAGCGTCACCTGGAGGACTGCATCAGTAAAGTCTAGTAATCCCTGGCAGGCATTACGATGATTCACTTAAGATACACAACTAGTGACATATCGGTTCTGGCAGACTGGCCACAGTAACAAAGTATATGAATCTGGGTGAGCAACTGTGACGAGTAACTATGACTCTCGTAATAGGCCAATGACTCAATACACGGAGTACTGAATCAGATAACTCGAGGAACGCCTTGCAAAAGTAACAATGACTTTCTTACGGTTCACAACTGGTGACAAATCCGTTCTGGCAGCCTGGCACCAGTAAAAAAATTAGACACTGCGTGAGCAACTGGTATGGGTAACTATGACTCTCTTAAGGTAGCCAATGATCGTCACCAGCAGTATTGAATCAGGAAACTCGAGTAACCCTTGGCTATAGTAACGATGACTTACGTAGATTACACAACCTGTGACATATCGGTGCTGGCAGACTGGCCACAGTTACAATGTATTTTAATTTGGGTGGTCAAGCGACAGCAATATCTATTACCCTTCTGAGGTAACCGACGATTCGTCACCAGGTGGAGTACACTCTGAAAGGAGTGACTATGACTCTCATATGCCACACAACTAGTGTCGTATCGCTTCTGGCAGACGCCACAGTAACAAGAAACGTGTAACTGGCTGCGAAATTAGGACGAGGAGCTATGACGCACTCAAGGTAGCTAGTGCAGCGTCACCTGGAGGACTGCATCAGTAAAGTCTAGTAATCCCTGGCAGGCATTACGATGACTCACTTAAGATACACAACTAGTGACATATCGGTTCTGGCAGACTGGCCACAGTAACAAGATATATGAATCTGGGTGAGCAACTGTGACGAGTAACTATGACTCTCGTAATAGGCCAATGACTCAATACTTGGAGTACTGAATCAGATAACTCGAGGAACGCCTTTCAATAGTAACGATGACATTCTTACGGTTCACAACTGGTGACAAATCCGTTCTGGCAGTGTGGCACCAGTTACAAAAATGAGACACTGTGAGAGCAACTGGGATGGGTAACTATGACTCTCTTAAGGTAGCCAATGATCGTCACCAGGAATATTGAATCAGGAAACTCGAGTAACCCTTGGCTATAGTAACGATGACTTTCGTTGATTACACAACCTGTGACATATCGATGCTGGCAGACTGGCCACAGTTACAATGTATTTTAATTTGGGTGGTCAACCGACAGGAAAATCTATTACCCTTCTGAGGTAACCGACGATTCGTCACCAGGTGGAGTACACTCTGAAAGGAGTGACTATGACTCTCATATGACACACAACTAGTGTCGTATCGCTTCTGGCAGACGCCACAGTAACAAGAAACGTGAAACTGGCTCCGAAATTACGACGAGGAGTTATGACGCACTCAAGGTAGCTAGTGCAACGTCACCTGGAGGACTGCATCAGTAAAGTGTAGTAATCCCTAGCAGGCATAACGATGACTCACTTAAGATACACAACTAGTGACATATCGGTTCTGGCAGACTGGCCACAGTAACAAAATATATGAATCTGGGTGAGCAACTGTGACGAGTAACTATGACTCTCGTAATAGGCCAATTACTCAATACATGGAGTATTGAATCAGATAACTCGAGGAATGTCTTTCTATAGTAACGATGACATTCTTACGGTTCACAACTGGTGACAAATCCGTTCTGGCACCCTGGCACCAGTAACCAAAATGAGACACTGCGTGAGCAACTGGGATGGTTAACTATGACTCTCTTAAGGTAGCCAATGATCGTCACCAGGAGTATTGAATCAGGAAACTCGAGTAACCCTTGGCTATAGTAACGATGACTTTCGTAGATTACACAACCTGTGACATATCGGTTCTGGCAGACTGGCCACAGTAACAAAATATATGAATCTGGGTGAGCAACTGTGACGAGTAACTATGACTCTCGTAATAGGCCAATGACTCAATACATGGAGTATTGAATCAGAAAACTCGAGGAACGCCTTGCAATAGTAACAATGACTTTCTTACGGTTCACAACTGGTGACAAATCCGTTCTGGCACCCTGGCGCCAATAACAAAAGTGAGACACTGCGTGAGCAACTGGGAAGGGTAACTATGACTCTCTTAAGGTAGCCAATGATACGTCACCAGGAATATTGAATCAGGAAACTCGAGTAACCCTTGGCTATAGTAACGATGACTTTCGTTGATTACACAACCTGTGACATATCGGTGCTGGCTGACTGGCTACAGTTACAATGTACTTTAATTTGGGTGGTCAACCGACAGCAATATCTATTACCTTTCTGAAGGAACCGACGATTCGTCACCAGGTGGAGTACACTCTGAAAGGAGTGACTATGACTCTCATATGACACACAACTAGTGTCGTATCGCTTCTGGCAGACGCCACAGTAACAAGAAACGTGAAACTGGCTGCGAAATTACGACGAGGAGCTACGACGCACTCAAGGTAGCTAGTGCAGCGTCACCTGGAGGACTGCATCAGTAAAGTGTAGTAATCCCTGGCAGGCATAACGATGACTCACTTAAGATACACAACTAGTGACATATCGGTTCTGGCAGACTGGCCACAGTAACAAAATATATGTATCTGGGTGAGCAACTGTGACGAGTAACTATGACTCTCGTAATAGGCCAATGACTCAATACATGGAGTACTGAATCAGATAACTCGAGGAACGCCTTTCAATAGTAACGATGACATTCTTACGGTTCACAACTGGTGACAAATCCGCTCTGGCAGTGTGGCACCAGTTACAAAAATTAGACACTGTGAGAGCAACTGGGATGGGTACTATGACTCTCTTAAGGTAGCCAATGATCAACACCAGGAGTATTGAATCAGGCAACTCGAGTAACCCTTGGCTATAGTAACGATGACTTTCGTAGATTACACAACCTGTGACATATCGGTGCTGGCAGACGCCACAGTTACAATGTATTTTAATTTGGGTGGTCAACCGACAGGAAAATCTATTACCCTTCTGAGGTAACCGACGATTCGTCACCAGGTGGAGTACACTCTGAAAGGTGTGACTATGACTCTCCTATGCCACACAACTAGTGTCGTATCGCTTCTGGCAGACGCCACAGTAACAAGAAACGTGAAACTGGCTGCGAAATTAGGACGAGGAGCGACGACGCACTCAAGGTAGCTAGTGCAGCGTCACCTGGAGGACTGCATCAGTAAAGTCTAGTAATCCCTGGCAGGCATTACGATGATTCACTTAAGATACACAACTAGTGACATATCGGTTCTGGCAGACTGGCCACAGTAACAAAGTATATGAATCTGGGTGAGCAACTGTGACGAGTAACTATGACTCTCGTAATAGGCCAATGACTCAATACACGGAGTACTGAATCAGATAACTCGAGGAACGCCTTGCAAAAGTAACAATGACTTTCTTACGGTTCACAACTGGTGACAAATCCGTTCTGGCAGCCTGGCACCAGTAAAAAAATTAGACACTGCGTGAGCAACTGGTATGGGTAACTATGACTCTCTTAAGGTAGCCAATGATCGTCACCAGCAGTATTGAATCAGGAAACTCGAGTAACCCTTGGCTATAGTAACGATGACTTACGTAGATTACACAACCTGTGACATATCGGTGCTGGCAGACTGGCCACAGTTACAATGTATTTTAATTTGGGTGGTCAAGCGACAGCAATATCTATTACCCTTCTGAGGTAACCGACGATTCGTCACCAGGTGGAGTACACTCTGAAAGGAGTGACTATGACTCTCATATGCCACACAACTAGTGTCGTATCGCTTCTGGCAGACGCCACAGTAACAAGAAACGTGTAACTGGCTGCGAAATTAGGACGAGGAGCTATGACGCACTCAAGGTAGCTAGTGCAGCGTCACCTGGAGGACTGCATCAGTAAAGTCTAGTAATCCCTGGCAGGCATTACGATGACTCACTTAAGATACACAACTAGTGACATATCGGTTCTGGCAGACTGGCCACAGTAACAAGATATATGAATCTGGGTGAGCAACTGTGACGAGTAACTATGACTCTCGTAATAGGCCAATGACTCAATACTTGGAGTACTGAATCAGATAACTCGAGGAACGCCTTTCAATAGTAACGATGACATTCTTACGGTTCACAACTGGTGACAAATCCGTTCTGGCAGTGTGGCACCAGTTACAAAAATGAGACACTGTGAGAGCAACTGGGATGGGTAACTATGACTCTCTTAAGGTAGCCAATGATCGTCACCAGGAATATTGAATCAGGAAACTCGAGTAACCCTTGGCTATAGTAACGATGACTTTCGTTGATTACACAACCTGTGACATATCGATGCTGGCAGACTGGCCACAGTTACAATGTATTTTAATTTGGGTGGTCAACCGACAGGAAAATCTATTACCCTTCTGAGGTAACCGACGATTCGTCACCAGGTGGAGTACACTCTGAAAGGAGTGACTATGACTCTCATATGACACACAACTAGTGTCGTATCGCTTCTGGCAGACGCCACAGTAACAAGAAACGTGAAACTGGCTCCGAAATTACGACGAGGAGTTATGACGCACTCAAGGTAGCTAGTGCAACGTCACCTGGAGGACTGCATCAGTAAAGTGTAGTAATCCCTAGCAGGCATAACGATGACTCACTTAAGATACACAACTAGTGACATATCGGTTCTGGCAGACTGGCCACAGTAACAAAATATATGAATCTGGGTGAGCAACTGTGACGAGTAACTATGACTCTCGTAATAGGCCAATTACTCAATACATGGAGTATTGAATCAGATAACTCGAGGAATGTCTTTCTATAGTAACGATGACATTCTTACGGTTCACAACTGGTGACAAATCCGTTCTGGCACCCTGGCACCAGTAACCAAAATGAGACACTGCGTGAGCAACTGGGATGGTTAACTATGACTCTCTTAAGGTAGCCAATGATCGTCACCAGGAGTATTGAATCAGGAAACTCGAGTAACCCTTGGCTATAGTAACGATGACTTTCGTAGATTACACAACCTGTGACATATCGGTTCTGGCAGACTGGCCACAGTAACAAAATATATGAATCTGGGTGAGCAACTGTGACGAGTAACTATGACTCTCGTAATAGGCCAATGACTCAATACATGGAGTATTGAATCAGAAAACTCGAGGAACGCCTTGCAATAGTAACAATGACTTTCTTACGGTTCACAACTGGTGACAAATCCGTTCTGGCACCCTGGCGCCAATAACAAAAGTGAGACACTGCGTGAGCAACTGGGAAGGGTAACTATGACTCTCTTAAGGTAGCCAATGATACGTCACCAGGAATATTGAATCAGGAAACTCGAGTAACCCTTGGCTATAGTAACGATGACTTTCGTTGATTACACAACCTGTGACATATCGGTGCTGGCTGACTGGCTACAGTTACAATGTACTTTAATTTGGGTGGTCAACCGACAGCAATATCTATTACCTTTCTGAAGGAACCGACGATTCGTCACCAGGTGGAGTACACTCTGAAAGGAGTGACTATGACTCTCATATGACACACAACTAGTGTCGTATCGCTTCTGGCAGACGCCACAGTAACAAGAAACGTGAAACTGGCTGCGAAATTACGACGAGGAGCTACGACGCACTCAAGGTAGCTAGTGCAGCGTCACCTGGAGGACTGCATCAGTAAAGTGTAGTAATCCCTGGCAGGCATAACGATGACTCACTTAAGATACACAACTAGTGACATATCGGTTCTGGCAGACTGGCCACAGTAACAAAATATATGTATCTGGGTGAGCAACTGTGACGAGTAACTATGACTCTCGTAATAGGCCAATGACTCAATACATGGAGTACTGAATCAGATAACTCGAGGAACGCCTTTCAATAGTAACGATGACATTCTTACGGTTCACAACTGGTGACAAATCCGTTCTGGCAGTGTGGCACCAGTTACAAAAATTAGACACTGTGAGAGCAACTGGGATGGGTAACTATGACTCTCTTAAGGTAGCCAATGATCAACACCAGGAGTATTGAATCAGGCAACTCGAGTAACCCTTGGCTATAGTAACGATGACTTTCGTAGATTACACAACCTGTGACATATCGGTGCTGGCAGACGCCACAGTTACAATGTATTTTAATTTGGGTGGTCAACCGACAGGAAAATCTATTACCCTTCTGAGGTAACCGACGATTCGTCACCAGGTGGAGTACACTCTGAAAGGAGTGACTATGACTCTCCTATGCCACACAACTAGTGTCGTATCGCTTCTGGCAGACGCCACAGTAACAAGAAACGTGAAACTGGCTGCGAAATTAGGACGAGGAGCGACGACGCACTCAAGGTAGCTAGTGCAGCGTCACCTGGAGGACTGCATCAGTAAAGTCTAGTAATCCCTGGCAGGCATTACGATGATTCACTTAAGATACACAACTAGTGACATATCGGTTCTGGCAGACTGGCCACAGTAACAAAGTATATGAATCTGGGTGAGCAACTGTGACGAGTAACTATGACTCTCGTAATAGGCCAATGACTCAATACACGGAGTACTGAATCAGATAACTCGAGGAACGCCTTGCAAAAGTAACAATGACTTTCTTACGGTTCACAACTGGTGACAAATCCGTTCTGGCAGCCTGGCACCAGTAAAAAAATTTGACACTGCGTGAGCAACTGGTATGGGTAACTATGACTCTCTTAAGGTAGCCAATGATCGTCACCAGCAGTATTGAATCAGGAAACTCGAGTAACCCTTGGCTATAGTAACGATGACTTACGTAGATTACACAACCTGTGACATATCGGTGCTGGCAGACTGGCCACAGTTACAATGTATTTTAATTTGGGTGGTCAACCGACAGCAATATCTATTACCCTTCTGAGGTAACCGACGATTCGTCACCAGGTGGAGTACACTCTGAAAGGAGTGACCATGACTCTCATATGCCACACAACTAGTGTCGTATCGCTTCTGGCAGACGCCACAGTAACAAGAAACGTGTAACTGGCTGCGAAATTAGGACGAGGAGCTATGACGCACTCAAGGTAGCTAGTGCAGCGTCACCTGGAGGACTGCATCAGTAAAGTCTAGTAATCCCTGGCAGGCATTACGATGACTCACTTAAGATACACAACTAGTGACATATCGGTTCTGGCAGACTGGCCACAGTAACAAAATATATGAATCTGGGTGAGCAACTGTGACGAGTAACTATGACTCTCGTAATAGGCCAATGACTCAATACTTGGAGTACTGAATCAGATAACTCGAGGAACGCCTTTCAATAGTAACGATGACATTCTTACGGTTCACAACTGGTGACAAATCCGTTCTGGCAGTGTGGCACCAGTTACAAAAATGAGACACTGTGAGAGCAACTGGGATGGGTAACTATGACTCTCTTAAGGTAGCCAATGATCGTCACCGGGAGTATTGAATCAGGCAACTCGAGTAACCCTTGGCTATAGTAACGATGACTTTCGTAGATTACACAACCTGTGACATATCGGTGCTGGCAGACTGGCCACAGTTACAATGTATTTTAATTTGGGTGGTCAACCGACAGGAAAATCTACTACCCTCCTGAGGTAACCGACGATTCGTCACCAGGTGGAGTACACTCAGAAAGGAGTGACTATGACTCTCATATGACACACAACTAGTGTCGTATCGCTTCTGGCAGACGCCACAGTAACAAGAAACGTGAAACTCGCTGCGAAATTAGGACGAGGAGCTACGACGCACTCAAGGTAGCTAGTGCAGTGTCACCTGGAGGACTGCATCAGTAAAGTCTAGTAATCCCTAGCAGGCATAACGATGACTCACTTATGATACACAACTAGTGACATATCGGTTCTGCCAGACTGGCCACAGTAACAAAATATATGAATCTGGGTGAGCAACTGTGACGTGTAACTATGACTCTCGTAATAGGCCAATGACTCAATACATGGAGTATTGAATCAGAAAACTCGAGGAACGCCTTGCAATAGTAACAATGACTTTCTTACGGTTCACAACTGGTGACAAATCCGTTCTGGCACCCTGGCGCCAATAACAAAAGTGAGACACTGCGTGAGCAACTGGGAAGGGTAACTATGACTCTCTTAAGGTAGCCAATGATCGTCACCAGGAATATTGAATCAGGAATCTCGAGTAACCCTTGGCTATAGTAACGATGACTTTCGTTGATTACACAACCTGTGACATATCGATGCTGGCAGACTGGCCACAGTTACAATGTATTTTAATTTGGGTGGTCAACCGACAGGAAAATCTATTACCCTTCTGAGGTAACCGACGATTCGTCACCAGGTGGAGTACACTCTGAAAGGAGTGACTATGACTCTCATATGACACACAACTAGTGTCGTATCGCTTCTGGCAGACGCCACAGTAACAAGAAACGTGAAACTGGCTCCGAAATTACGACGAGGAGTTATGACGCACTCAAGGTAGCTAGTGCAACGTCACCTGGAGGACTGCATCAGTAAAGTGTAGTAATCCCTAGCAGGCATAACGATGACTCACTTAAGATACACAACTAGTGACATATCGGTTCTGGCAGACTGGCCACAGTAACAAAATATATGAATCTGGGTGAGCAACTGTGACGAGTAACTATGACTCTCGTAATAGGCCAATTACTCAATACATGGAGTATTGAATCAGATAACTCGAGGACTGTCTTTCTATAGTAACGATGACATTCTTACGGTTCACAACTGGTGACAAATCCGTTCTGGCACCCTGGCACCAGTAACAAAAATGAGACACTGCGTGAGCAACTGGGATGGGTAACTATGACTCTCTTAAGGTAGCCAATGATCGTCACCAGGAGTATTGAATCAGGAAACTCGAGTAACCCTTGGCTATAGTAACGATGACTTTCGTAGATTACACAACCTGTGACATATCGGTTCTGGCAGACTGGCCACAGTAACAAAATATATGAATCTGGGTGAGCAACTGTGACGAGTAACTATGACTCTCGTAATAGGTCAATGACTCAATACATGGAGTATTGAATCAGAAAACTCGAGGAACGCCTTGCAATAGTAACAATGACTTTCTTACGGTTCACAACTGGTGACAAATCCGTTCTGGCACCCTGGCGCCAATAACAAAAGTGAGACACTGCGTGAGCAACTGGGAAGGGTAACTATGACTCTCTTAAGGTAGCCAATGATACGTCACCAGGAATATTGAATCAGGAAACTCGAGTAACCCTTGGCTATAGTAACGATGACTTTCGTTGATTACACAACCTGTGACATATCGGTGCTGGCTGACTGGCTACAGTTACAATGTACTTTAATTTGGGTGGTCAACCGACAGCAATATCTATTACCTTTCTGAAGGAACCGACGATTCGTCACCAGGTGGAGTACACTCTGAAAGGAGTGACTATGACTCTCATATGACACACAACTAGTGTCGTATCGCTTCTGGCAGACGCCACAGTAACAAGAAACGTGAAACTGGCTGCGAAATTACGACGAGGAGCTACGACGCACTCAAGGTAGCTAGTGCAGCGTCACCTGGAGGACTGCATCAGTAAAGTGTAGTAATCCCTGGCAGGCATAACGATGACTCACTTAAGATACACAACTAGTGACATATCGGTTCTGGCAGACTGGCCACAGTAACAAAATATATGTATCTGGGTGAGCAACTGTGACGAGTAACTATGACTCTCGTAATAGGCCAATGACTCAATACATGGAGTACTGAATCAGATAACTCGAGGAACGCCTTTCAATAGTAACGATGACATTCTTACGGTTCACAACTGGTGACAAATCCGTTCTGGCAGTGTAACACCAATTACAAAAATTAGACACTGTGAGAGCAACTGGGATGGGTAACTATGACTCTCTTAAGGTAGCCAATGATCAACACCAGGAGTATTGAATCAGGCAACTCGAGTAACCCTTGGCTATAGTAACGATGACTTTCGTAGATTACACAACCTGTGACATATCGGTGCTGGCAGACGCCACAGTTACAATGTATTTTAATTTGGGTGGTCAACCGACAGGAAAATCTATTACCCTTCTGAGGTAACCGACGATTCGTCACCAGGTGGAGTACACTCTGAAAGGAGTGACTATGACTCTCCTATGCCACACAACTAGTGTCGTATCGCTTCTGGCAGACGCCACAGTAACAAGAAACGTGAAACTGGCTGCGAAATTAGGACGAGGAGCGACGACGCACTCAAGGTAGCTAGTGCAGCGTCACCTGGAGGACTGCATCAGTAAAGTCTAGTAATCCCTGGCAGGCATTACGATGATTCACTTAAGATACACAACTAGTGACATATCGGTTCTGGCAGACTGGCCACAGTAACAAAATGTATGAATCTGGGTGAGCAACTGTGACGAGTAACTATGACTCTCGTAATAGGCCAATGACTCAATACTTGGAGTACTGAATCAGATAACTCGAGGAACGCCTTTCAATAGTAACGATGACATTCTTACGGTTCACAACTGGTGACAAATCCGTTCTGGCAGTGTGGCACCAGTTACAAAAATGAGACACTGTGAGAGCAACTGGGATGGGTAACTATGACTCTCTTAAGGTAGCCAATGATCGTCACCGGGAGTATTGAATCAGGCAACTCGAGTAACCCTTGGCTATAGTAACGATGACTTTCGTAGATTACACAACCTGTGACATATCGGTGCTGGCAGACTGGCCACAGTTACAATGTATTTTAATTTGGGTGGTCAACCGACAGGAAAATCTACTACCCTCCTGAGGTAACCGACGATTCGTCACCAGGTGGAGTACACTCTGAAAGGAGTGACTATGACTCTCATATGACACACAACTAGTGTCGTATCGCTTCTGGCAGACGCCACAGTAACAAGAAACGTGAAACTCGCTGCGAAATTAGGACGAGGAGCTACGACGCACTCAAGGTAGCTAGTGCAGTGTCACCTGGAGGACTGCATCAGTAAAGTCTAGTAATCCCTAGCAGGCATAACGATGACTCACTTAAGATACACAACTAGTGACATATCGGTTCTGCCAGACTGGCCACAGTAACAAAATATATGAATCTGGGTGAGCAACTGTGACGTGTAACTATGACTCTCGTAATAGGCCAATGACTCAATACATGGAGTATTGAATCAGAAAACTCGAGGAACGCCTTGCAATAGTAACAATGACTTTCTTACGGTTCACAACTGGTGACAAATCCGTTCTGGCACCCTGGCGCCAATAACAAAAGTGAGACACTGCGTGAGCAACTGGGAAGGGTAACTATGACTCTCTTAAGGTAGCCAATGATCGTCACCAGGAATATTGAATCAGGAAACTCGAGTAACCCTTGGCTATAGTAACGATGACTTTCGTTGATTACACAACCTGTGACATATCGATGCTGGCAGACTGGCCACAGTTACAATGTATTTTAATTTGGGTGGTCAACCGACAGGAAAATCTATTACCCTTCTGAGGTAACCGACGATTCGTCACCAGGTGGAGTACACTCTGAAAGGAGTGACTATGACTCTCATATGACACACAACTAGTGTCGTATCGCTTCTGGCAGACGCCACAGTAACAAGAAACGTGAAACTGGCTCCGAAATTACGACGAGGAGTTATGACGCACTCAAGGTAGCTAGTGCAACGTCACCTGGAGGACTGCATCAGTAAAGTGTAGTAATCCCTAGCAGGCATAACGATGACTCACTTAAGATACACAACTAGTGACATATCGGTTCTGGCAGACTGGCCACAGTAACAAAATATATGAATCTGGGTGAGCAACTGTGACGAGTAACTATGACTCTCGTAATAGGCCAATGACTCAATACATGGAGTATTGAATCAGAAAACTCGAGGAACGCCTTGCAATAGTAACAATGACTTTCTTACGGTTCACAACTGGTGACAAATCCGTTCTGGCACCCTGGCGCCAATAACAAAAGTGAGACACTGCGTGAGCAACTGGGAAGGGTAACTATGACTCTCTTAAGGTAGCCAATGATACGTCACCAGGAATATTGAATCAGGAAACTCGAGTAACCCTTGGCTATAGTAACGATGACTTTCGTTGATTACACAACCTGTGACATATCGGTGCTGGCTGACTGGCTACAGTTACAATGTACTTTAATTTGGGTGGTCAACCGACAGCAATATCTATTACCTTTCTGAAGGAACCGACGATTCGTCACCAGGTGGAGTACACTCTGAAAGGAGTGACTATGACTCTCATATGACACACAACTAGTGTCGTATCGCTTCTGGCAGACGCCACAGTAACAAGAAACGTGAAACTGGCTGCGAAATTACGACGAGGAGCTACGACGCACTCAAGGTAGCTAGTGCAGCGTCACCTGGAGGACTGCATCAGTAAAGTGTAGTAATCCCTGGCAGGCATAACGATGACTCACTTAAGATACACAACTAGTGACATATCGGTTCTGGCAGACTGGCCACAGTAACAAAATATATGTATCTGGGTGAGCAACTGTGACGAGTAACTATGACTCTCGTAATAGGTCAATGACTCAATACATGGAGTACTGAATCAGATAACTCGAGGAACGCCTTTCAATAGTAACGATGACATTCTTACGGTTCACAACTGGTGACAAATCCGTTCTGGCAGTGTGGCACCAATTACAAAAATTAGACACTGTGAGAGCAACTGGGATGGGTAACTATGACTCTCTTAAGGTAGCCAATGATCAACACCAGGAGTATTGAATCAGGCAACTCGAGTAACCCTTGGCTATAGTAACGATGACTTTCGTAGATTACACAACCTGTGACATATCGGTGCTGGCAGACGCCACAGTTACAATGTATTTTAATTTGGGTGGTCAACCGACAGGAAAATCTATTACCCTTCTGAGGTAACCGACGATTCGTCACCAGGTGGAGTACACTCTGAAAGGAGTGACTATGACTCTCATATGACACACAACTAGTGTCGTATCGCTTCTGGCAGACGCCACAGTAACAAGAAACGTGAAACTGGCTGCGAAATTATTACGAGGAGCGACGACGCACTCAAGGTAGCTAGTGCAGCGTCACCTGGAGGACTGCATCAGTAAAGTCTAGTAATCCCTGGCAGGCATTACGATGATTCACTTAAGATACACAACTAGTGACATATCGGTTCTGGCAGACTGGCCACAGTAACAAAGTATATGAATCTGGGTGAGCAACTGTGACGAGTAACTATGACTCTCGTAATAGGCCAATGACTCAATACACGGAGTACTGAATCAGATAACTCGAGGAACGCCTTGCAAAAGTAACAATGACTTTCTTACGGTTCACAACTGGTGACAAATCCGTTCTGGCAGCCTGGCACCAGTAAAAAAATTAGACACTGCGTGAGCAACTGGTATGGGTAACTATGACTCTCTTAAGGTAGCCAATGATCGTCACCAGCAGTATTGAATCAGGAAACTCGAGTAACCCTTGGCTATAGTAACGATGACTTACGTAGATTACACAACCTGTGACATATCGGTGCTGGCAGACTGGGCACAGTTACAATGTATTTTAATTTGGGTGGTCAACCGACAGCAATATCTATTACCCTTCTGAGGTAACCGACGATTCGTCACCAGGTGGAGTACACTCTGAAAGGAGTGACTATGACTCTCATATGCCACACAACTAGTGTCGTATCGCTTCTGGCAGACGCCACAGTAACAAGAAACGTGTAACTGGCTGCGAAATTAGGACGAGGAGCTATGACGCACTCAAGGTAGCTAGTGCAGCGTCACCTGGAGGACTGCATCAGTAAAGTCTAGTAATCCCTGGCAGGCATTACGATGACTCACTTAAGATACACAACTAGTGACATATCGGTTCTGGCAGACTGGCCACAGTAACAAAATATATGAATCTGTGTGAGCAACTGTGACGAGTAACTATGACTCTCGTAATAGGCCAATGACTCAATACTTGGAGTACTGAATCAGATAACTCGAGGAACGCCTTTCAATAGTAACGATGACATTCTTACGGTTCACAACTGGTGACAAATCCGTTCTGGCAGTGTGGCACCAGTTACAAAAATGAGACACTGTGAGAGCAACTGGGATGGGTAACTATGACTCTCTTAAGGTAGCCAATGATCGTCACCGGGAGTATTGAATCAGGCAACTCGAGTAACCCTTGGCTATAGTAACGATGACTTTCGTAGATTACACAACCTGTGACATATCGGTGCTGGCAGACTGGCCACAGTTACAATGTATTTTAATTTGGGTGGTCAACCGACAGGAAAATCTATTACCCTCCTGAGGTAACCGACGATTCGTCACCAGGTGGAGTACACTCTGAGTGACTATGACTCTCATATGACACACAACTAGTGTCGTATCGCTTCTGGCAGACGCCACAGTAACAAGAAACGTGAGACTGGCTGCGAAATTAGGACGAGGAGCTACGAGGCACTCAAGGTAGCTAGTGCAGCGTCACCTGGAGGACTGCATCAGTAAAGTCTAGCAATCCCTAGCAGGCATAACGATGACTTACTTAAGATACACAACTAGCGACATATCGGTTCTGGCAGACTGACCACAGTAACAAAATATATGAATCTGGGTGAGCAACTGTGACGAGTTACTATGACTCTCGTAATAGGCCAATGACTCAATACACGGAGTACTGAATCAGATAACTCGAGGAACGCCTTGCAAAAGTAACAATGACTTTCTTACGGTTCACAACTGGTGACAAATCCGTTCTGGCAGCCTGGCACCAGTAAAAAAATTAGACACTGCGTGAGCAACTGGTATGGGTAACTATGACTCTCTTAAGGTAGCCAATGATCGTCACCAGCAGTATTGAATCAGGAAACTCGAGTAACCCTTGGCTATAGTAACGATGACTTACGTAGATTACACAACCTGTGACATATCGGTGCTGGCAGACTGGCCACAGTTACAATGTATTTTAATTTGGGTGGTCAACCGACAGCAATATCTATTACCCTTCTGAGGTAACCGACGATTCGTCACCAGGTGGAGTACACTCTGAAAGGAGTGACTATGACTCTCATATGCCACACAACTAGTGTCGTATCGCTTCTGGCAGACGCCACAGTAACAAGAAACGTGTAACTGGCTGCGAAATTAGGACGAGGAGCTATGACGCACTCAAGGTAGCTAGTGCAGCGTCACCTGGAGGACTGCATCAGTAAAGTCTAGTAATCCCTGGCAGGCATTACGATGACTCACTTAAGATACACAACTAGTGACATATCGGTTCTGGAAGACTGGCCACAGTAACAATATATATGAATCTGGGTGAGCAACTGTGACGAGTAACTATGACTCTCGTAATAGGCCAATGACTCAATACTTGGAGTACTGAATCAGATAACTCGAGGAACGCCTTTCAATAGTAACGATGACATTCTTACGGTTCACAACTGGTGACAAATCCGTTCTGGCAGTGTGGCACCAGTTACAAAAATGAGACACTGTGAGAGCAACTGGGATGGGTAACTATGACTCTCTTAAGGTAGCCAATGATCGTCACCGGGAGTATTGAATCAGGAAACTCGAGTAACCCTTGGCTATAGTAACGATGACTTACGTAGATTACACAACCTGTGACATATCGGTGCTGGCAGACTGGCCACAGTTACAATGTATTTTAATTTGGGTGGTCAACCGACAGCAATATCTATTACCCTTCTGAGGTAACCGACGATTCGTCACCAGGTGGAGTACACTCTGAGTGACTATGACTCTCATATGACACACAACTAGTGTCGTATCGCTTCTGGCAGACGCCACAGTAACAAGAAACGTGAGACTGGCTGCGAAATTAGGACGAGGAGCTACGAGGCACTCAAGGTAGCTAGTGCAGCGTCACCTGGAGGACTGCATCAGTAAAGTCTAGTAATCCCTAGCAGGCATAACGATGACTTACTTAAGATACACAACTAGCGACATATCGGTTCTGGCAGACTGACCAAAGTAACAAAATATATGAATCTGGGTGAGCAACTGTGACGAGTTACTATGACTCTCGTAATAGGCCAATGACTCAATACACGGAGTACTGAATCAGATAACTCGAGGAACGCCTTGCAAAAGTAACAATGACTTTCTTACGGTTCACAACTGGTGACAAATCCGTTCTGGCAGCCTGGCACCAGTAACAAAAATGAGACACTGCGTGAGCAACTGGTATGGGTAACTATGACTCTCTTAAGGTAGCCAATGATCGTCACCAGGAGTATTGAATCAGGAAACTCGAGTAACCCTTGGCTATAGTAACGATGACTTACGTAGATTACACAACCTGTGACAAATCGGTGCTGGCAGACGCCACAGTTACAATGTATTTTAATTTGGGTGGTCAACCGACAGGAAAATCTATTACCCTTCTGAGGTAACCGACGATTCGTCACCAGGTGGAGTACACTCTGAAAGGAGTGACTATGACTCTCATATGCCACACAACTAGTGTCGTATCGCTTCTGGCAGACGCCACAGTAACAAGAAACGTGTAACTGGCTGCGAAATTAGGACGAGGAGCTATGACGCACTCAAGGTAGCTAGTGCAGCGTCACCTGGAGGACTGCATCAGTAAAGTCTAGTAATCCCTGGCAGGCATTACGATGACTCACTTAAGATACACAACTAGTGACATATCGGTTCTGGCAGACTGGCCACAGTAACAAAATATATGAATCTGTGTGAGCAACTGTGACGAGTAACTATGACTCTCGTAATAGGCCAATGACTCAATACTTGGAGTACTGAATCAGATAACTCGAGGAACGCCTTTCAATAGTAACGATGACATTCTTACGGTTCACAACTGGTGACAAATCCGTTCTGGCAGTGTGGCACCAGTTACAAAAATGAGACACTGTGAGAGCAACTGGGATGGGTAACTATGACTCTCTTAAGGTAGCCAATGATCGTCACCGGGAGTATTGAATCAGGCAACTCGAGTAACCCTTGGCTATAGTAACGATGACTTTCGTAGATTACACAACCTGTGACATATCGGTGCTGGCAGACTGGCCACAGTTACAATGTATTTTAATTTGGGTGGTCAACCGACAGGAAAATCTATTACCCTCCTGAGGTAACCGACGATTCGTCACCAGGTGGAGTACACTCTGAGTGACTATGACTCTCATATGACACACAACTAGTGTCGTATCGCTTCTGGCAGACGCCACAGTAACAAGAAACGTGAGACTGGCTGCGAAATTAGGACGAGGAGCTACGAGGCACTCAAGGTAGCTAGTGCAGCGTCACCTGGAGGACTGCATCAGTAAAGTCTAGCAATCCCTAGCAGGCATAACGATGACTTACTTAAGATACACAACTAGCGACATATCGGTTCTGGCAGACTGACCACAGTAACAAAATATATGAATCTGGGTGAGCAACTGTGACGAGTTACTATGACTCTCGTAATAGGCCAATGACTCAATACACGGAGTACTGAATCAGATAACTCGAGGAACGCCTTGCAAAAGTAACAATGACTTTCTTACGGTTCACAACTGGTGACAAATCCGTTCTGGCAGCCTGGCACCAGTAAAAAAATTAGACACTGCGTGAGCAACTGGTATGGGTAACTATGACTCTCTTAAGGTAGCCAATGATCGTCACCAGCAGTATTGAATCAGGAAACTCGAGTAACCCTTGGCTATAGTAACGATGACTTACGTAGATTACACAACCTGTGACATATCGGTGCTGGCAGACTGGCCACAGTTACAATGTATTTTAATTTGGGTGGTCAACCGACAGCAATATCTATTACCCTTCTGAGGTAACCGACGATTCGTCACCAGGTGGAGTACACTCTGAAAGGAGTGACTATGACTCTCATATGCCACACAACTAGTGTCGTATCGCTTCTGGCAGACGCCACAGTAACAAGAAACGTGTAACAGGCTGCGAAATTAGGACGAGGAGCTATGACGCACTCAAGGTAGCTAGTGCAGCGTCACCTGGAGGACTGCATCAGTAAAGTCTAGTAATCCCTGGCAGGCATTACGATGACTCACTTAAGATACACAACTAGTGACATATCGGTTCTGGAAGACTGGCCACAGTAACAATATATATGAATCTGGGTGAGCAACTGTGACGAGTAACTATGACTCTCGTAATAGGCCAATGACTCAATACTTGGAGTACTGAATCAGATAACTCGAGGAACGCCTTTCAATAGTAACGATGACATTCTTACGGTTCACAACTGGTGACAAATCCGTTCTGGCAGTGTGGCACCAGTTACAAAAATGAGACACTGTGAGAGCAACTGGGATGGGTAACTATGACTCTCTTAAGGTAGCCAATGATCGTCACCGGGAGTATTGAATCAGGAAACTCGAGTAACCCTTGGCTATAGTAACGATGACTTACGTAGATTACACAACCTGTGACATATCGGTGCTGGCAGACTGGCCACAGTTACAATGTATTTTAATTTGGGTGGTCAACCGACAGCAATATCTATTACCCTTCTGAGGTAACCGACGATTCGTCACCAGGTGGAGTACACTCTGAGTGACTATGACTCTCATATGACACACAACTAGTGTCGTATCGCTTCTGGCAGACGCCACAGTAACAAGAAACGTGAGACTGGCTGCGAAATTAGGACGAGGAGCTACGAGGCACTCAAGGTAGCTAGTGCTGCGTCACCTGGAGGACTGCATCAGTAAAGTCTAGTAATCCCTAGCAGGCATAACGATGACTTACTTAAGATACACAACTAGCGACATATCGGTTCCGGCAGACTGACCAAAGTAACAAAATATATGAATCTGGGTGAGCAACTGTGACGAGTTACTATGACTCTCGTAATAGGCCAATGACTCAATACACGGAGTACTGAATCAGATAACTCGAGGAACGCCTTGCAAAAGTAACAATGACTTTCTTACGGTTCACAACTGGTGACAAATCCGTTCTGGCAGCCTGGCACCAGTAACAAAAATGAGACACTGCGTGAGCAACTGGTATGGGTAACTATGACTCTCTTAAGGTAGCCAATGATCGTCACCAGGAGTATTGAATCAGGAAACTCGAGTAACCCTTGGCTATAGTAACGATGACTTACGTAGATTACACAACCTGTGACAAATCGGTGCTGGCAGACGCCACAGTTACAATGTATTTTAATTTGGGTGGTCAACCGACAGGAAAATCTATTACCCTTCTGAGGTAACCGACGATTCGTCACCAGGTGGAGTACACTCTGAAAGGAGTGACTATGACTCTCCTATGCCACACAACTAGTGTCGTATCGCTTCTGGCAGACGCCACAGTAACAAGAAACGTGAAACTGGCTGCGAAATTAGGACGAGGAGCGACGACGCACTCAAGGTAGCTAGTGCAGCGTCACCTGGAGGACTGCATCAGTAAAGTCTAGTAATCCCTGGCAGGCATTACGATGATTCACTTAAGATACACAACTAGTGACATATCGGTTCTGGCAGACTGGCCAAAGTAACAAAGTATATGAATCTGGGTGAGCAACTGTGACGAGTAACTATGACTCTCGTAATAGGCCAATGACTCAATACACGGAGTACTGAATCAGATAACTCGAGGAACGCCTTGCAAAAGTAACAATGACTTTCTTACGGTTCACAACTGGTGACAAATCCGTTCTGGCAGCCTGGCACCAGTAAAAAAATTAGACACTGCGTGAGCAACTGGTATGGGTAACTATGACTTTCTTAAGGTAGCCAATGATCGTCACCAGCAGTATTGAATCAGGAAACTCGAGTAACCCTTGGCTATAGTAACGATGACTTACGTAGATTACACAACCTGTGACATATCGGTGCTGGCAGACTGGCCACAGTTACAATGTATTTTAATTTGGGTGGTCAACCGACAGCAATATCTATTACCCTTCAGAGGTAACCCACGATTCGTCACCAGGTGGAGTACACTCTGAAAGGAGTGACTATGACTCTCATATGCCACACAACTAGTGTCGTATCGCTTCTGGCAGACGCCACAGTAACAAGAAACGTGTAACTGGCTGCGAAATTAGGACGAGGAGCTATGACGCACTCAAGGTAGCTAGTGCAGCGTCACCTGGAGGACTGCATCAGTAAAGTCTAGTAATCCCTGGCAGGCATTACGATGACTCACTTAAGATACACAACTAGTGACATATCGGTTCTGGCAGACTGGCCACAGTAACAAAATATATGAATCTGGGTGAGCAACTGTGACGAGTAACTATGACTCTCGTAATAGGCCAATGACTCAATACTTGGAGTACTGAATCAGATAACTCGAGGAACGCCTTTCAATAGTAACGATGACATTCTTACGGTTCACAACTGGTGACAAATCCGTTCTGGCAGTGTGGCACCAGTTACAAAAATGAGACACTGTGAGAGCAACTGGGATGGGTAACTATGACTCTCTTAAGGTAGCCAATGATCGTCACCGGGAGTATTGAATCAGGCAACTCGAGTAACCCTTGGCTATAGTAACGATGACTTTCGTAGATTACACAACCTGTGACATATCGGTGCTGGCAGACTGGCCACAGTTACAATGTACACTCCTGGAAACTGAAATAAGAACACCGTGAATTCATTGGCCCAGGAAGGGGAAACTTTATTGACACATTCCTGGGGTCAGATACATCACATGATCACACTGACAGAACCACAGGCACATAGACACAGGCAACAGAGCATGCACAATGTCGGCACTAGTACAGTGTATATCCACCTTTCGCAGCAATTCAGGCTGCTATTCTCCCATGGAGACGATCGTAGAGATGCTGGATGTAGTCCTGTGGAACGGCTTGCCATGCCATTTCCACTTGGCGCCTCAGTTGGACCAGCGTTCGTGCTGGACGTGCAGACCGCGTGAGACGACGCTTCATCCAGTCCCAAACATGCTCAATGGGGGACAGATCCGGAGATCTTGCTGGCCAGGGTAGTTGACTTACACCTTCTAGAGCACATTGGGTGGCACGGGATACACGCGGACGTGCATTGTCCTGTTGGAACAGCAAGTTCCCTTGCCGGTCTAGGAATGGTAGAACGATGGGTTCGATGACGGTTTGGATGTACCGTGCACTATTCAGTGTCCCCTCGACGATCACCAAAGGTATACGGCCAGTGTAGGAGATCGCTCCCCACACCATGATGCCGGGTGTTGGCCCTGTGTGCCTCGGTCGTATGCAGTCCTGATTGTGGCGCTCGCCTGCACGGCGCCAAACACGCATACGACCATCATTGGCACCAAGGCAGAAGCGACTCTCATCGCTGAAGACGACACGTCTCCATTCGCCCCTCCATTCACGCCTGTCGCGGCACCACTGGAGGCGGGCTGCACGATGTTGGGGCGTGAGCGGAAGACGGCCTAACGGTGTGCGGGACCGTAGCCCAGCTTCATGGAGACGGTTGCGAATGGTCCTCGCCGATACCCCAGGAGCAACAGTGTCCCTAATTTGCTGGGAAGTGGCGGTGCGGTCCCCTACGGCACTGCGTAGGATCCTACGGTCTTGGCGTGCATCCGTGCGTCGCTGCGGTCCGGTCCCAGGTCGACGGGCACGTGCACCTTCCGCCGACCACTGGCGACAACATCGATGTACTGTGGAGACCTCACGCCTCACGTGTTGAGCAATTCGGCGGTACGTCCACCCGGCCTCCCGCATGCCCACTATACGCCCTCGCTCAAAGTCCGTCAACTGCACATACGGTTCACGTCCACGCTGTCGCGGCATGCTACCAGTGTTAAAGACTGCGATGGAGCTCCGTATGCCACGGCAAACTGGCTGACACTGACGGCGGCGGTGCACAAAGGCTGCGCAGCTAGCGCCATTCGACGGCCAACACCGCGGTTCCTGGTGTGTCCGCTGTGCCGTGCGTGTGATCATTGCTTGTACAGCCCTCTCGCAGTGTCCGGAGCAAGTATGGTGGGTCTGACACACCGGTGTCAATGTGTTCTTTTTTCCATTTCCAGGAGTGTATTTTAATTTGGGTGGTCAACCGACAGGAAAATCTATTACCCTCCTGAGGCAACCGACGATTCGTCACCAGGTGGAGTACACTCTGAGTGACTATGACTCTCATATGACACACAACTAGTGTCGTATCGCTTCTGGCAGACGCCACAGTAACAAGAAACGTGAGACTGGCTGCGAAATTAGGACGAGGAGCTACGAGGCACTCAAGGTAGCTAGTGCAGCGTCACCTGGAGGACTGCATCAGTAAAGTCTAGTAATCCCTAGCAGGCATAACGATGACTTACTTAAGATACACAACTAGCGACATATCGGTTCTGGCAGACTGACCACAGTAACAAAATATATGAATCTGGGTGAGCAACTGTGACGAGTTACTATGACTCTCGTAATAGGCCAATGACTCAATACACGGAGTACTGAATCAGATAACTCGAGAAACGCCTTGCAAACGTAACAATGACTTTCTTACGGTTCACAACTGGTGACAAATCCGTTCTGGCAGCCTGGCACCAGTAAAAAAATTAGACACTGCGTGAGCAACTGGTATGGGTAACTATGACTCTCTTAAGGTAGCCAATGATCGTCACCAGCAGTATTGAATCAGGAAACTCGAGTAACCCTTGGCTATAGTAACGATGACTTACGTAGATTACACAACCTGTGACATATCGGTGCTGGCAGACTGGCCACAGTTACAATGTATTTTAATTTGGGTGGTCAACCGACAGCAATATCTATTACCCTTCTGAGGTAACCGACGATTCGTCACCAGGTGGAGTACACTCTGAAAGGAGTGACTATGACTCTCATATGCCACACAACTAGTGTCGTATCGCTTCTGGCAGACGCCACAGTAACAAGAAACGTGTAACTGGCTGCGAAATTAGGACGAGGAGCTATGACGCACTCAAGGTAGCTAGTGCAGCGTCACCTGGAGGACTGCATCAGTAAAGTCTAGTAATCCCTGGCAGGCATTACGATGACTCACTTAAGATACACAACTAGTGACATATCGGTTCTGGCAGACTGGCCACAGTAACAAAATATATGAATCTGTGTGAGCAACTGTGACGAGTAACTATGACTCTCGTAATAGGCCAATGACTCAATACTTGGAGTACTGAATCAGATAACTCGAGGAACGCCTTTCAATAGTAACGATGACATTCTTACGGTTCACAACTGGTGACAAATCCGTTCTGGCAGTTTGGCACCAGTTACAAAAATGAGACACTGTGAGAGCAACTGGGATGGGTAACTATGACTCTCTTAAGGTAGCCAATGATCGTCACCAGGAGTATTGAATCAGGCAACTCGAGTAACCCTTGGCTATAGTAACGATGACTTTCGTAGATTACACAACCTGTGACATATCGGTGCTGGCAGACTGGCCACAGTTACAATGTATTTTAATTTGGGTGGTCAACCGACAGGAAAATCTATTACCCTCCTGAGGTAACCGACGATTCGTCACCAGGTGGAGTACACTCTGAGTGACTATGACTCTCATATGACACACAACTAGTGTCGTATCGCTTCTGGCAGACGCCACAGTAACAAGAAACGTGAGACTGGCTGCGAAATTAGGACGAGGAGCTACGAGGCACTCAAGGTAGCTAGTGCAGCGTCACCTGGAGGACTGCATCAGTAAAGTCTAGTAATCCCTAGCAGGCATAACGATGACTTACTTAAGATACACAACTAGCGACATATCGGTTCTGGCAGACTGACCACAGTAACAAAATATATGAATCTGGGTGAGCAACTGTGACGAGTTACTATGACTCTCGTAATAGGCCAATGACTCAATACACGGAGTACTGAATCAGATAACTCGAGGAACGCCTTGCAAAAGTAACAATGACTTTCTTACGGTTCACAACTGGTGACAAATCCGTTCTGGCAGCCTGGCACCAGTAAAAAAATTAGACACTGCGTGAGCAACTGGTATGGGTAACTATGACTCTCTTAAGGTAGCCAATGATCGTCACCAGCAGTATTGAATCAGGAAACTCGAGTAACCCTTGGCTATAGTAACGATGACTTACGTAGATTACACAACCTGTGACATATCGGTGCTGGCAGACTGGCCACAGTTACAATGTATTTTAATTTGGGTGGTCAACCGACAGCAATATCTATTACCCTTCTGAGGTAACCGACGATTCGTCACCAGGTGGAGTACACTCTGAAAGGAGTGATTATGACTCTCATATGCCACACAACTAGTGTCGTATCGCTTCTGGCAGACGCCACAGTAACAAGAAACGTGTAACTGGCTGCGAAATTAGGACGAGGAGCTATGACGCACTCAAGGTAGCTAGTGCAGCGTCACCTGGAGGACTGCATCAGTAAAGTCTAGTAATCCCTGGCAGGCATTACGATGACTCACTTAAGATACACAACTAGTGACATATCGGTTCTGGCAGACTGGCCACAGTAACAAAATATATGAATCTGGGTGAGAAACTGTGACGAGTAACTATGACTCTCGTAATAGGCCAATGACTCAATACTTGGAGTACTGAATCAGATAACTCGAGGAACGCCTTTCAATAGTAACGATGACATTCTTACGGTTCACAACTGGTGACAAATCCGTTCTGGCAGTGTGGCACCAGTTACAAAAATGAGACACTGTGAGAGCAACTGGGATGGGTAACTATGACTCTCTTAAGGTAGCCAATGATCGTCACCGGGAGTATTGAATCAGGCAACTCGAGTAACCCTTGGCTATAGTAACGATGACTTTCGTAGATTACACAACCTGTGACATATCGGTGCTGGCAGACTGGCCACAGTTACAATGTATTTTAATTTGGGTGGTAACCGACAGGAAAATCTATTACCCTCCTGAGGTAACCGACGATTCGTCACCAGGTGGAGTACACTCTGAGTGACTATGACTCTCATATGACACACAACTAGTGTCGTATCGCTTCTGGCAGACGCCACAGTAACAAGAAACGTGAGACTGGCTGCGAAATTAGGACGAGGAGCTACGAGGCACTCAAGGTAGCTAGTGCAGCGTCACCTGGAGGACTGCATCAGTAAAGTCTAGTAATCCCTGGCAGGCATTACGATGATTCACTTAAGATACACAACTAGTGACATATCGGTTCTGGCAGACTGGCCACAGTAACAAAGTATATGAATCTGGGTGAGCAACTGTGACGAGTAACTATGACTCTCGTAATAGGCCAATGACTCAATACACGGAGTACTGAATCAGATAACTCGAGGAACGCCTTGCAAAAGTAACAATGACTTTCTTACGGTTCACAACTGGTGACAAATCCGTTCTGGCAGCCTGGCACCAGTAAAAAAATTAGACACTGCGTGAGCAACTGGTATGGGTAACTATGACTCTCTTAAGGTAGCCAATGATCGTCACCAGCAGTATTGAATCAGGAAACTCGAGTAACCCTTGGCTATAGTAACGATGACTTACGTAGATTACACAACCTGTGACATATCGGTGCTGGCAGACTGGCCACAGTTACAATGTATTTTAATTTGGGTGGTCAACCTACAGCAATATCTATTACCCTTCTGAGGTAACCGACGATTCGTCACCAGGTGGAGTACACTCTGAAAGGAGTGACTATGACTCTCATATGCCACACAACTAGTGTCGTATCGCTTCTGGCAGACGCCACAGTAACAAGAAACGTGTAACTGGCTGCGAAATTAGGACGAGGAGCTATGACGCACTCAAGGTAGCTAGTGCAGCGTCACCTGGAGGACTGCATCAGTAAAGTCTAGTAATCCCTGGCAGGCATTACGATGACTCACTTAAGATACACAACTAGTGACATATCGGTTCTGGCAGACTGGCCACAGTAACAAAATATATGAATCTGGGTGAGCAACTGTGACGAGTAACTATGACTCTCGTAATAGGCCAATGACTCAATACTTGGAGTACTGAATCAGATAACTCGAGGAACGCCTTTCAATAGTAACGATGACATTCTTACGGTTCACAACTGGTGACAAATCCGTTCTGGCAGTGTGGCACCAGTTACAAAAATGAGACACTGTGAGAGCAACTGGGATGGGTAACTATGACTCTCTTAAGGTAGCCAATGATCGTCACCGGGAGTATTGAATCAGGCAACTCGAGTAACCCTTGGCTATAGTAACGATGACTTTCGTAGATTACACAACCTGTGACATATCGGTGCTGGCAGACTGGCCACAGTTACAATGTATTTTAATTTGGGTGGTCAACCGACAGGAAAAACTACTACCCTCCTGAGGTAACCGACGATTCGTCACCAGGTGGAGTACACTCTGAGTGACTATGACTCTCATATGACACACAACTAGTGTCGTATCGCTTCTGGCAGACGCCACAGTAACAAGAAACGTGAGACTGGCTGCGAAATTAGGACGAGAAGCTACGAGGCACTCAAGGTAGCTAGTGCAGCGTCACCTGGAGGACTGCATCAGTAAAGTCTAGTAATCCCTAGCAGGCATAACGATGACTTACTTAAGATACACAACTAGCGACATATCGGTTCTGGCAGACTGACCACAGTAACAAAATATATGAATCTGGGTGAGCAACTGTGACGAGTTACTATGACTCTCGTAATAGGCCAATGACTCAATACACGGAGTACTGAATCAGATAACTCGAGGAACGCCTTGCAAAAGTAACAATGACTTTCTTACGGTTCACAACTGGTGACAAATCCGTTCTGGCAGCCTGGCACCAGTAAAAAAATTAGACACTGCGTGAGCAACTGGTATAGGTAACTATGACTCTCTTAAGGTAGCCAATGATCGTCACCAGCAGTATTGAATCAGGAAACTCGAGTAACCCTTGGCTATAGTAACGATGACTTACGTAGATTACACAACCTGTGACATATCGGTGCTGGCAGACTGGCCACAGTTACAATGTATTTTAATTTGGGTGGTCAACCGACAGCAATATCTATTACCCTTCTGAGGTAACCGACGATTCGTAACCAGGTGGAGTACACTCTGAAAGGAGTGACTATGACTCTCATATGCCACACAACTAGTGTCGTATCGCTTCTGGCAGACGCCACAGTAACAAGAAACGTGTAACTGGCTGCGAAATTAGGACGAGGAGCTATGACGCACTCAAGGTAGCTAGTGCAGCGTCACCTGGAGGACTGCATCAGTAAAGTCTAGTAATCCCTGGCAGGCATTACGATGACTCACTTAAGATACACAACTAGTGACATATCGGTTCTGGCAGACTGGCCACAGTAACAAAATATATGAATCTGTGTGAGCAACTGTGACGAGTAACTATGACTCTCGTAATAGGCCAATGACTCAATACTTGGAGTACTGAATCAGATAACTCGAGGAACGCCTTTCAATAGTAACGATGACATTCTTACGGTTCACAACTGGTGACAAATCCGTTCTGGCAGTGTGGCACCAGTTACAAAAATGAGACACTGTGAGAGCAACTGGGATGGGTAACTATGACTCTCTTAAGGTAGCCAATGATCGTCACCGGGAGTATTGAATCAGGCAACTCGAGTAACCCTTGGCTATAGTAACGATGACTTTCGTAGATTACACAACCTGTGACATATCGGTGCTGGCAGACTGGCCACAGTTACAATGTATTTTAATTTGGGTGGTCAACCGACAGGAAAATCTATTACCCTCCTGAGGTAACCGACGATTCGTCACCAGGTGGAGTACACTCTGAGTGACTATGACTCTCATATGACACACAACTAGTGTCGTATCGCTTCTGGCAGACGCCACAGTAACAAGAAACGTGAGACTGGCTGCGAAATTAGGACGAGGAGCTACGAGGCACTCAAGGTAGCTAGTGCAGCGTCACCTGGAGGACTGCATCAGTAAAGTCTAGTAATCCCTAGCAGGCATAACGATGACTTACTTAAGATACACAACTAGCGACATATCGGTTCTGGCAGACTGACCACAGTAACAAAATATATGAATCTGGGTGAGCAACTGTGACGAGTTACTATGACTCTCGTAATAGGCCAATGACTCAATACACGGAGTACTGAATCAGATAACTCGAGGAACGCCTTGCAAAAGTAACAATGACTTTCTTACGGTTCACAACTGGTGACAAATCCGTTCTGGCAGCCTGGCACCAGTAAAAAAATTAGACACTGCGTGAGCAACTGGTATGGGTAACTATGACTCTCTTAAGGTAGCCAATGATCGTCACCAGCAGTATTGAATCAGGAAACTCGAGTAACCCTTGGCTATAGTAACGATGACTTACGTAGATTACACAACCTGTGACATATCGGTGCTGGCAGACTGGCCACAGTTACAATGTATTTTAATTTGGGTGGTCAACCGACAGCAATATCTATTACCCTTCTGAGGTAACCGACGATTCGTCACCAGGTGGAGTACACTCTGAAAGGAGTGATTATGACTCTCATATGCCACACAACTAGTGTCGTATCGCTTCTGGCAGACGCCACAGTAACAAGAAACGTGTAACTGGCTGCGAAATTAGGACGAGGAGCTATGACGCACTCAAGGTAGCTAGTGCAGCGTCACCTGGAGGACTGCATCAGTAAAGTCTAGTAATCCCTGGCAGGCATTACGATGACTCACTTAAGATACACAACTAGTGACATATCGGTTCTGGCAGACTGGCCACAGTAACAAAATATATGAATCTGGGTGAGAAACTGTGACGAGTAACTATGACTCTCGTAATAGGCCAATGACTCAATACTTGGAGTACTGAATCAGATAACTCGAGGAACGCCTTTCAATAGTAACGATGACATTCTTACGGTTCACAACTGGTGACAAATCCGTTCTGGCAGTGTGGCACCAGTTACAAAAATGAGACACTGTGAGAGCAACTGGGATGGGTAACTATGACTCTCTTAAGGTAGCCAATGATCGTCACCGGGAGTATTGAATCAGGCAACTCGAGTAACCCTTGGCTATAGTAACGATGACTTTCGTAGATTACACAACCTGTGACATATCGGTGCTGGCAGACTGGCCACAGTTACAATGTATTTTAATTTGGGTGGTAACCGACAGGAAAATCTATTACCCTCCTGAGGTAACCGACGATTCGTCACCAGGTGGAGTACACTCTGAGTGACTATGACTCTCATATGACACACAACTAGTGTCGTATCGCTTCTGGCAGACGCCACAGTAACAAGAAACGTGAGACTGGCTGCGAAATTAGGACGAGGAGCTACGAGGCACTCAAGGTAGCTAGTGCAGCGTCACCTGGAGGACTGCATCAGTAAAGTCTAGTAATCCCTGGCAGGCATTACGATGATTCACTTAAGATACACAACTAGTGACATATCGGTTCTGGCAGACTGGCCACAGTAACAAAGTATATGAATCTGGGTGAGCAACTGTGACGAGTAACTATGACTCTCGTAATAGGCCAATGACTCAATACACGGAGTACTGAATCAGATAACTCGAGGAACGCCTTGCAAAAGTAACAATGACTTTCTTACGGTTCACAACTGGTGACAAATCCGTTCTGGCAGCCTGGCACCAGTAAAAAAATTAGACACTGCGTGAGCAACTGGTATGGGTAACTATGACTCTCTTAAGGTAGCCAATGATCGTCACCAGCAGTATTGAATCAGGAAACTCGAGTAACCCTTGGCTATAGTAACGATGACTTACGTAGATTACACAACCTGTGACATATCGGTGCTGGCAGACTGGCCACAGTTACAATGTATTTTAATTTGGGTGGTCAACCTACAGCAATATCTATTACCCTTCTGAGGTAACCGACGATTCGTCACCAGGTGGAGTACACTCTGAAAGGAGTGACTATGACTCTCATATGCCACACAACTAGTGTCGTATCGCTTCTGGCAGACGCCACAGTAACAAGAAACGTGTAACTGGCTGCGAAATTAGGACGAGGAGCTATGACGCACTCAAGGTAGCTAGTGCAGCGTCACCTGGAGGACTGCATCAGTAAAGTCTAGTAATCCCTGGCAGGCATTACGATGACTCACTTAAGATACACAACTAGTGACATATCGGTTCTGGCAGACTGGCCACAGTAACAAAATATATGAATCTGGGTGAGCAACTGTGACGAGTAACTATGACTCTCGTAATAGGCCAATGACTCAATACTTGGAGTACTGAATCAGATAACTCGAGGAACGCCTTTCAATAGTAACGATGACATTCTTACGGTTCACAACTGGTGACAAATCCGTTCTGGCAGTGTGGCACCAGTTACAAAAATGAGACACTGTGAGAGCAACTGGGATGGGTAACTATGACTCTCTTAAGGTAGCCAATGATCGTCACCGGGAGTATTGAATCAGGCAACTCGAGTAACCCTTGGCTATAGTAACGATGACTTTCGTAGATTACACAACCTGTGACATATCGGTGCTGGCAGACTGGCCACAGTTACAATGTATTTTAATTTGGGTGGTCAACCGACAGGAAAAACTACTACCCTCCTGAGGTAACCGACGATTCGTCACCAGGTGGAGTACACTCTGAGTGACTATGACTCTCATATGACACACAACTAGTGTCGTATCGCTTCTGGCAGACGCCACAGTAACAAGAAACGTGAGACTGGCTGCGAAATTAGGACGAGAAGCTACGAGGCACTCAAGGTAGCTAGTGCAGCGTCACCTGGAGGACTGCATCAGTAAAGTCTAGTAATCCCTAGCAGGCATAACGATGACTTACTTAAGATACACAACTAGCGACATATCGGTTCTGGCAGACTGACCACAGTAACAAAATATATGAATCTGGGTGAGCAACTGTGACGAGTTACTATGACTCTCGTAATAGGCCAATGACTCAATACACGGAGTACTGAATCAGATAACTCGAGGAACGCCTTGCAAAAGTAACAATGACTTTCTTACGGTTCACAACTGGTGACAAATCCGTTCTGGCAGCCTGGCACCAGTAAAAAAATTAGACACTGCGTGAGCAACTGGTATAGGTAACTATGACTCTCTTAAGGTAGCCAATGATCGTCACCAGCAGTATTGAATCAGGAAACTCGAGTAACCCTTGGCTATAGTAACGATGACTTACGTAGATTACACAACCTGTGACATATCGGTGCTGGCAGACTGGCCACAGTTACAATGTATTTTAATTTGGGTGGTCAACCGACAGCAATATCTATTACCCTTCTGAGGTAACCGACGATTCGTAACCAGGTGGAGTACACTCTGAAAGGAGTGACTATGACTCTCATATGCCACACAACTAGTGTCGTATCGCTTCTGGCAGACGCCACAGTAACAAGAAACGTGTAACTGGCTGCGAAATTAGGACGAGGAGCTATGACGCACTCAAGGTAGCTAGTGCAGCGTCACCTGGAGGACTGCATCAGTAAAGTCTAGTAATCCCTGGCAGGCATTACGATGACTCACTTAAGATACACAACTAGTGACATATCGGTTCTGGCAGACTGGCCACAGTAACAAAATATATGAATCTGTGTGAGCAACTGTGACGAGTAACTATGACTCTCGTAATAGGCCAATGACTCAATACTTGGAGTACTGAATCAGATAACTCGAGGAACGCCTTTCAATAGTAACGATGACATTCTTACGGTTCACAACTGGTGACAAATCCGTTCTGGCAGTGTGGCACCAGTTACAAAAATGAGACACTGTGAGAGCAACTGGGATGGGTAACTATGACTCTCTTAAGGTAGCCAATGATCGTCACCGGGAGTATTGAATCAGGCAACTCGAGTAACCCTTGGCTATAGTAACGATGACTTTCGTAGATTACACAACCTGTGACATATCGGTGCTGGCAGACTGGCCACAGTTACAATGTATTTTAATTTGGGTGGTCAACCGACAGGAAAATCTATTACCCTCCTGAGGTAACCGACGATTCGTCACCAGGTGGAGTACACTCTGAGTGACTATGACTCTCATATGACACACAACTAGTGTCGTATCGCTTCTGGCAGACGCCACAGTAACAAGAAACGTGAGACTGGCTGCGAAATTAGGACGAGGAGCTACGAGGCACTCAAGGTAGCTAGTGCAGCGTCACCTGGAGGACTGCATCAGTAAAGTCTAGTAATCCCTAGCAGGCATAACGATGACTTACTTAAGATACACAACTAGCGACATATCGGTTCTGGCAGACTGACCACAGTAACAAAATATATGAATCTGGGTGAGCAACTGTGACGAGTTACTATGACTCTCGTAATAGGCCAATGACTCAATACACGGAGTACTGAATCAGATAACTCGAGGAACGCCTTGCAAAAGTAACAATGACTTTCTTACGGTTCACAACTGGTGACAAATCCGTTCTGGCAGCCTGGCAACAGTAAAAAAATTAGACACTGCGTGAGCAACTGGTATGGGTAACTATGACTCTCTTAAGGTAGCCAATGATCGTCACCAGCAGTATTGAATCAGGAAACTCGAGTAACCCTTGGCTATAGTAACGATGACTTACGTAGATTACACAACCTGTGACATATCGGTGCTGGCAGACTGGCTACAGTTACAATGTATTTTAATTTGGGTGGTCAACCGACAGCAATATCTATTACCCTTCTGAGGTAACCGACGATTCGTCACCAGGTGGAGTACACTCTGAAAGGAGTGACTATGACACTCATATGACACACAACTAGTGTCGTATCGCTTCTGGCAGACGCCACAGTAACAAGAAACGTGTAACTGGCTGCGAAATTAGGACGAGGAGCTATGACGCACTCAAGGTAGCTAGTGCAGCGTCACCTGGAGGACTGCATCAGTAAAGTCTAGTAATCCCTGGCAGGCATTACGATGACTCACTTAAGATAGACAACTAGTGACATATCGGTTCTGGCAGACTGGCCACAGTAACAAAATATATGAATCTGGGTGAGCAACTGTGACGAGTAACTATGACTCTCGTAATAGGCCAATGACTCAATACTTGGAGTACTGAATCAGATAACTCGAGGAACGCCTTTCAATAGTAACGATGACATTCTTACGGTTCACAACTGGTGACAAATCCGTTCTGGCAGTGTGGCACCAGTTACAAAAATGAGACACTGTGAGAGCAACTGGGATGGGTAACTATGACTCTCTTAAGGTAGCGAATGATCGTCACCGGGAGTATTGAATCAGGCAACTCGAGTAACCCTTGGCTATAGTAACGATGACTTTCGTAGATTACACAACCTGTGACATATCGGTGCTGGCAGACTGGCCACAGTTACAATGTATTTTAATTTGGGTGGTCAACCGACAGGAAAATCTATTACCCTCCTGAGGTAACCGACGATTCGTCACCAGGTGGAGTACACTCTGAGTGACTATGACTCTCATATGACACACAACTAGTGTCGTATCGCTTCTGGCAGACGCCACAGTAACAAGAAACGTGAGACTGGCTGCGAAATTAGGACGAGGAGCTACGACGCACTCAAGGTAGCTAGTGCAGCGTCACCTGGAGGACTGCATCAGTAAAGTCTAGTAATCCCTAGCAGGCATAACGATGACTTACTTAAGATACACAACTAGCGACATATCGGTTCTGGCAGACTGACCACAGCAACAAAATATATGAATCTGGGTGAGCAACTGTGACGAGTTACTATGACTCTCGTAATAGGCCAATGACTCAATACACGGAGTACTGAATCAGATAACTCGAGGAACGCCTTGCAAAAGTAACAATGACTTTCTTACGGTTCACAACTGGTGACAAATCCGTTCTGGCAGCCTGGCACCAGTAAAAAAATTAGACACTGCGTGAGCAACTGGTATGGGTAACTATGACTCTCTTAAGGTAGCCAATGATCGTCACCAGCAGTATTGAATCAGGAAACTCGAGTAACCCTTGGCTATAGTAACGATGACTTACGTAGATTACACAACCTGTGACATATCGGTGCTGGCAGACTGGCCACAGTTACAATGTATTTTAATTTGGGTGGTCAACCGACAGCAATGTCTATTACCCTTCTGAGGTAACCGACGATTCGTCACCAGGTGGAGTACACTCTGAAAGGAGTGACTATGACTCTCATATGCCACACAACTAGTGTCGTATCGCTTCTGGCAGACGCCACAGTAACAAGAAACGTATAACTGGCTGCGAAATTAGGACGAGGAGCTATGACGCACTCAAGGTAGCTAGTGCAGCGTCACCTGGAGGACTGCATCAGTAAAGTCTAGTATTCCCTGGCAGGCATTACGATGACTCACTTAAGATACACAACTAGTGACATATCGGTTCTGGCAGACTGGCCACAGTAACAAAATATATGAATCTGGGTGAGCAACTGTGACGAGTAACTATGACTCTCGTAATAGGCCAATGACTCAATACTTGGAGTACTGAATCAGATAACTCGAGGAACGCCTTTCAACAGTAACGATGACATTCTTACGGTTCACAACTGGTGACAAATCCGTTCTGGCAGTGTGGCACCAGTTACAAAAATGAGACACTGTGAGAGCAACTGGGATGGGTAACTATGACTCTCTTAAGGTAGCCAATGATCGTCACCGGGAGTATTGAATCAGGCAACTCGAGTAACCCTTGGCTATAGTAACGATGACTTTTGTAGATTACACAACCTGTGACATATCGGTGCTGGCAGACTGGCCACAGTTACAATGTATTTTAATTTGGGTGGTCAACCGACAGGAAAATCTATTACCCTCCTGAGGTAACCGACGATTCGTCACCAGGTGGAGTACACTCTGAAAGGAGTGACTATGACTCTCATATGACACACAACTAGTGTCGTATCGCTTCTGGCAGACGCCACAGTAACAAGAAACGTGAAACTCGCTGCGAAATTAGGACGAGGAGCTACGACGCACTCAAGGTAGCTAGTGCAGTGTCACCTGGAGGACTGCATCAGTAAAGTGTAGTAATCCCTAGCAGGCATAACGATGACTCACTTAAGATACACAACTAGTGACATATCGGTTCTGGCAGACTGGCCACAGTAACAAAATATATGAATCTGGGTGAGCAACTGTGACGAGTAACTATGACTCTCGTAATAGGCCAATGACTCAATACATGGAGTATTGAATCAGAAAACTCGAGGAACGCCTTGCAATAGTAACAATGACTTTCTTACGGTTCACAACTGGTGACAAATCCGTTCTAGCGGTCTGGCACCAGTAACAAAAATGAGACACTGCGTGAGCAACTGGGAAGGGTAACTATGACTCTCTTAAGGTAGCCAATGATACGTCACCAGGAATATTGAATCAGCAAACTCGAGTAACCCTTGGCTATAGTAACGATGACTTTCGTTGATTACACAACCTGTGACATATCGATGCTGGCAGACTGTCCACAGTTACAATGTATTTTAATTTTTGTGGTCAACCGACAGGAAAATCTATTACCCTCTGAGGTAACCGACGATTCGTCACCAGGTGGAGTACACTCTGAAAGGAGTGACTATGACTCTCATATGACACACAACTAGTGTCGTATCGCTTCTGGCAGACGCCACAGTAACAAGAAACGTGAAACTGGCTCCGAAATTACGACGAGGAGTTATGACGCACTCAAGGTAGCTAGTGCAACGTCACCTGGAGGACTGCATCAGTAAAGTGTAGTAATCCCTAGCAGGCATAACGATGACTCACTTAAGATACACAACTAGTGACATATCGGTTCTGGCAGACTGGCCACAGTAACAAAATATATGAATCTGGGTGAGCAACTGTGACGAGTAACTATGACTCTCGTAATAGGCCAATGACTCAATACATAGAGTATTGAATCAGAAAACTCGAGGAACGCCTTGCTATAGTAACAATGACTTTCTTACGGTTCACAACTGGTGACAAATCCGTTCTGGCACCCTGGCGCCAATAACAAAAGTGAGACACTGCGTGTGCAACTGGGAAGGGTAACTATGACTCTCTTAAGGTAGCCAATGATACGTCACCAGGAATATTGAATCAGGAAACTCGAGTAACCCTTGGCTATAGTAACGATGACTTTCGTTGATTACACAACCTGTGACATATCGGTGCTGGCAGACTGGCTACAGTTACAATGTACTTTAATTAGGGTATCAACCGACAGCAATATCTGTTACCTTTCTGAAGGAACCGACGATTCGTCACCAGGTGGAGTACACTCTGAAAGGAGTGACTATGACTCTCATATGACACAAAACTAGTGTCGTATCGCTTCTGGCAGACGCCACAGTCACAAGAAACGTGAAACTGGCTGCGAAATTACGACGAGGAGCTACGACGCACTCAAGGTAGCTAGTGCAGCGTCACCTGGAGGACTGCATCAGTAAAGTGTAGTAATCCCTAGCAGGCATAACGATGACTCACTTAAGATACACAACTAGTGACATATCGGTTCTGGCAGACTGGCCACAGTAACAAAATATATGTATCTGGGTGAGCAACTGTGACGAGTAACTATGACTCTCGTAATAGGCCAATGACTCAATACATGGAGTACTGAATCAGATAACTCGAGGAACGCCTTTCAATAGTAACGATGACATTCTTACGGTTCACAACTGGTGACAAATCCGTTCTGGCAGTGTGGCACCAGTTACAAAAATGAGACACTGTGAGAGCAACTGGGATGGGTAACTATGACTCTCTTAAGGTAGCCAATGATCAACACCAGGAGTATTGAATCAGGCAACTCGAGTCACCCTTGGCTATAGTAACGATGACTTTCGTAGATTACACAACCTGTGACATGTCGGTGCTGGCAGACTGGCCACAGTTACAATGTATTTTAATTTGGGTGGTCAACCGACAGGAAAATCTATTACCCTTCTGAGGTAACCGACGATTCGTCACCAGGTGGAGTACACTCTGAAAGGAGTGACTATGACTCTCATATGACACACAACTAGTGTCGTATCGCTTCTGGCAGACGACACAGTAACAAGAAACGTGAAACTCGCTGCGAAATTAGGACGAGGAGCTACGACGCACTCAAGGTAGCTAGTGCAGTGTCACCTGGAGGACTGCATCAGTAAAGTCTAGTAATCCCTAGCAGGCATAACGATGACTCACTTAAGATACACAACTAGTGACATATCGGTTCTGGCAGACTGGCCACAGTAACAAAATATATGAATCTGGGTGAGCAACTGTGACGAGTAACTATGACTCTCGTAATAGGCCAATTACTCAATACATGGAGTATTGAATCAGATAACTCGAGGAACGTCTTTCTATAGTAACGATGACATTCTTACGGTTCACAACTGGTGACAAATCAGTTCTGGCAGCCTGGCACCAGTAACAAAAATGAGACACTGCGTGAGCAACTGGGATGGGTAACTATGACTCTCTTAAGGTAGCCAATGATCGTCACCAGGAGTATTGAATCAGGAAACTCGAGTAAACCTTGGCTATAGTATCGATGACTTTCGTAGATTACACAACCTGTGACATATCGGTTCTGGCAGACTGGCCACAGTAACAAAATATATGAATCTGGGTGAGCAACTGTGACGAGTAACTATGACTCTCGTAATAGGCCAATGACTCAATACATGGAGCATTGAATCAGAAAACTCGAGGAACGCCTTGCTATAGTAACAATGACTTTCTTACGGTTCACAACTGGTGACAAATCCGTTCTGGCACCCTGCCGCCAATAACAAAAGTGAGACACTGCGTGTGCAACTGGGAAGTGTAACTATGACTCTCTTAAGGTAGCCAATGATACGTCACCAGGAATATTGAATCAGGAAACTCGAGTAACCCTTGGCTATAGTAACGATGACTTTCGTTGATTACACAACCTGTGACATATCGATGCTGGCAGACTGTCCACAGTTACAATGTATTTTAATTTGGGTGGTCAACCGACAGGAAAATCAATTACCCTTCTGAGGTAACCGACGATTCGTCACCAGGTGGAGTACACTCTGAAAGGAGTGACTATGACTCTCATATGACACACAACTAGTGTCGTATCGCTTCTGGCAGACGCCACAGTAACTAGAAACGTGAAACTGGCTCCGAAATTACGACGAGGAGTTATGACGCACTCAAGGTAGCTAGTGCAACGTCACCTGGAGGACTGCATCAGTAAAGTGTAGTAATCCCTAGCAGGCATAACGATGACTCACTTAAGATACACAACTAGTGACATATCGGTTCTGGCAGACTGGCCAAAGTAACAAAATATATGAATCTGGGTGAGCAACTGTGACGAGTAACTACGACTCTCGTAATAGGCCAATTACTCAATACATGGAGTATTGAATCAGATAACTCGAGGAACGTCTTTCTATAGTAACGATGACATTCTTACGGTTCACAACTGGTGACAAATCCGTTCTGGCACCCTGGCGCCAATAACAAAAGTGAGACACTGCGTGTGCAACTGGGAAGGGTAACTATGACTCTCTTAAGGTAGCCAATGATACGTCACCAGGAATATTGAATCAGGAAACTCGAGTAACCCTTGGCTATAGTAACGATGACTTTCGTTGATTACACAACCTGTGACATATCGGTGCTGGCAGACTGGCTACAGTTACAATGTACTTTAATTAGGGTATCAACCGACAGCAATATCTGTTACCTTTCTGAAGGAACCGACGATTCGTCACCAGGTGGAGTACACTCTGAAAGGAGTGACTATGACTCTCATATGACACAAAACTAGTGTCGTATCGCTTCTGGCAGACGCCACAGTCACAAGAAACGTGAAACTGGCTGCGAAATTACGACGAGGAGCTACGACGCACTCAAGGTAGCTAGTGCAGCGTCACCTGGAGGACTGCATCAGTAAAGTGTAGTAATCCCTAGCAGGCATAACGATGACTCACTTAAGATACACAACTAGTGACATATCGGTTCTGGCAGACTGGCCACAGTAACAAAATATATGTATCTGGGTGAGCAACTGTGACGAGTAACTATGACTCTCGTAATAGGCCAATGACTCAATACATGGAGTACTGAATCAGATAACTCGAGGAACGCCTTTCAATAGTAACGATGACATTCTTACGGTTCACAACTGGTGACAAATCCGTTCTGGCAGTGTGGCACCAGTTACAAAAATGAGACACTGTGAGAGCAACTGGGATGGGTAACTATGACTCTCTTAAGGTAGCCAATGATCAACACCAGGAGTATTGAATCAGGCAACTCGAGTCACCCTTGGCTATAGTAACGATGACTTTCGTAGATTACACAACCTGTGACATGTCGGTGCTGGCAGACTGGCCACAGTTACAATGTATTTTAATTTGGGTGGTCAACCGACAGGAAAATCTATTACCCTTCTGAGGTAACCGACGATTCGTCACCAGGTGGAGTACACTCTGAAAGGAGTGACTATGACTCTCATATGACACACAACTAGTGTCGTATCGCTTCTGGCAGACGACACAGTAACAAGAAACGTGAAACTCGCTGCGAAATTAGGACGAGGAGCTACGACGCACTCAAGGTAGCTAGTGCAGTGTCACCTGGAGGACTGCATCAGTAAAGTCTAGTAATCCCTAGCAGGCATAACGATGACTCACTTAAGATACACAACTAGTGACATATCGGTTCTGGCAGACTGGCCACAGTAACAAAATATATGAATCTGGGTGAGCAACTGTGACGAGTAACTATGACTCTCGTAATAGGCCAATTACTCAATACATGGAGTATTGAATCAGATAACTCGAGGAACGTCTTTCTATAGTAACGATGACATTCTTACGGTTCACAACTGGTGACAAATCAGTTCTGGCAGCCTGGCACCAGTAACAAAAATGAGACACTGCGTGAGCAACTGGGATGGGTAACTATGACTCTCTTAAGGTAGCCAATGATCGTCACCAGGAGTATTGAATCAGGAAACTCGAGTAAACCTTGGCTATAGTATCGATGACTTTCGTAGATTACACAACCTGTGACATATCGGTTCTGGCAGACTGGCCACAGTAACAAAATATATGAATCTGGGTGAGCAACTGTGACGAGTAACTATGACTCTCGTAATAGGCCAATGACTCAATACATGGAGCATTGAATCAGAAAACTCGAGGAACGCCTTGCTATAGTAACAATGACTTTCTTACGGTTCACAACTGGTGACAAATCCGTTCTGGCACCCTGCCGCCAATAACAAAAGTGAGACACTGCGTGTGCAACTGGGAAGTGTAACTATGACTCTCTTAAGGTAGCCAATGATACGTCACCAGGAATATTGAATCAGGAAACTCGAGTAACCCTTGGCTATAGTAACGATGACTTTCGTTGATTACACAACCTGTGACATATCGATGCTGGCAGACTGTCCACAGTTACAATGTATTTTAATTTGGGTGGTCAACCGACAGGAAAATCAATTACCCTTCTGAGGTAACCGACGATTCGTCACCAGGTGGAGTACACTCTGAAAGGAGTGACTATGACTCTCATATGACACACAACTAGTGTCGTATCGCTTCTGGCAGACGCCACAGTAACTAGAAACGTGAAACTGGCTCCGAAATTACGACGAGGAGTTATGACGCACTCAAGGTAGCTAGTGCAACGTCACCTGGAGGACTGCATCAGTAAAGTGTAGTAATCCCTAGCAGGCATAACGATGACTCACTTAAGATACACAACTAGTGACATATCGGTTCTGGCAGACTGGCCAAAGTAACAAAATATATGAATCTGGGTGAGCAACTGTGACGAGTAACTACGACTCTCGTAATAGGCCAATTACTCAATACATGGAGTATTGAATCAGATAACTCGAGGAACGTCTTTCTATAGTAACGATGACATTCTTACGGTTCACAACTGGTGACAAATCCGTTCTGGCACCCTGGCGCCAATAACAAAAGTGAGACACTGCGTGTGCAACTGGGAAGGGTAACTATGACTCTCTTAAGGTAGCCAATGATACGTCACCAGGAATATTGAATCAGGAAACTCGAGTAACCATTGGCTATAGTAACGATGACTTTCGTTGATTACACAACCTGTGACATATCGGTGCTGGCAGACTGGCTACAGTTACAATGTACTTTAATTAGGGTGGTCAACCGACAGCAATATCTGTTACCTTTCTGAAGGAACCGACGATTCGTCACCAGGTGGAGTACACTCTGAAAGGAGTGACTATGACTCTCATATGACACAAAACTAGTGTCGTATCGCTTCTGGCAGACGCCACAGTCACAAGAAACGTGAAACTGGCTGCAAAATTACGACGAGGAGCTACGACGCACTCAAGGTAGCTAGTGCAGCGTCACCTGGAGGACTGCATCAGTAAAGTGTAGTAATCCCTAGCAGGCATAACGATGACTCACTTAAGATACACAACTAGTGACATATCGGTTCTGGCAGACTGGCCACAGTAACAAAATATATGAATCTGGGTGAGCAACTGTGACGAGTAACTATGACTCTCGTAATAGGCCAATGACTCAATACTTGGAGTACTGAATCAGATAACTCGAGGAACGCCTTTCAATAGTAACGATGACATTCTTACGGTTCACAACTGGTGACAAATCCGTTCTGGCAGTGTGGCACCAGTTACAAAAATGAGACACTGTGAGAGCAACTGGGATGGGTAACTATGACTCTCTTAAGGTAGCCAATGATCAACACCAGGAGTATTGAATCAGGCAACTCGAGTAACCCTTGGCTATAGTAACGATGACTTTCGTAGATTACACAACCTGTGACATATCGGTGCTGGCAGACTGGCCACAGTTACAATGTATTTTAATTTGGGTGGTCAACCGACAGGAAAATCTATTACCCTTCTGAGGTAACCGACGATTCGTCACCAGGTGGAGTACACTCTGAAAGGAGTGACTATGACTCTCATATGACACACAACTAGTGTCGTATCGCTTCTGGCAGACGCCACAGTAACAAGAAACGTGAAACTCGCTGCGAAATTAGGACGAGGAGCTACGACGCACTCAAGGTAGCTAGTGCAGTGTCACCTGGAGGACTGCATCAGTAAAGTGTAGTAATCCCTAGCAGGCATAACGATGACTCACTTAAGATACACAACTAGTGACATATCGGTTCTGGCAGACTGGCCACAGTAACAAAATATATGAATCTGGGTGAGCAACTGTGACGAGTAACTATGACTCTCGTAATAGGCCAATTACTCAATACATGGAGTATTGAATCAGATAACTCGAGGAACGTCTTTCTATAGTAACGATGACATTCTTACGGTTCACAACTGGTGACAAATCAGTTCTGGCAGCCTGGCACCAGTAACAAAAATGAGACACTGCGTGATCAACTGGGATGGGTAACTATGACTCTCTTAAGGTAGCCAATGATCGTCACCAGGAGTATTGAATCAGGAAACTCGAGTAAACCTTGGCTATAGTATCGATGACTTTCGTAGATTACACAACCTGTGACATATCGGTTCTGGCAGACTGGCCACAGTAACAAAATATATGAATCTGGGTGAGCAACTGTGACGAGTAACTATGACTCTCGTAATAGGCCAATGACTCAATACATGGAGCATTGAATCAGAAAACTCGAGGAACGCCTTGCTATAGTAACAATGACTTTCTTACGGTTCACAACTGGTGACAAATCCGTTCTGGCACCCTGCCGCCAATAACAAAAGTGAGACACTGCGTGTGCAACTGGGAAGGGTAACTATGACTCTCTTAAGGTAGCCAATGATACGTCACCAGGAATATTGAATCAGGAAACTCGAGTAACCCTTGGCTATAGTAACGATGACTTTCGTTGATTACACAACCTGTGACATATCGATGCTGGCAGACTGTCCACAGTTACAATGTATTTTAATTTTTGTGGTCAACCGACAGGAAAATCTATTACCCTCTGAGGTAACCGACGATTCGTCACCAGGTGGAGTACACTCTGAAAGGAGTGACTATGACTCTCATATGACACACAACTAGTGTCGTATCGCTTCTGGCAGACGCCACAGTAACAAGAAACGTGAAACTGGCTCCGAAATTACGACGAGGAGTTATGACGCACTCAAGGTAGCTAGTGCAACGTCACCTGGAGGACTGCATCAGTAAAGTGTAGTAATCCCTAGCAGGCATAACGATGACTCACTTAAGATACACAACTAGTGACATATCGGTTCTGGCAGACTGGCCACAGTAACAAAATATATGAATCTGGGTGAGCAACTGTGACGAGTAACTATGACTCTCGTAATAGGCCAATGACTCAATACATAGAGTATTGAATCAGAAAACTCGAGGAACGCCTTGCTATAGTAACAATGACTTTCTTACGGTTCACAACTGGTGACAAATCCGTTCTGGCACCCTGGCGCCAATAACAAAAGTGAGACACTGCGTGTGCAACTGGGAAGGGTAACTATGACTCTCTTAAGGTAGCCAATGATACGTCACCAGGAATATTGAATCAGGAAACTCGAGTAACCCTTGGCTATAGTAACGATGACTTTCGTTGATTACACAACCTGTGACATATCGGTGCTGGCAGACTGGCTACAGTTACAATGTACTTTAATTAGGGTATCAACCGACAGGAATATCTGTTACCTTTCTGAAGGAACCGACGATTCGTCACCAGGTGGAGTACACTCTGAAAGGAGTGACTATGACTCTCATATGACACAAAACTAGTGTCGTATCGCTTCTGGCAGACGCCACAGTCACAAGAAACGTGAAACTGGCTGCGAAATTACGACGAGGAGCTACGACGCACTCAAGGTAGCTAGTGCAGCGTCACCTGGAGGACTGCATCAGTAAAGTGTAGTAATCCCTAGCAGGCATAACGATGACTCACTTAAGATACACAACTAGTGACATATCGGTTCTGGCAGACTGGCCACAGTAACAAAATATATGTATCTGGGTGAGCAACTGTGACGAGTAACTATGACTCTCGTAATAGGCCAATGACTCAATACATGGAGTACTGAATCAGATAACTCGAGGAACGCCTTTCAATAGTAACGATGACATTCTTACGGTTCACAACTGGTGACAAATCCGTTCTGGCAGTGTGGCACCAGTTACAAAAATGAGACACTGTGAGAGCAACTGGGATGGGTAACTATGACTCTCTTAAGGTAGCCAATGATCAACACCAGGAGTATTGAATCAGGCAACTCGAGTCACCCTTGGCTATAGTAACGATGACTTTCGTAGATTACACAACCTGTGACATGTCGGTGCTGGCAGACTGGCCACAGTTACAATGTATTTTAATTTGGGTGGTCAACCGACAGGAAAATCTATTACCCTTCTGAGGTAACCGACGATTCGTCACCAGGTGGAGTACACTCTGAAAGGAGTGACTATGACTCTCATATGACACACAACTAGTGTCGTATCGCTTCTGGCAGACGACACAGTAACAAGAAACGTGAAACTCGCTGCGAAATTAGGACGAGGAGCTACGACGCACTCAAGGTAGCTAGTGCAGTGTCACCTGGAGGACTGCATCAGTAAAGTCTAGTAATCCCTAGCAGGCATAACGATGACTCACTTAAGATACACAACTAGTGACATATCGGTTCTGGCAGACTGGCCACAGTAACAAAATATATGAATCTGGGTGAGCAACTGTGACGAGTAACTATGACTCTCGTAATAGGCCAATTACTCAATACATGGAGTATTGAATCAGATAACTCGAGGAACGTCTTTCTATAGTAACGATGACATTCTTACGGTTCACAACTGGTGACAAATCAGTTCTGGCAGCCTGGCACCAGTAACAAAAATGAGACACTGCGTGAGCAACTGGGATGGGTAACTATGACTCTCTTAAGGTAGCCAATGATCGTCACCAGGAGTATTGAATCAGGAAACTCGAGTAAACCTTGGCTATAGTATCGATGACTTTCGTAGATTACACAACCTGTGACATATCGGTTCTGGCAGACTGGCCACAGTAACAAAATATATGAATCTGGGTGAGCAACTGTGACGAGTAACTATGACTCTCGTAATAGGCCAATGACTCAATACATGGAGCATTGAATCAGAAAACTCGAGGAACGCCTTGCTATAGTAACAATGACTTTCTTACGGTTCACAACTGGTGACAAATCCGTTCTGGCACCCTGCCGCCAATAACAAAAGTGAGACACTGCGTGTGCAACTGGGAAGTGTAACTATGACTCTCTTAAGGTAGCCAATGATACGTCACCAGGAATATTGAATCAGGAAACTCGAGTAACCCTTGGCTATAGTAACGATGACTTTCGTTGATTACACAACCTGTGACATATCGATGCTGGCAGACTGTCCACAGTTACAATGTATTTTAATTTGGGTGGTCAACCGACAGGAAAATCTATTACCCTTCTGAGGTAACCGACGATTCGTCACCAGGTGGAGTACACTCTGAAAGGAGTGACTATGACTCTCATATGACACACAACTAGTGTCGTATCGCTTCTGGCAGACGCCACAGTAACTAGAAACGTGAAACTGGCTCCGAAATTACGACGAGGAGTTATGACGCACTCAAGGTAGCTAGTGCAACGTCACCTGGAGGACTGCATCAGTAAAGTGTAGTAATCCCTAGCAGACATAACGATGACTCACTTAAGATACACAACTAGTGACATATCGGTTCTGGCAGACTGGCCAAAGTAACAAAATATATGAATCTGGGTGAGCAACTGTGACGAGTAACTACGACTCTCGTAATAGGCCAATTACTCAATACATGGAGTATTGAATCAGATAACTCGAGGAACGTCTTTCTATAGTAACGATGACATTCTTACGGTTCACAACTGGTGACAAATCCGTTCTGGCACCCTGGCGCCAATAACAAAAGTGAGACACTGCGTGTGCAACTGGGAAGGGTAACTATGACTCTCTTAAGGTAGCCAATGATACGTCACCAGGAATATTGAATCAGGAAACTCGAGTAACCATTGGCTATAGTAACGATGACTTTCGTTGATTACACAACCTGTGACATATCGGTGCTGGCAGACTGGCTACAGTTACAATGTACTTTAATTAGGGTGGTCAACCGACAGCAATATCTGTTACCTTTCTGAAGGAACCGACGATTCGTCACCAGGTGGAGTACACTCTGAAAGGAGTGACTATGACTCTCATATGACACAAAACTAGTGTCGTATCGCTTCTGGCAGACGCCACAGTCACAAGAAACGTGAAACTGGCTGCAAAATTACGACGAGGAGCTACGACGCACTCAAGGTAGCTAGTGCAGCGTCACCTGGAGGACTGCATCAGTAAAGTGTAGTAATCCCTAGCAGGCATAACGATGACTCACTTAAGATACACAACTAGTGACATATCGGTTCTGGCAGACTGGCCACAGTAACAAAATATATGAATCTGGGTGAGCAACTGTGACGAGTAACTATGACTCTCGTAATAGGCCAATGACTTAATACTTGGAGTACTGAATCAGATAACTCGAGGAACGCCTTTCAATAGTAACGATGACATTCTTACGGTTCACAACTGGTGACAAATCCGTTCTGGCAGTGTGGCACCAGTTACAAAAATGAGACACTGTGAGAGCAACTGGGATGGGTAACTATGACTCTCTTAAGGTAGCCAATGATCAACACCAGGAGTATTGAATCAGGCAACTCGAGTAACCCTTGGCTATAGTAACGATGACTTTCGTAGATTACACAACCTGTGACATATCGGTGCTGGCAGACTGGCCACAGTTACAATGTATTTTAATTTGGGTGGTCAACCGACAGGAAAATCTATTACCCTTCTGAGGTAACCGACGATTCGTCACCAGGTGGAGTACACTCTGAAAGGAGTGACTATGACTCTCATATGACACACAACTAGTGTCGTATCGCTTCTGGCAGACGCCACAGTAACAAGAAACGTGAAACTCGCTGCGAAATTAGGACGAGGAGCTACGACGCACTCAAGGTAGCTAGTGCAGTGTCACCTGGAGGACTGCATCAGTAAAGTGTAGTAATCCCTAGCAGGCATAACGATGACTCACTTAAGATACACAACTAGTGACATATCGGTTCTGGCAGACTGGCCACAGTAACAAAATATATGAATCTGGGTGAGCAACTGTGACGAGTAACTATGACTCTCGTAATAGGCCAATTACTCAATACATGGAGTATTGAATCAGATAACTCGAGGAACGTCTTTCTCTAGTAACGATGACATTCTTACGGTTCACAACTGGTGACAAATCAGTTCTGGCAGCCTGGCACCAGTAACAAAAATGAGACACTGCGTGAGCAACTGGGATGGGTAACTATGACTCTCTTAAGGTAGCCAATGATCGTCACCAGGAGTATTGAATCAGGAAACTCGAGTAAACCTTGGCTATAGTATCGATGACTTTCGTAGATTACACAACCTGTGACATATCGGTTCTGGCAGACTGGCCACAGTAACAAAATATATGAATCTGGGTGAGCAACTGTGACGAGTAACTATGACTCTCGTAATAGGCCAATGACTCAATACATGGAGCATTGAATCAGAAAACTCGAGGAACGCCTTGCTATAGTAACAATGACTTTCTTACGGTTCACAACTGGTGACAAATCCGTTCTGGCACCCTGCCGCCAATAACAAAAGTGAGACACTGCGTGTGCAACTGGGAAGGGTAACTATGACTCTCTTAAGGTAGCCAATGATACGTCACCAGGAATATTGAATCAGGAAACTCGAGTAACCCTTGGCTATAGTAACGATGACTTTCGTTGATTACACAACCTGTGGCATATCGATGCTGGCAGACTGTCCACAGTTACAATGTATTTTAATTTGGGTGGTCAACCGACAGGAAAATCTATTACCCTTCTGAGGTAACCGACGATTCGTCACCAGGTGGAGTACACTCTGAAAGGAGTGACTATGACTCTCATATGACACACAACTAGTGTCGTATCGCTTCTGGCAGACGCCACAGTAACAAGAAACGTGAAACTGGCTCCGAAATTACGACGAGGAGTTATGACGCACTCAAGGTAGCTAGTGCAACGTCACCTGGAGGACTGCATCAGTAAAGTGTAGTAATCCCTAGCAGGCATAACGATGACTCACTTAAGATACACAACTAGTGACATATCGGTTCTGGCAGACTGGCCAAAGTAACAAAATATATGAATCTGGGTGAGCAACTGTGACGAGTAACTACGACTCTCGTAATAGGCCAATTACTCAATACATGGAGTATTGAATCAGATAACTCGAGGAACGTCTTTCTATAGTAACGATGACATTCTTACGGTTCACAACTGGTGACAAATCCGTTCTGGCACCCTGGCGCCAATAACAAAAGTGAGACACTGCGTGTGCAACTGGGAAGGGTAACTATGACTCTCTTAAGGTAGCCAATGATACGTCACCAGGAATATTGAATCAGGAAACTCGAGTAACCCTTGGCTATAGTAACGATGACTTTCGTTGATTACACAACCTGTGACATATCGGTGCTGGCAGACTGGCTACAGTTACAATGTACTTTAATTAGGGTGGTCAACCGACAGCAATATCTGTTACCTTTCTGAAGGAACCGACGATTCGTCACCAGGTGGAGTACACTCTGAAAGGAGTGACTATGACTCTCATATGACACAAAACTAGTGTCGTATCGCTTCTGGCAGACGCCACAGTCACAAGAAACGTGAAACTGGCTGCGAAATTACGACGAGGAGCTACGACGCACTCAAGGTAGCTAGTGCAGCGTCACCTGGAGGACTGCATCAGTAAAGTGTAGTAATCCCTAGCAGGCATAACGATGACTCACTTAAGATACACAACTAGTGACATATCGGTTCTGGCAGACTGGCCACAGTAACAAAATATATGAATCTGGGTGAGCAACTGTGACGAGTAACTATGACTCTCGTAATAGGCCAATGACTCAATACTTGGAGTACTGAATCAGATAACTCGAGGAACGCCTTTCAATAGTAACGATGACATTCTTACGGTTCACAACTGGTGACAAATCCGTTCTGGCAGTGTGGCACCAGTTACAAAAATGAGACACTGTGAGAGCAACTGGGATGGGTAACTATGACTCTCTTAAGGTAGCCAATGATCAACACCAGGAGTATTGAATCAGGCAACTCGAGTAACCCTTGGCTATAGTAACGATGACTTTCGTAGATTACACAACCTGTGACATATCGGTGCTGGCAGACTGGCCACAGTTACAATGTATTTTAATTTGGGTGGTCAACCGACAGGAAAATCTATTACCCTTCTGAGGTAACCGACGATTCGTCACCAGGTGGAGTACACTCTGAAAGGAGTGACTATGACTCTCATATGCCACACAACTAGTGTCGTATCGCTTCTGGCAGACGCCACAGTAACAAGAAACGTGAAACTGGCTGCGAAATTAGGACGAGGAGCTACGACGCACTCAAGGTAGCTAGTGCAGTGTCACCTGGAGGACTGCATCAGTAAAGTGTAGTAATCCCTAGCAGGCATAACGATGACTCACTTAAGATACACAACTAGTGACATATCGGTTCTGGCAGACTGGCCACAGTAACAAAATATATGAATCTGGGTGAGCAACTGTGACGAGTAACTATGACTCTCGTAATAGGCCAATGACTCAATACATGGAGTATTGAATCAGAAAACTCGAGGAACGCCTTGCAATAGTAACAATATGACTTTCTTACGGTTCACAACTGGTGACAAATCCGTTCTAGCGGTCTGGCACCAGTAACAAAAATGAGACACTGCGTGAGCAACTGGGAAGGGTAACTATGACTCTCTTAAGGTAGCCAATGATACGTCACCAGGAATATTGAATCAGCAAACTCGAGTAACCCTTGGCTATAGTAACGATGACTTTCGTTGATTACACAACCTGTGACATATCGATGCTGGCAGACTGTCCACAGTTACAATGTATTTTAATTTGGGTGGTCAACCGACAGGAAAATCTATTACCCTTCTGAGGTAACCGACGATTCGTCACCAGGTGGAGTACACTCTGAAAGGAGTGACTATGACTCTCATATGACACACAACTAGTGTCGTATCGCTTCTGGCAGACGCCACAGTAACAAGAAACGTGAAACTTTCTCCGAAATTACGACGAGGAGTTATGACGCACTCAAGGTAGCTAGTGCAACGTCACCTGGAGGACTGCATCAGTAAAGTGTAGTAATCCCTAGCAGGCATAACGATGACTCACTTAAGATACACAACTAGTGACATATCGGTTCTGGCAGACTGGCCACAGTAACAAAATATATGAATCTGGGTGAGCAACTGTGACGAGTAACTATGACTCTCGTAATAGGCCAATGACTCAATACATAGAGTATTGAATCAGAAAACTCGAGGAACGCCTTGCTATAGTAACAATGACTTTCTTACGGTTCACAACTGGTGACAAATCCGTTCTGGCACCCTGGCGCCAATAACAAAAGTGAGACACTGCGTGTGCAACTGGGAAGGGTAACTATGACTCTCTTAAGGTAGCCAATGATACGTCACCAGGAATATTGAATCAGGAAACTCGAGTAACCCTTGGCTATAGTAACGATGACTTTCGTTGATTACACAACCTGTGACATATCGGTGCTGGCAGACTGGCTACAGTTACAATGTACTTTAATTAGGGTGGTCAACCGACAGCAATATCTGTTACCTTTCTGAAGGAACCGACGATTCGTCACCAGGTGGAGTACACTCTGAAAGGAGTGACTATGACTCTCATATGACACAAAACTAGTGTCGTATCGCTTCTGGCAGACGCCACAGTCACAAGAAACGTGAAACTGGCTGCGAAATTACGACGAGGAGCTACGACGCACTCAAGGTAGCTAGTGCAGCGTCACCTGGAGGACTGCATCAGTAAAGTGTAGTAATCCCTAGCAGGCATAACGATGACTCACTTAAGATACACAACTAGTGACATATCGGTTCTGGCAGACTGGCCACAGTAACAAAATATATGTATCTGGGTGAGCAACTGTGACGAGTAACTATGACTCTCGTAATAGGCCAATGACTCAATACATGGAGTACTGAATCAGATAACTCGAGGAACGCCTTTCAATAGTAACGATGACATTCTTACGGTTCACAACTGGTGACAAATCCGTTCTGGCAGTGTGGCACCAGTTACAAAAATGAGACACTGTGAGAGCAACTGGGATGGGTAACTATGACTCTCTTAAGGTAGCCAATGATCAACACCAGGAGTATTGAATCAGGCAACTCGAGTAACCCTTGGCTATAGTAACGATGACTTTCGTAGATTACACAACCTGTGACATATCAGTGCTGGCAGACTGGCCACAGTTACAATGTATTTTAATTTGGGTGGTCAACCGACAGGAAAATCTATTACCCTTCTGAGGTAACCGACGATTCGTCACCAGGTGGAGTACACTCTGAAAGGAGTGACTATGACTCTCATATGACACACAACTAGTGTCGTATCGCTTCTGGCAGACGACACAGTAACAAGAAACGTGAAACTCGCTGCGAAATTAGGACGAGGAGCTACGACGCACTCAAGGTAGCTAGTGCAGTGTCACCTGGAGGACTGCATCAGTAAAGTCTAGTAATCCCTAGCAGGCATAACGATGACTCACTTAAGATACACAACTAGTGACATATCGGTTCTGGCAGACTGGCCACAGTAACAAAATATATGAATCTGGGTGAGCAACTGTGACGAGTAACTATGACTCTCGTAATAGGCCAATTACTCAATACATGGAGTATTGAATCAGATAACTCGAGGAACGTCTTTCTATAGTAACGATGACATTCTTACGGTTCACAACTGGTGACAAATCAGTTCTGGCAGCCTGGCACCAGTAACAAAAATGAGACACTGCGTGAGCAACTGGGATGGGTAACTATGACTCTCTTAAAGTAGCCAATGATCGTCACCAGGAGTATTGAATCAGGAAACTCGAGTAACCCTTGGCTATAGTATCGATGACTTTCGTAGATTACACAACCTGTGACATATCGGTTCTGGCAGACTGGCCACAGTAACAAAATATATGAATCTGGGTGAGCAACTGTGACGAGTAACTATGACTCTCGTAATAGGCCAATGACTCAATACATGGAGCATTGAATCAGAAAACTCGAGGAACGCCTTGCTATAGTAACAATGACTTTCTTACGGTTCACAACTGGTGACAAATCCGTTCTGGCAGGCTGGCACCAGTAACAAAAATGAGACACTGCGTGAGCAACTGGGAAGGGTAACTATGACTCTCTTAAGGTAGCCAATGATCGTCACCAAGAATATTGATTGAGGAAACTCGAGTAACCCTTGGCTATAGTAACGATGACTTTCGTTGATTACACAACCTGTGACATATCGGTGCTGGCAGACTGGCTACAGTTACAATGTACTTTAATTAGGGTGGTCAACCGACAGCAATATCTGTTACCTTTCTGAAGGAACCGACGATTCGTCACCAGGTGGAGTACACTCTGAAAGGAGTGACTATGACTCTCATATGACACAAAACTAGTGTCGTATCGCTTCTGGCAGACGCCACAGTCACAAGAAACGTGAAACTGGCTGCGAAATTACGACGAGGAGCTACGACGCACTCAAGGTAGCTAGTGCAGCGTCACCTGGAGGACTGCATCAGTAAAGTGTAGTAATCCCTAGCAGGCATAACGATGACTCACTTAAGATACACAACTAGTGACATATCGGTTCTGGCAGACTGGCCACAGTAACAAAATATATGTATCTGGGTGAGCAACTGTGACGAGTAACTATGACTCTCGTAATAGGCCAATGACTCAATACATGGAGTACTGAATCAGATAACTCGAGGAACGCCTTTCAATAGTAACGATGACATTCTTACGGTTCACAACTGGTGACAAATCCGTTCTGGCAGTGTGGCACCAGTTACAAAAATTAGACACTGTGAGAGCAACTGGGATGGGTAACTATGACTCTCTTAAGGTAGCCAATGATCAACACCAGGAGTATTGAATCAGGCAACTCGAGTAACCCTTGGCTATAGTAACGATGACTTTCGTAGATTACACAACCTGTGACATATCGGTGCTGGCAGACTGGCCACAGTTACAATGTATTTTAATTTGGGTGGTCAACCGACAGGAAAATCTATTACCCTTCTGAGGTAACCGACGATTCGTCACCAGGTGGAGTACACTCTGAAAGGAGTGACTATGACTCTCATATGACACACAACTAGTGTCGTATCGCTTCTGGCAGACGCCACAGTAACAAGAAACGTGAAACTGGCTCCGAAATTACGACGAGGAGTTATGACGCACTCAAGGTAGCTAGTGCAACGTCACCTGGAGGACTGCATCAGTAAAGTGTAGTAATCCCTAGCAGGCATAACGATGACTCACTTAAGATACACAACTAGTGACATATCGGTTCTGGCAGACTGGCCAAAGTAACAAAATATATGAATCTGGGTGAGCAACTGTGACGAGTAACTATGACTCTCGTAATAGGCCAATTACTCAATACATGGAGTATTGAATCAGATAACTCGAGGAACGTCTTTCTATAGTAACGATGACATTCTTACGGTTCACAACTGGTGACAAATCCGTTCTGGCACCCTGGCGCCAATAACAAAAGTGAGACACAGCGTGTGCAACTGGGAAGGGTAACTATGACTCTCTTAAGGTAGCCAATGATACGTCACCAGGAATATTGAATCAGGAAACTCGAGTAACCCTTGGCTATAGTAACGATGACTTTCGTTGATTACACAACCTGTGACATATCGGTGCTGGCAGACTGGCTACAGTTACAATGTACTTTAATTAGGGTGGTCAACCGACAGCAATATCTGTTACCTTTCTGAAGGAACCGACGATTCGTCACCAGGTGGAGTACACTCTGAAAGGAGTGACTATGACTCTCATATGACACAAAACTAGTGTCGTATCGCTTCTGGCAGACGCCACAGTCACAAGAAACGTGAAACTGGCTGCGAAATTACGACGAGGAGCTACGACGCACTCAAGGTAGCTAGTGCAGCGTCACCTGGAGGACTGCATCAGTAAAGTGTAGTAATCCCTAGCAGGCATAACGATGACTCACTTAAGATACACAACTAGTGACATATCGGTTCTGGCAGACTGGCCACAGTAACAAAATATATGAATCTGGGTGAGCAACTGTGACAAGTAACTATGACTCTCGTAATAGGCCAATTACTCAATACATGGAGTATTGAATCAGATAACTCGAGGAACGTCTTTCTATAGTAACGATGACATTCTTACGGTTCACAACTGGTGACAAATCAGTTCTGGCAGCCTGGCACCAGTAACAAAAATGAGACACTGCGTGATCAACTGGGATGGGTAACGATGACTCTCTTAAGGTAGCCAATGATCGTCACCAGGAGTATTGAATCAGGAAACTCGAGTAACCCTTGGCTATAGTATCGATGACTTTCGTAGATTACACAACCTGTGACATATCGGTTCTGGCAGACTGGCCACAGTAACAAAATATATGAATCTGGGTGAGCAACTGTGACGAGTAACTATGACTCTCGTAATAGGCCAATGACTCAATACATGGAGCATTGAATCAGAAAACTCGAGGAACGCCTTGCTATAGTAACAATGACTTTCTTACGGTTCACAACTGGTGACAAATCCGTTCTGGCACCCTGCCGCCAATAACAAAAGTGAGACACTGCGTGTGCAACTGGGAAGGGTAACTATGACTCTCTTAAGGTAGCCAATGATACGTCACCAGGAATATTGAATCAGGAAACTCGAGTAACCCTTGGCTATAGTAACGATGACTTTCGTTGATTACACAACCTGTGACATATCGATGCTGGCAGACTGTCCACAGTTACAATGTATTTTAATTTGGGTGGTCAACCGACAGGAAAATCTATTACCCTTCTGAGGTAACCGACGATTCGTCACCAGGTGGAGTACACTCTGAAAGGAGTGACTATGACTCTCATATGACACACAACTAGTGTCGTATCGCTTCTGGCAGACGCCACAGTAACAAGAAACGTGAAACTGGCTCCGAAATTACGACGAGGAGTTATGACGCACTCAAGGTAGCTAGTGCAACGTCACCTGGAGGACTGCATCAGTAAAGTGTAGTAATCCCTAGCAGGCATAACGATGACTCACTTAAGATACACAACTAGTGACATATCGGTTCTGGCAGACTGGCCAAAGTAACAATATATATGAATCTGGGTGAGCAACTGTGACGAGTAACTATGACTCTCGTAATAGGCCAATTACTCAATACATGGAGTATTGAATCAGATAACTCGAGGAACGTCTTTCTATAGTAACGATGACATTCTTACGGTTCACAACTGGTGACAAATCACTTCTGGCACCCTGGCACCAGTAACAAAAATGAGACACTGCGTGAGCAACTGGGATGGGTAACTATGACTCTCTTAAGGTAGCCAATTATCGTCACCAGGAGTATTGAATCAGGAAACTCGAGTAACCCTTGGCAATAGTAACGATGACTTTCGTAGATTACACAACCTGTGACATATCGGTTCTGGCAGACTGGCCACAGTAACAAAATATATGAATCTGGGTGAGCAACTGTGACGAGTAACTATGACTCTCGTAATAGGCCAATGACTCAATACATGGAGCATTGAATCAGAAAACTCGAGGAACGCCTTGCTATAGTAACAATGACTTTCTTACGGTTCACAACTGGTGACAAATCCGTTCTGGCACCCTGCCGCCAATAACAAAAGTGAGACACTGCGTGTGCAACTGGGAAGGGTAACTATGACTCTCTTAAGGTAGCCAATGATACGTCACCAGGAATATTGAATCAGGAAACTCGAGTAACCCTTGGCTATAGTAACGATGACTTTCGTTGATTACACAACCTGTGACATATCGATGCTGGCAGACTGTCCACAGTTACAATGTATTTTAATTTGGGTGGTCAACCGACAGGAAAATCTATTACCCTTCTGAGGTAACCGACGATTCGTCACCAGGTGGAGTACACTCTGAAAGGAGTGACTATGACTCTCATATGACACACAACTAGTGTCGTATCGCTTCTGGCAGACGCCACAGTAACAAGAAACGTGAAACTGGCTCCGAAATTACGACGAGGAGTTATGACGCACTCAAGGTAGCTAGTGCAACGTCACCTGGAGGACTGCATCAGTAAAGTGTAGTAATCCCTAGCAGGCATAACGATGACTCACTTAAGATACACAACTAGTGACATATCGGTTCTGGCAGACTGGCCAAAGTAACAATATATATGAATCTGGGTGAGCAACTGTGACGAGTAACTATGACTCTCGTAATAGGCCAATTACTCAATACATGGAGTATTGAATCAGATAACTCGAGGAACGTCTTTCTATAGTAACGATGACATTCTTACGGTTCACAACTGGTGACAAATCACTTCTGGCACCCTGGCACCAGTAACAAAAATGAGACACTGCGTGAGCAACTGGGATGGGTAACTATGACTCTCTTAAGGTAGCCAATTATCGTCACCAGGAGTATTGAATCAGGAAACTCGAGTAACCCTTGGCAATAGTAACGATGACTTTCGTAGATTACACAACCTGTGACATATCGGTTCTGGCAGACTGGCCACAGTAACAAAATATATGAATCTGGGTGAGCAACTGTGACGAGTAACTATGACTCTCGTAATAGGCCAATGACTCAATACATGGAGTATTGAATCAGAAAACTCGAGGAACGCCTTGCTATAGTAACAATGACTTTCTTACGGTTCACAACTGGTGACAAATCCGTTCTGGCACCCTGGCGCCAATAACAAAAGTGAGACACTGCGTGTGCAACTGGGAAGGGTAACTATGACTCTCTTAAGGTAGCCAATGATACGTCACCATGAATATTGAATCAGGTAACTCGAGTAACCCTTGGCTATAGTAACGATGACTTTCGTTGATTACACAACCTGTGACATATCGGTGCTGGCAGACTGGCTACAGTTACAATGTACTTTAATTAGGGTGGTCAACCGACAGCAATATCTGTTACCTTTCTGAAGGAACCGACGATTCGTCACCAGGTGGAGTACACTCTGAAAGGAGTGACTATGACTCTCATATGACACAAAACTAGTGTCGTATCGCTTCTGGCAGACGCCACAGTAACAAGAAACGTGAAACTGGCTGCGAAATTACGACGAGGAGCTACGACGCACTCAAGGTAGCTAGTGCAGCGTCACCTGGAGGACTGCATCAGTAAAGTGTAGTAATCCCTAGCAGGCATAACGATGACTCACTTAAGATACACAACTAGTGACATATCGGTTCTGGCAGACTGGCCACAGTAACAAAATATATGTATCTGGGTGAGCAACTGTGACGAGTAACTATGACTCTCGTAATAGGCCAATGACTCAATACATGGAGTACTGAATCAGATAACTCGAGGAACGCCTTTCAATAGTAACGATGACATTCTTACGGTTCACAACTGGTGACAAATCCGTTCTGGCAGTGTGGCACCAGTTACAAAAATTAGACACTGTGAGAGCAACTGGGATGGGTAACTATGACTCTCTTAAGGTAGCCAATGATCAACACCAGGAGTATTGAATCAGGCAACTCGAGTAACCCTTGGCTATAGTAACGATGACTTTCGTAGATTACACAACCTGTGACATATCGGTGCTGGCAGACTGGCCACAGTTACAATGTATTTTAATTTGGGTGGTCAACCGACAGGAAAATCTATTACCCTTCTGAGGTAACCGACGATTCGTCACCAGGTGGAGTACACTCTGAAAGGAGTGACTATGACTCTCATATGACACACAACTAGTGTCGTATCGCTTCTGGCAGACGACACAGTAACAAGAAACGTGAAACTCGCTGCGAAATTAGGACGAGGAGCTACGACGCACTCAAGGTAGCTAGTGCAGTGTCACCTGGAGGACTGCATCAGTAAAGTCTAGTAATCCCTAGCAGGCATAACGATGACTCACTTAAGATACACAACTAGTGACATATCGGTTCTGCCAGACTGGCCACAGTAACAAAATATATGAATCTGGGTGAGCAACTGTGACGAGTAACTATGACTCTCGTAATAGGCCAATGACTCAATACATGGGGTATTGAATCAGAAAACTCGAGGAACGCCTTGCAATAGCAACAATGACTTTCTTACGGTTCACAACTGGTGAGAAATCCGTTCTGGCACCCTGGCGCCAATAACAAAAGTGAGACACTGCGTGTGCAACTGGGAAGGGTAACTATGACTCTCTTAAGGTAGCCAATGATACGTCACCATGAATATTGAATCAGGTAACTCGAGTAACCCTTGGCTATAGTAACGATGACTTTCGTTGATTACACAACCTGTGACATATCGGTGCTGGCAGACTGGCTACAGTTACAATGTACTTTAATTAGGGTGGTCAACCGACAGCAATATCTGTTACCTTTCTGAAGGAACCGACGATTCGTCACCAGGTGGAGTACACTCTGAAAGGAGTGACTATGACTCTCATATGACACAAAACTAGTGTCGTATCGCTTCTGGCAGACGCCACAGTCACAAGAAACGTGAAACTGGCTGCGAAATTACGACGAGGAGCTACGACGCACTCAAGGTAGCTAGTGCAGCGTCACCTGGAGGACTGCATCAGTAAAGTGTAGTAATCCCTAGCAGGCATAACGATGACTCACTTAAGATACACAACTAGTGACATATCGGTTCTGGCAGACTGGCCACAGTAACAAAATATATGTATCTGGGTGAGCAACTGTGACGAGTAACTATGACTCTCGTAATAGGCCAATGACTCAATACATGGAGTACTGAATCAGATAACTCGAGGAACGCCTTTCAATAGTAACGATGACATTCTTACGGTTCACAACTGGTGACAAATCCGTTCTGGCAGTGTGGCACCAGTTACAAAAATTAGACACTGTGAGAGCAACTGGGATGGGTAACTATGACTCTCTTAAGGTAGCCAATGATCAACACCAGGAGTATTGAATCAGGCAACTCGAGTAACCCTTGGGTATAGTAACGATGACTTTCGTAGATTACACAACCTGTGACATATCGGTGCTGGCAGACTGGCCACAGTTACAATGTATTTTAATTTGGGTGGTCAACCGACAGGAAAATCTATTACCCTTCTGAGGTAACCGACGATTCGTCACCAGGTGGAGTACACTCTGAAAGGAGTGACTATGACTCTCATATGACACACAACTAGTGTCGTATCGCTTCTGGCAGACGACACAGTAACAAGAAACGTGAAACTCGCTGCGAAATTAGGACGAGGAGCTACGACGCACTCAAGGTAGCTAGTGCAGTGTCACCTGGAGGACTGCATCAGTAAAGTCTAGTAATCCCTAGCAGGCATAACGATGACTCACTTAAGATACACAACTAGTGACATATCGGTTCTGCCAGACTGGCCACAGTAACAAAATATATGAATCTGGGTGAGCAACTGTGACGAGTAACTATGACTCTCGTAATAGGCCAATGACTCAATACATGGGGTATTGAATCAGAAAACTCGAGGAACGCCTTGCAATAGCAACAATGACTTTCTTACGGTTCACAACTGGTGACAAATCCGTTCTAGCGGTCTGGCACATGTAACAAAAATGAGACACTGCGTGAGCAACTGGGAAGGGTAACTATGACTCTCTTAAGGTAGCCAATGATACGTCACCAGGAATATTGAATCAGGAAACTCGAGTAACCCTTGGCTATAGTAACGATGACTTTCGTTGATTACACAACCTGTGACATATCGATGCTGGCAGAATGTCCACGGTTACAATGTATTTTAATTTGGGTGGTCAACCGACAGGAAAATCTATTACCCTTCTGAGGTAACCGACGATTCGTCACCAGGTGGAGTACACTCTGAAAGGAGTGACTATGACTCTCATATGACACACAACTAGTGTCGTATCGCTTCTGGCAGACGCCACAGTAACAAGAAACGTGAAACTTTCTCCGAAATTACGACGAGGAGTTATGACGCACTCAAGGTAGCTAGTGCAACGTCACCTGGAGGACTGCATCAGTAAAGTGTAGTAATCCCTAGCAGGCATAACGATGACTCACTTAAGATACACAACTAGTGACATATCGGTTCTGGCAGACTGGCCACAGTAACAAAATATATGAATCTGGGTGAGCAACTGTGACGAGTAACTATGACTCTCGTAATAGGCCAATTACTCAATACATGGAGTATTGAATCAGATAACTCGAGGAACGTCTTTCTATAGTAACGATGACATTCTTACGGTTCACAACTGGTGACAAATCAGTTCTGGCAGCCTGGCACCAGTAACAAAAATGAGACACTGCGTGAGCAACTGGGATGGGTAACTATGACTCTCTTAAGGTAGCCAATGATCGTCACCAGGAGTATTGAATCAGGAAACTCGAGTAACCCTTGGCTATAGTAACGATGACTTTCGTAGATTACACAACCTGTGATATATCGGTTCTGGCAGACTGGCCACAGTAACAAAATATATGAATCTGGGTGAGCAACTGTGACGAGTAACTATGACTCTCGTAATAGGCCAATGACTCAATACATGGAGTATTGAATCAGAAAACTCGAGGAACGCCTTGCTATAGTAACAATGACTTTCTTACGGTTCACAACTGGTGACAAATCCGTTCTGGCACCCTGGCACCAATAACAAAAGTGAGACACTGCGTGTGCAACTGGGAAGGGTAACTATGACTCTCTTAAGGTAGCCAATGATACGTCACCAGGAATATTGAATCAGGAAACTCGAGTAACCCTTGGCTATAGTAACGATGACTTTCGTTGATTACACAACCTGTGACATATCGGTGCTGGCAGACTGGCTACAGTTACAATGTACTTTAATTAGGGTGGTCAACCGACAGCAATATCTGTTACCTTTCTGAAGGAACCGACGATTCGTCACCAGGTGGAGTACACTATGAAAGGAGTGACTATGACTCTCATATGACACAAAACTAGTGTCGTATCGCTTCTGGCAGACGCCACAGTAACAAGAAACGTGAAACTGGCTGCGAAATTACGACGAGGAGCTACGACGCACTCAAGGTAGCTAGTGCAGCGTCACCTGGAAGACTGCATCAGTAAAGTGTAGTAATCCCTAGCAGGCATAACGATGACTCACTTAAGATACACAACTAGTGACATATCGGTTCTGGCAGACTGGCCACAGTAACAAAATATATGTATCTGGGTGAGCAACTGTGACGAGTAACTATGACTCTCGTAATAGGCCAATGACTCAATACATGGAGTACTGAATCAGATAACTCGAGAAACGCCTTTCAATAGTAACGATGACATTCTTACGGTTCACAACTGGTGACAAATCCGTTCTGGCAGTGTGGCACCAGTTACAAAAATGAGACACTGTGAGAGCAACTGGGATGGGTAACTATGACTCTCTTAAGGTAGCCAATGATCAACACCAGGAGTATTGAATCAGGCAACTCGAGTAACCCTTGGCTATAGTAACGATGACTTTCGTAGATTACACAACCTGTGACATATCGGTGCTGGCAGACTGGCCACAGTTACAATGTATTTTAATTTGGGTGGTCAACCGACAGGAAAATCTATTACCCTTCTGAGGTAACCGACGATTCGTCACCAGGTGGAGTACACTCTGAAAGGAGTGACTATGACTCTCATATGACACACAACTAGTGTCGTATCGCTTCTGGCAGACGACACAGTAACAAGAAACGTGAAACTCGCTGCGAAATTAGGACGAGGAGCTACGACGCACTCAAGGTAGCTAGTGCAGTGTCACCTGGAGGACTGCATCAGTAAAGTCTAGTAATCCCTAGCAGGCATAACCATGACTCACTTAAGATACACAACTAGTGACATATCGGTTCTGCCAGACTGGCCACAGTAACAAAATATATGAATCTGGGTGAGCAACTGTGACGAGTAACTATGACTCTCGTAATAGGCCAATGACTCAATACATGGAGTACTGAATCAGATAACTCGAGGAACGCCTTTCAATAGTAACGATGACATTCTTACGGTTCACAACTGGTGACAAATCCGTTCTGGCAGTGTGGCACCAGTTACAAAAATGAGACACTGTGAGAGCAACTGGGATGGGTAACTATGACTCTCTTAAGGTAGCCAATGATCAACACCAGGAGTATTGAATCAGGCAACTCGAGTAACCCTTGGCTATAGTAACGATGACTTTCGTAGATTACACAACCTGTGACATATCGGTGCTGGCAGACTGGCCACAGTTACAATGTATTTTAATTTGGGTGGTCAACCGACAGGAAAATCTATTACCCTTCTGAGGTAACCGACGATTCGTCACCAGGTGGAGTACACTCTGAAAGGAGTGACTATGACTCTCATATGCCACACAACTAGTGTCGTATCGCTTCTGGCAGACGCCACAGTAACAAGAAACGTGAAACTGGCTGCGAAATTAGGACGAGGAGCTACGACGCACTCAAGGTAGCTAGTGCAGTGTCACCTGGAGGACTGCATCAGTAAAGTCTAGTAATCCCTAGCAGGCATAACGATGACTCACTTAAGATACACAACTAGTGACATATCGGTTCTGGCAGACTGGCCACAGTAACAAAATATATGAATCTGGGTGAGCAACTGTGACAAGTAACTATGACTCTCGTAATAGGCCAATTACTCAATACATGGAGTATTGAATCAGATAACTCGAGGAACGTCTTTCTATAGTAACGATGACATTCTTACGGTTCACAACTGGTGACAAATCAGTTCTGGCAGCCTGGCACCAGTAACAAAAATGAGACACTGCGTGAGCAACTGGGATGGGTAACTATGACTCTCTTAAGGTAGCCAATGATCGTCACCAGGAGTATTGAATCAGGAAACTCGAGTAACCCTTGGCTATAGTATCGATGACTTTCGTAGATTACACAACCTGTGACATATCGGTTCTGGCAGACTGGCCACAGTAACAAAATATATGAATCTGGGTGAGCAACTGTGACGAGTAACTATGACTCTCGTAATAGGCCAATGACTCAATACATGGAGCAGGGAATCAGAAAACTCGAGGAACGCCTTGCTATAGTAACAATGACTTTCTTACGGTTCACAACTGGTGACAAATCCGTTCTGGCACCCTGCCGCCAATAACAGAAGTGAGACACTGCGTGTGCAACTGGGAAGGGTAACTATGACTCTCTTAAGGTAGCCAATGATACGTCACCAGGAATATTGAATCAGGAAACTCGAGTAACCCTTGGCTATAGTAACGATGACTTTCGTTGATTACACAACCTGTGACATATCGATGCTGGCAGACTGTCCACAGTTACAATGTATTTTAATTTGGGTGGTCAACCGACAGGAAAATCTATTACCCTTCTGAGGTAACCGACGATTCGTCACCAGGTGGAGTACACTCTGAAAGGAGTGACTATGACTCTCATATGCCACACAACTAGTGTCGTATCGCTTCTGGCAGACGCCACAGTAACAAGAAACGTGAAACTGGCTGCGAAATTAGGACGAGGAGCTACGACGCACTCAAGGTAGCTAGTGCAGTGTCACCTGGAGGACTGCATCAGTAAAGTCTAGTAATCCCTAGCAGGCATAACGATGACTCACTTAAGATACACAACTAGTGACATATCGGTTCTGGCAGACTGGCCACAGTAACAAAATATATGAATCTGGGTGAGCAACTGTGACAAGTAACTATGACTCTCGTAATAGGCCAATTACTCAATACATGGAGTATTGAATCAGATAACTCGAGGAACGTCTTTCTATAGTAACGATGACATTCTTACGGTTCACAACTGGTGACAAATCAGTTCTGGCAGCCTGGCACCAGTAACAAAAATGAGACACTGCGTGAGCAACTGGGATGGGTAACTATGACTCTCTTAAGGTAGCCAATGATCGTCACCAGGAGTATTGAATCAGGAAACTCGAGTAACCCTTGGCTATAGTATCGATGACTTTCGTAGATTACACAACCTGTGACATATCGGTTCTGGCAGACTGGCCACAGTAACAAAATATATGAATCTGGGTGAGCAACTGTGACGAGTAACTATGACTCTCGTAATAGGCCAATGACTCAATACATGGAGCATTGAATCAGAAAACTCGAGGAACGCCTTGCTATAGTAACAATGACTTTCTTACGGTTCACAACTGGTGACAAATCCGTTCTGGCACCCTGCCGCCAATAACAAAAGTGAGACACTGCGTGTGCAACTGGGAAGGGTAACTATGACTCTCTTAAGGTAGCCAATGATACGTCACCAGGAATATTGAATCAGGAAACTCGAGTAACCCTTGGCTATAGTAACGATGACTTTCGTTGATTACACAACCTGTGACATATCGATGCTGGCAGACTGTCCACAGTTACAATGTATTTTAATTTGGGTGGTCAACCGACAGGAAAATCTATTACCCTTCTGAGGTAACCGACGATTCGTCACCAGGTGGAGTACACTCTGAAAGGAGTGACTATGACTCTCATATGACACACAACTAGTGTCGTATCGCTTCTGGCAGACGCCACAGTAACAAGAAACGTGAAACTGGCTCCGAAATTACGACGAGGAGTTATGACGCACTCAAGGTAGCTAGTGCAACGTCACCTGGAGGACTGCATCAGTAAAGTGTAGTAATCCCTAGCAGGCATAACGATGACTCACTTAAGATACACAACTAGAGACATATCGGTTCTGGCAGACTGGCCAAAGTAACAAAATATATGAATCTGGGTGAGCAACTGTGACGAGTAACTATGACTCTCGTAATAGGCCAATTACTCAATACATGGAGTATTGAATCAGATAACTCGAGGAACGTCTTTCTATAGTAACGATGACATTCTTACGGTTCACAACTGGTGACAAATCACTTCTGGCACCCTGGCACCAGTAACAAAAATGAGACACTGCGTGAGCAACTGGGATGGGTAACTATGACTCTCTTAAGGTAGCCAATTATCGTCACCAGGAGTATTGAATCAGGAAACTCGAGTAACCCTTGGCAATAGTAACGATGACTTTCGTAGATTACACAACCTGTGACATATCGGTTCTGGCAGACTGGCCACAGTAACAAAATATATGAATCTGGGTGAGCAACTGTGACGAGTAACTATGACTCTCGTAATAGGCCAATGACTCAATACATGGAGTATTGAATCAGAAAACTCGAGGAACGCCTTGCTATAGTAACAATGACTTTCTTACGGTTCACAACTGGTGACAAATCCGTTCTGGCACCCTGGCGCCAATAACAAAAGTGAGACACTGCGTGTGCAACTGGGAAGGGTAACTATGACTCTCTTAAGGTAGCCAATGATACGTCACCATGAATATTGAATCAGGTAACTCGAGTAACCCTTGGCTATAGTAACGATGACTTTCGTTGATTACACAACCTGTGACATATCGGTGCTGGCAGACTGGCTACAGTTACAATGTACTTTAATTAGGGTGGTCAACCGACAGCAATATCTGTTACCTTTCTGAAGGAACCGACGATTCGTCACCAGGTGGAGTACACTCTGAAAGGAGTGACTATGACTCTCATATGACACAAAACTAGTGTCGTATCGCTTCTGGCAGACGCCACAGTAACAAGAAACGTGAAACTGGCTGCGAAATTACGACGAGGAGCTACGACGCACTCAAGGTAGCTAGTGCAGCGTCACCTGGAGGACTGCATCAGTAAAGTGTAGTAATCCCTAGCAGGCATAACGATGACTCACTTAAGATACACAACTAGTGACATATCGGTTCTGGCAGACTGGCCACAGTAACAAAATATATGTATCTGGGTGAGCAACTGTGACGAGTAACTATGACTCTCGTAATAGGCCAATGACTCAATACATGGAGTACTGAATCAGATAACTCGAGGAACGCCTTTCAATAGTAACGATGACATTCTTACGGTTCACAACTGGTGACAAATCCGTTCTGGCAGTGTGGCACCAGTTACAAAAATTAGACACTGTGAGAGCAACTGGGATGGGTAACTATGACTCTCTTAAGGTAGCCAATGATCAACACCAGGAGTATTGAATCAGGCAACTCGAGTAACCCTTGGCTATAGTAACGATGACTTTCGTAGATTACACAACCTGTGACATATCGGTGCTGGCAGACTGGCCACAGTTACAATGTATTTTAATTTGGGTGGTCAACCGACAGGAAAATCTATTACCCTTCTGAGGTAACCGACGATTCGTCACCAGGTGGAGTACACTCTGAAAGGAGTGACTATGACTCTCATATGACACACAACTAGTGTCGTATCGCTTCTGGCAGACGACACAGTAACAAGAAACGTGAAACTCGCTGCGAAATTAGGACGAGGAGCTACGACGCACTCAAGGTAGCTAGTGCAGTGTCACCTGGAGGACTGCATCAGTAAAGTCTAGTAATCCCTAGCAGGCATAACGATGACTCACTTAAGATACACAACTAGTGACATATCGGTTCTGCCAGACTGGCCACAGTAACAAAATATATGAATCTGGGTGAGCAACTGTGACGAGTAACTATGACTCTCGTAATAGGCCAATGACTCAATACATGGGGTATTGAATCAGAAAACTCGAGGAACGCCTTGCAATAGCAACAATGACTTTCTTACGGTTCACAACTGGTGACAAATCCGTTCTAGCGGTCTGGCACATGTAACAAAAATGAGACACTGCGTGAGCAACTGGGAAGGGTAACTATGACTCTCTTAAGGTAGCCAATGATACGTCACCAGGAATATTGAATCAGGAAACTCGAGTAACCCTTGGCTATAGTAACGATGACTTTCGTTGATTACACAACCTGTGACATATCGATGCTGGCAGAATGTCCACGGTTACAATGTATTTTAATTTGGGTGGTCAACCGACAGGAAAATCTATTACCCTTCTGAGGTAACCGACGATTCGTCACCAGGTGGAGTACACTCTGAAAGGAGTGACTATGACTCTCATATGACACACAACTAGTGTCGTATCGCTTCTGGCAGACGCCACAGTAACAAGAAACGTGAAACTTTCTCCGAAATTACGACGAGGAGTTATGACGCACTCAAGGTAGCTAGTGCAACGTCACCTGGAGGACTGCATCAGTAAAGTGTAGTAATCCCTAGCAGGCATAACGATGACTCACTTAAGATACACAACTAGTGACATATCGGTTCTGGCAGACTGGCCACAGTAACAAAATATATGAATCTGGGTGAGCAACTGTGACGAGTAACTATGACTCTCGTAATAGGCCAATTACTCAATACATGGAGTATTGAATCAGATAACTCGAGGAACGTCTTTCTATAGTAACGATGACATTCTTACGGTTCACAACTGGTGACAAATCAGTTCTGGCAGCCTGGCACCAGTAACAAAAATGAGACACTGCGTGAGCAACTGGGATGGGTAACTATGACTCTCTTAAGGTAGCCAATGATCGTCACCAGGAGTATTGAATCAGGAAACTCGAGTAACCCTTGGCTATAGTAACGATGACTTTCGTAGATTACACAACCTGTGATATATCGGTTCTGGCAGACTGGCCACAGTAACAAAATATATGAATCTGGGTGAGCAACTGTGACGAGTAACTATGACTCTCGTAATAGGCCAATGACTCAATACATGGAGTATTGAATCAGAAAACTCGAGGAACGCCTTGCTATAGTAACAATGACTTTCTTACGGTTCACAACTGGTGACAAATCCGTTCTGGCACCCTGGCACCAATAACAAAAGTGAGACACTGCGTGTGCAACTGGGAAGGGTAACTATGACTCTCTTAAGGTAGCCAATGATACGTCACCAGGAATATTGAATCAGGAAACTCGAGTAACCCTTGGCTATAGTAACGATGACTTTCGTTGATTACACAACCTGTGACATATCGGTGCTGGCAGACTGGCTACAGTTACAATGTACTTTAATTAGGGTGGTCAACCGACAGCAATATCTGTTACCTTTCTGAAGGAACCGACGATTCGTCACCAGGTGGAGTACACTATGAAAGGAGTGACTATGACTCTCATATGACACAAAACTAGTGTCGTATCGCTTCTGGCAGACGCCACAGTAACAAGAAACGTGAAACTGGCTGCGAAATTACGACGAGGAGCTACGACGCACTCAAGGTAGCTAGTGCAGCGTCACCTGGAAGACTGCATCAGTAAAGTGTAGTAATCCCTAGCAGGCATAACGATGACTCACTTAAGATACACAACTAGTGACATATCGGTTCTGGCAGACTGGCCACAGTAACAAAATATATGTATCTGGGTGAGCAACTGTGACGAGTAACTATGACTCTCGTAATAGGCCAATGACTCAATACATGGAGTACTGAATCAGATAACTCGAGAAACGCCTTTCAATAGTAACGATGACATTCTTACGGTTCACAACTGGTGACAAATCCGTTCTGGCAGTGTGGCACCAGTTACAAAAATGAGACACTGTGAGAGCAACTGGGATGGGTAACTATGACTCTCTTAAGGTAGCCAATGATCAACACCAGGAGTATTGAATCAGGCAACTCGAGTAACCCTTGGCTATAGTAACGATGACTTTCGTAGATTACACAACCTGTGACATATCGGTGCTGGCAGACTGGCCACAGTTACAATGTATTTTAATTTGGGTGGTCAACCGACAGGAAAATCTATTACCCTTCTGAGGTAACCGACGATTCGTCACCAGGTGGAGTACACTCTGAAAGGAGTGACTATGACTCTCATATGACACACAACTAGTGTCGTATCGCTTCTGGCAGACGACACAGTAACAAGAAACGTGAAACTCGCTGCGAAATTAGGACGAGGAGCTACGACGCACTCAAGGTAGCTAGTGCAGTGTCACCTGGAGGACTGCATCAGTAAAGTCTAGTAATCCCTAGCAGGCATAACCATGACTCACTTAAGATACACAACTAGTGACATATCGGTTCTGCCAGACTGGCCACAGTAACAAAATATATGAATCTGGGTGAGCAACTGTGACGAGTAACTATGACTCTCGTAATAGGCCAATGACTCAATACATGGAGTACTGAATCAGATAACTCGAGGAACGCCTTTCAATAGTAACGATGACATTCTTACGGTTCACAACTGGTGACAAATCCGTTCTGGCAGTGTGGCACCAGTTACAAAAATGAGACACTGTGAGAGCAACTGGGATGGGTAACTATGACTCTCTTAAGGTAGCCAATGATCAACACCAGGAGTATTGAATCAGGCAACTCGAGTAACCCTTGGCTATAGTAACGATGACTTTCGTAGATTACACAACCTGTGACATATCGGTGCTGGCAGACTGGCCACAGTTACAATGTATTTTAATTTGGGTGGTCAACCGACAGGAAAATCTATTACCCTTCTGAGGTAACCGACGATTCGTCACCAGGTGGAGTACACTCTGAAAGGAGTGACTATGACTCTCATATGCCACACAACTAGTGTCGTATCGCTTCTGGCAGACGCCACAGTAACAAGAAACGTGAAACTGGCTGCGAAATTAGGACGAGGAGCTACGACGCACTCAAGGTAGCTAGTGCAGTGTCACCTGGAGGACTGCATCAGTAAAGTCTAGTAATCCCTAGCAGGCATAACGATGACTCACTTAAGATACACAACTAGTGACATATCGGTTCTGGCAGACTGGCCACAGTAACAAAATATATGAATCTGGGTGAGCAACTGTGACAAGTAACTATGACTCTCGTAATAGGCCAATTACTCAATACATGGAGTATTGAATCAGATAACTCGAGGAACGTCTTTCTATAGTAACGATGACATTCTTACGGTTCACAACTGGTGACAAATCAGTTCTGGCAGCCTGGCACCAGTAACAAAAATGAGACACTGCGTGAGCAACTGGGATGGGTAACTATGACTCTCTTAAGGTAGCCAATGATCGTCACCAGGAGTATTGAATCAGGAAACTCGAGTAACCCTTGGCTATAGTATCGATGACTTTCGTAGATTACACAACCTGTGACATATCGGTTCTGGCAGACTGGCCACAGTAACAAAATATATGAATCTGGGTGAGCAACTGTGACGAGTAACTATGACTCTCGTAATAGGCCAATGACTCAATACATGGAGCAGGGAATCAGAAAACTCGAGGAACGCCTTGCTATAGTAACAATGACTTTCTTACGGTTCACAACTGGTGACAAATCCGTTCTGGCACCCTGCCGCCAATAACAGAAGTGAGACACTGCGTGTGCAACTGGGAAGGGTAACTATGACTCTCTTAAGGTAGCCAATGATACGTCACCAGGAATATTGAATCAGGAAACTCGAGTAACCCTTGGCTATAGTAACGATGACTTTCGTTGATTACACAACCTGTGACATATCGATGCTGGCAGACTGTCCACAGTTACAATGTATTTTAATTTGCGTGGTCAACCGACAGGAAAATCTATTACCCTTCTGAGGTAACCGACGATTCGTCACCAGGTGGAGTACACTCTGAAAGGAGTGACTATGACTCTCATATGACACACAACTAGTGTCGTATCGCTTCTGGCAGACGACACAGTAACAAGAAACGTGAAACTCGCTGCGAAATTAGGACGAGGAGCTACGACGCACTCAAGGTAGCTAGTGCAGTGTCACCTGGAGGACTGCATCAGTAAAGTCTAGTAATCCCTAGCAGGCATAACCATGACTCACTTAAGATACACAACTAGTGACATATCGGTTCTGCCAGACTGGCCACAGTAACAAAATATATGAATCTGGGTGAGCAACTGTGACGAGTAACTATGACTCTCGTAATAGGCCAATGACTCAATACATGGAGTACTGAATCAGATAACTCGAGGAACGCCTTTCAATAGTAACGATGACATTCTTACGGTTCACAACTGGTGACAAATCCGTTCTGGCAGTGTGGCACCAGTTACAAAAATGAGACACTGTGAGAGCAACTGGGATGGGTAACTATGACTCTCTTAAGGTAGCCAATGATCAACACCAGGAGTATTGAATCAGGCAACTCGAGTAACCCTTGGCTATAGTAACGATGACTTTCGTAGATTACACAACCTGTGACATATCGGTGCTGGCAGACTGGCCACAGTTACAATGTATTTTAATTTGGGTGGTCAACCGACAGGAAAATCTATTACCCTTCTGAGGTAACCGACGATTCGTCACCAGGTGGAGTACACTCTGAAAGGAGTGACTATGACTCTCATATGCCACACAACTAGTGTCGTATCGCTTCTGGCAGACGCCACAGTAACAAGAAACGTGAAACTGGCTGCGAAATTAGGACGAGGAGCTACGACGCACTCAAGGTAGCTAGTGCAGTGTCACCTGGAGGACTGCATCAGTAAAGTCTAGTAATCCCTAGCAGGCATAACGATGACTCACTTAAGATACACAACTAGTGACATATCGGTTCTGGCAGACTGGCCACAGTAACAAAATATATGAATCTGGGTGAGCAACTGTGACAAGTAACTATGACTCTCGTAATAGGCCAATTACTCAATACATGGAGTATTGAATCAGATAACTCGAGGAACGTCTTTCTATAGTAACGATGACATTCTTACGGTTCACAACTGGTGACAAATCAGTTCTGGCAGCCTGGCACCAGTAACAAAAATGAGACACTGCGTGAGCAACTGGGATGGGTAACTATGACTCTCTTAAGGTAGCCAATGATCGTCACCAGGAGTATTGAATCAGGAAACTCGAGTAACCCTTGGCTATAGTATCGATGACTTTCGTAGATTACACAACCTGTGACATATCGGTTCTGGCAGACTGGCCACAGTAACAAAATATATGAATCTGGGTGAGCAACTGTGACGAGTAACTATGACTCTCGTAATAGGCCAATGACTCAATACATGGAGCAGGGAATCAGAAAACTCGAGGAACGCCTTGCTATAGTAACAATGACTTTCTTACGGTTCACAACTGGTGACAAATCCGTTCTGGCACCCTGCCGCCAATAACAGAAGTGAGACACTGCGTGTGCAACTGGGAAGGGTAACTATGACTCTCTTAAGGTAGCCAATGATACGTCACCAGGAATATTGAATCAGGAAACTCGAGTAACCCTTGGCTATAGTAACGATGACTTTCGTTGATTACACAACCTGTGACATATCGATGCTGGCAGACTGTCCACAGTTACAATGTATTTTAATTTGGGTGGTCAACCGACAGGAAAATCTATTACCCTTCTGAGGTAACCGACGATTCGTCACCAGGTGGAGTACACTCTGAAAGGAGTGACTATGACTCTCATATGACACACAACTAGTGTCGTATCGCTTCTGGCAGACGACACAGTAACAAGAAACGTGAAACTCGCTGCGAAATTAGGACGAGGAGCTACGACGCACTCAAGGTAGCTAGTGCAGTGTCACCTGGAGGACTGCATCAGTAAAGTCTAGTAATCCCTAGCAGGCATAACCATGACTCACTTAAGATACACAACTAGTGACATATCGGTTCTGCCAGACTGGCCACAGTAACAAAATATATGAATCTGGGTGAGCAACTGTGACGAGTAACTATGACTCTCGTAATAGGCCAATGACTCAATACATGGAGTACTGAATCAGATAACTCGAGGAACGCCTTTCAATAGTAACGATGACATTCTTACGGTTCACAACTGGTGACAAATCCGTTCTGGCAGTGTGGCACCAGTTACAAAAATGAGACACTGTGAGAGCAACTGGGATGGGTAACTATGACTCTCTTAAGGTAGCCAATGATCAACACCAGGAGTATTGAATCAGGCAACTCGAGTAACCCTTGGCTATAGTAACGATGACTTTCGTAGATTACACAACCTGTGACATATCGGTAATGGCAGACTGGCCACAGTTACAATGTATTTTAATTTGGGTGGTCAACCGACAGGAAAATCTATTACCCTTCTGAGGTAACCGACGATTCGTCACCAGGTGGAGTACACTCTGAAAGGAGTGACTATGACTCTCATATGCCACACAACTAGTGTCGTATCGCTTCTGGCAGACGCCACAGTAACAAGAAACGTGAAACTGGCTGCGAAATTAGGACGAGGAGCTACGACGCACTCAAGGTAGCTAGTGCAGTGTCACCTGGAGGACTGCATCAGTAAAGTCTAGTAATCCCTAGCAGGCATAACGATGACTCACTTAAGATACACAACTAGTGACATATCGGTTCTGGCAGACTGGCCACAGTAACAAAATATATGAATCTGGGTGAGCAACTGTGACAAGTAACTATGACTCTCGTAATAGGCCAATTACTCAATACATGGAGTATTGAATCAGATAACTCGAGGAACGTCTTTCTATAGTAACGATGACATTCTTACGGTTCACAACTGGTGACAAATCAGTTCTGGCAGCCTGGCACCAGTAACAAAAATGAGACACTGCGTGAGCAACTGGGATGGGTAACTATGACTCTCTTAAGGTAGCCAATGATCGTCACCAGGAGTATTGAATCAGGAAACTCGAGTAACCCTTGGCTATAGTATCGATGACTTTCGTAGATTACACAACCTGTGACATATCGGTTCTGGCAGACTGGCCACAGTAACAAAATATATGAATCTGGGTGAGCAACTGTGACGAGTAACTATGACTCTCGTAATAGGCCAATGACTCAATACATGGAGCAGGGAATCAGAAAACTCGAGGAACGCCTTGCTATAGTAACAATGACTTTCTTACGGTTCACAACTGGTGACAAATCCGTTCTGGCACCCTGCCGCCAATAACAGAAGTGAGACACTGCGTGTGCAACTGGGAAGGGTAACTATGACTCTCTTAAGGTAGCCAATGATACGTCACCAGGAATATTGAATCAGGAAACTCGAGTAACCCTTGGCTATAGTAACGATGACTTTCGTTGATTACACAACCTGTGACATATCGATGCTGGCAGACTGTCCACAGTTACAATGTATTTTAATTTGGGTGGTCAACCGACAGGAAAATCTATTACCCTTCTGAGGTAACCGACGATTCGTCACCAGGTGGAGTACACTCTGAAAGGAGTGACTATGACTCTCATATGCCACACAACTAGTGTCGTATCGCTTCTGGCAGACGCCACAGTAACAAGAAACGTGAAACTGGCTGCGAAATTAGGACGAGGAGCTACGACGCACTCAAGGTAGCTAGTGCAGTGTCACCTGGAGGACTGCATCAGTAAAGTCTAGTAATCCCTAGCAGGCATAACGATGACTCACTTAAGATACACAACTAGTGACATATCGGTTCTGGCAGACTGGCCACAGTAACAAAATATATGAATCTGGGTGAGCAACTGTGACAAGTAACTATGACTCTCGTAATAGGCCAATTACTCAATACATGGAGTATTGAATCAGATAACTCGAGGAACGTCTTTCTATAGTAACGATGACATTCTTACGGTTCACAACTGGTGACAAATCAGTTCTGGCAGCCTGGCACCAGTAACAAAAATGAGACACTGCGTGAGCAACTGGGATGGGTAACTATGACTCTCTTAAGGTAGCCAATGATCGTCACCAGGAGTATTGAATCAGGAAACTCGAGTAACCCTTGGCTATAGTATCGATGACTTTCGTAGATTACACAACCTGTGACATATCGGTTCTGGCAGACTGGCCACAGTAACAAAATATATGAATCTGGGTGAGCAACTGTGACGAGTAACTATGACTCTCGTAATAGGCCAATGACTCAATACATGGAGCAGGGAATCAGAAAACTCGAGGAACGCCTTGCTATAGTAACAATGACTTTCTTACGGTTCACAACTGGTGACAAATCCGTTCTGGCACCCTGCCGCCAATAACAGAAGTGAGACACTGCGTGTGCAACTGGGAAGGGTAACTATGACTCTCTTAAAGTAGCCAATGATACGTCACCAGGAATATTGAATCAGGAAACTCGAGTAACCCTTGGCTATAGTAACGATGACTTTCGTTGATTACACAACCTGTGACATATCGATGCTGGCAGACTGTCCACAGTTACAATGTATTTTAATTTGGGTGGTCAACCGACAGGAAAATCTATTACCCTTCTGAGGTAACCGACGATTCGTCACCAGGTGGAGTACACTCTGAAAGGAGTGACTATGACTCTCATATGACACACAACTAGTGTCGTATCGCTTCTGGCAGACGCCACAGTAACAAGAAACGTGAAACTGGCTCCGAAATTACGACGAGGAGTTATGACGCACTCAAGGTAGCTAGTGCAACGTCACCTGGAGGACTGCATCAGTAAAGTGTAGTAATCCCCAGCAGGCATAACGATGACTCACTTAAGATACACAACTAGTGACATATCGGTTCTGGCAGACTGGCCAAAGTAACAAAATATATGAATCTGGGTGAGCAACTGTGACGAGTAACTATGACTCTCGTAATAGGCCAATTACTCAATACATGGAGTATTGAATCAGATAACTCGAGGAACGTCTTTCTATAGTAACGATGACATTCTTACGGTTCACAACTGGTGACAAATCAGTTCTGGCACCCTGGCACCAGTAACAAAAATGAGACACTGCGTGAGCAACTGGGATGGGTAACTATGACTCTCTTAAGGTAGCCAATTATCGTCACCAGGAGTATTGAATCAGGAAACTCGAGTAACCCTTGGCAATAGTAACGATGACTTTCGTAGATTACACAACCTGTGACATATCGGTTCTGGCAGACTGGCCACAGTAACAAAATATATGAATCTGGGTGAGCAACTGTGACGAGTAACTATGACTCTCGTAATAGGCCAATGACTCAATACATGGAGTATTGAATCAGAAAACTCGAGGAACGCCTTGCTATAGTAACAATGACTTTCTTACGGTTCACAACTGGTGACAAATCCGTTCTGGCACCCTGGCGCCAATAACAAAAGTGAGACACTGCGTGTGCAACTGGGAAGGGTAACTATGACTCTCTTAAGGTAGCCAATGATACGTCACCATGAATATTGAATCAGGTAACTCGAGTAACCCTTGGCTATAGTAACGATGACTTTCGTTGATTACACAACCTGTGACATATCGGTGCTGGCAGACTGGCTACAGTTACAATGTACTTTAATTAGGGTGGTCAACCGACAGCAACATCTGTTACCTTTCTGAAGGAACCGACGATTCGTCACCAGGTGGAGTACACTCTGAAAGGAGTGACTATGACTCTCATATGACACAAAACTAGTGTCGTATCGCTTCTGGCAGACGCCACAGTAACAAGAAACGTGAAACTGGCTGCGAAATTACGACGAGGAGCTACGACGCACTCAAGGTAGCTAGTGCAGCGTCACCTGGAGGACTGCATCAGTAAAGTGTAGTAATCCCTAGCAGGCATAACGATGACTCACTTAAGATACACAACTAGTGACATATCGGTTCTGGCAGACTGGCCACAGTAACAAAATATATGTATCTGGGTGAGCAACTGTGACGAGTAACTATGACTCTCGTAATAGGCCAATGACTCAATACATGGAGTACTGAATCAGATAACTCGAGGAACGCCTTTCAATAGTAACGATGACATTCTTACGGTTCACAACTGGTGACAAATCCGTTCTGGCAGTGTGGCACCAGTTACAAAAATTAGACACTGTGAGAGCAACTGGGATGGGTAACTATGACTCTCTTAAGGTAGCCAATGATCAACACCAGGAGTATTGAATCAGGCAACTCGAGTAACCCTTGGCTATAGTAACGATGACTTTCGTAGATTACACAACCTGTGACATATCGGTGCTGGCAGACTGGCCACAGTTACAATGTATTTTAATTTGGGTGGTCAACCGACAGGAAAATCTATTACCCTTCTGAGGTAACCGACGATTCGTCACCAGGTGGAGTACACTCTGAAAGGAGTGACTATGACTCTCATATGACACACAACTAGTGTCGTATCGCTTCTGGCAGACGACACAGTAACAAGAAACGTGAAACTCGCTGCGAAATTAGGACGAGGAGCTACGACGCACTCAAGGTAGCTAGTGCAGTGTCACCTGGAGGACTGCATCAGTAAAGTCTAGTAATCCCTAGCAGGCATAACGATGACTCACTTAAGATACACAACTAGTGACATATCGGTTCTGCCAGACTGGCCAAAGTAACAAAATATATGAATCTGGGTGAGCAACTGTGACGAGTAACTATGACTCTCGTAATAGGCCAATTACTCAATACATGGAGTATTGAATCAGATAACTCGAGGAACGTCTTTCTATAGTAACGATGACATTCTTACGGTTCACAACTGGTGACAAATCAGTTCTGGCACCCTGGCACCAGTAACAAAAATGAGACACTGCGTGAGCAACTGGGATGGGTAACTATGACTCTCTTAAGGTAGCCAATTATCGTCACCAGGAGTATTGAATCAGGAAACTCGAGTAACCCTTGGCAATAGTAACGATGACTTTCGTAGATTACACAACCTGTGACATATCGGTTCTGGCAGACTGGCCACAGTTACAATGTATTTTAATTTGGGTGGTCAACCGACAGGAAAATCTATTACCCTTCTGAGGTAACCGACGATTCGTCACCAGGTGGAGTACACTCTGAAAGGAGTGACTATGACTCTCATATGACACACAACTAGTGTCGTATCGCTTCTGGCAGACGCCACAGTAACAAGAAACGTGAAACTGGCTGCGAAATTAGGACGAGGAGCTATGACGCACTCAAGGTAGCTAGTGCAGCGTCACCCGGAGGACTGCATCAAAAAAGTCTAGTAATCCCTGGCAGGCATTACGATGACTCACTTAAGATACACAACTAGTGACATATCGCTTCTGGCAGACGCCACAGTAACAAGAAACGTGAAACTGGCTGCGAAATTACGACGAGGAGCTACGACGCACTCAAGGTAGCTAGTGCAGCGTCACCTGGAAGACTGCATCAGTAAAGTGTAGTAATCCCTAGCAGGCATAACGATGACTCACTTAAGATACACAACTAGTGACATATCGGTTCTGGCAGACTGGCCACAGTAACAAAATATATGAATCTGGGTGAGCAACTGTGACGAGTAACTATGACTCTCGTAATAGGCCAATGACTCAATACATGGAGTACTGAATCAGATAACTCGAGGAACGCCTTTCAATAGTAACGATGACATTCTTACGGTTCACAACTGGTGACAAATCCGTTCTGGCAGTGTGGCACCAGTTACAAAAATGAGACACTGTGAGAGCAACTGGGATGGGTAACTATGACTCTCTTAAGGTAGCCAATGATCAACACCAGGAGTATTGAATCAGGCAACTCGAGTAACCCTTGGCTATAGTAACGATGACTTTCGTAGATTACGCAACCTGTGACATATCGGTGCTGGCAGACTGGCCACAGTTACAATGTATTTTAATTTGGGTGGTCAACCGACAGGAAAATCTATTACCCTTCTGAGGTAACCGACGATTCGTCACCAGGTGGAGTACACTCTGAAAGGAGTGACTATGACTCTCATATGACACACAACTAGTGTCGTATCGCTTCTGGCAGACGACACAGTAACAAGAAACGTGAAACTCGCTGCGAAATTAGGACGAGGAGCTACGACGCACTCAAGGTAGCTAGTGCAGTGTCACCTGGAGGACTGCATCAGTAAAGTCTAGTAATCCCTAGCAGGCATAACCATGACTCACTTAAGATACACAACTAGTGACATATCGGTTCTGCCAGACTGGCCACAGTAACAAAATATATGAATCTGGGTGAGCAACTGTGACGAGTAACTATGACTCTCGTAATAGGCCAATGACTCAATACATGGGGTATTGAATCAGAAAACTCGAGGAACGCCTTGCAAGTGTAACAATGACTTTCTTACGGTTCACAACTGGTGACAAATCCGTTCTAGCGGTCTGGCACCAGTAACAAAAATGAGACACTGCGTGAGCAACTGGGAAGGGTAACTATGACTCTCTTAAGGTAGCCAATGATACGTCACCAGGAATATTGAATCAGGAAACTCGAGTAACCCTTGGCTATAGTAACGATGACTTTCGTTGATTACACAACCTGTGACATATCGATGCTGGCAGAATGTCCACAGTTACAATGTATTTTAATTTGGGTGGTCAACCGACAGGAAAATCTATTACCCTTCTGAGGTAACCGACGATTCGTCACCAGGTGGAGTACACTCTGAAAGGAGTGACTATGACTCTCATATGACACACAACTAGTGTCGTATCGCTTCTGGCAGACGCCACAGTAACAAGAAACGTGAAACTGGCTCCGAAATTACGACGAGGAGTTATGACGCACTCAAGGTAGCTAGTGCAACGTCACCTGGAGGACTGCATCAGTAAAGTGTAGTAATCCCTAGCAGGCATAACGATGACTCACTTAAGATACACAACTAGTGACATATCGGTTCTGGCAGACTGGCCACAGTAACAAAATATATGTATCTGGGTGAGCAACTGTGACGAGTAACTATGACTCTCGTAATAGGCCAATGACTCAATACATGGAGTACTGAATCAGATAACTCGAGGAACGCCTTTCAATAGTAACGATGACATTCTTACGGTTCACAACTGGTGACAAATCCGTTCTGGCAGTGTGGCACCAGTTACAAAAATTAGACACTGTGAGAGCAACTGGGATGGGTAACTATGACTCTCTTAAGGTAGCCAATGATCAACACCAGGAGTATTGAATCAGGCAACTCGAGTAACCCTTGGCTATAGTAACGATGACTTTCGTAGATTACACAACCTGTGACATATCGGTGCTGGCAGACTGGCCACAGTTACAATGTATTTTAATTTGGGTGGTCAACCGACAGGAAAATCTATTACCCTTCTGAGGTAACCGACGATTCGTCACCAGGTGGAGTACACTCTGAAAGGAGTGACTATGACTCTCATATGACACACAACTAGTGTCGTATCGCTTCTGGCAGACGCCACAGTAACAAGAAACGTGAAACTGGCTCCGAAATTACGACGAGGAGTTATGACGCACTCAAGGTAGCTAGTGCAACGTCACCTGGAGGACTGCATCAGTAAAGTGTAGTAATCCCCAGCAGGCATAACGATGACTCACTTAAGATACACAACTAGTGACATATCGGTTCTGGCAGACTGGCCAAAGTAACAAAATATATGAATCTGGGTGAGCAACTGTGACGAGTAACTATGACTCTCGTAATAGGCCAATTACTCAATACATGGAGTATTGAATCAGATAACTCGAGGAACGTCTTTCTATAGTAACGATGACATTCTTACGGTTCACAACTGGTGACAAATCAGTTCTGGCACCCTGGCACCAGTAACAAAAATGAGACACTGCGTGAGCAACTGGGATGGGTAACTATGACTCTCTTAAGGTAGCCAATTATCGTCACCAGGAGTATTGAATCAGGAAACTCGAGTAACCCTTGGCAATAGTAACGATGACTTTCGTAGATTACACAACCTGTGACATATCGGTTCTGGCAGACTGGCCACAGTAACAAAATATATGAATCTGGGTGAGCAACTGTGACGAGTAACTATGACTCTCGTAATAGGCCAATGACTCAATACATGGAGTATTGAATCAGAAAACTCGAGGAACGCCTTGCTATAGTAACAATGACTTTCTTACGGTTCACAACTGGTGACAAATCCGTTCTGGCACCCTGGCGCCAATAACAAAAGTGAGACACTGCGTGTGCAACTGGGAAGGGTAACTATGACTCTCTTAAGGTAGCCAATGATACGTCACCAGGAATATTGAATCAGGAAACTCGAGTAACCCTTGGCTATAGTAACGATGACTTTCGTTGATTACACAACCTGTGACATATCGATGCTGGCAGACTGTCCACAGTTACAATGTATTTTAATTTGGGTGGTCAACCGACAGGAAAATCTATTACCCTTCTGAGGTAACCGACGATTCGTCACCAGGTGGAGTACACTCTGAAAGGAGTGACTATGACTCTCATATGACACACAACTAGTGTCGTATCGCTTCTGGCAGACGCCACAGTAACAAGAAACGTGAAACTGGCTCCGAAATTACGACGAGGAGTTATGACGCACTCAAGGTAGCTAGTGCAACGTCACCTGGAGGACTGCATCAGTAAAGTGTAGTAATCCCCAGCAGGCATAACGATGACTCACTTAAGATACACAACTAGTGACATATCGGTTCTGGCAGACTGGCCAAAGTAACAAAATATATGAATCTGGGTGAGCAACTGTGACGAGTAACTATGACTCTCGTAATAGGCCAATTACTCAATACATGGAGTATTGAATCAGATAACTCGAGGAACGTCTTTCTATAGTAACGATGACATTCTTACGGTTCACAACTGGTGACAAATCAGTTCTGGCACCCTGGCACCAGTAACAAAAATGAGACACTGCGTGAGCAACTGGGATGGGTAACTATGACTCTCTTAAGGTAGCCAATTATCGTCACCAGGAGTATTGAATCAGGAAACTCGAGTAACCCTTGGCAATAGTAACGATGACTTTCGTAGATTACACAACCTGTGACATATCGGTTCTGGCAGACTGGCCACAGTAACAAAATATATGAATCTGGGTGAGCAACTGTGACGAGTAACTATGACTCTCGTAATAGGCCAATGACTCAATACATGGAGTATTGAATCAGAAAACTCGAGGAACGCCTTGCTATAGTAACAATGACTTTCTTACGGTTCACAACTGGTGACAAATCCGTTCTGGCACCCTGGCGCCAATAACAAAAGTGAGACACTGCGTGTGCAACTGGGAAGGGTAACTATGACTCTCTTAAGGTAGCCAATGATACGTCACCATGAATATTGAATCAGGTAACTCGAGTAACCCTTGGCTATAGTAACGATGACTTTCGTTGATTACACAACCTGTGACATATCGGTGCTGGCAGACTGGCTACAGTTACAATGTACTTTAATTAGGGTGGTCAACCGACAGCAACATCTGTTACCTTTCTGAAGGAACCGACGATTCGTCACCAGGTGGAGTACACTCTGAAAGGAGTGACTATGACTCTCATATGACACAAAACTAGTGTCGTATCGCTTCTGGCAGACGCCACAGTAACAAGAAACGTGAAACTGGCTGCGAAATTACGACGAGGAGCTACGACGCACTCAAGGTAGCTAGTGCAGCGTCACCTGGAGGACTGCATCAGTAAAGTGTAGTAATCCCTAGCAGGCATAACGATGACTCACTTAAGATACACAACTAGTGACATATCGGTTCTGGCAGACTGGCCACAGTAACAAAATATATGTATCTGGGTGAGCAACTGTGACGAGTAACTATGACTCTCGTAATAGGCCAATGACTCAATACATGGAGTACTGAATCAGATAACTCGAGGAACGCCTTTCAATAGTAACGATGACATTCTTACGGTTCACAACTGGTGACAAATCCGTTCTGGCAGTGTGGCACCAGTTACAAAAATTAGACACTGTGAGAGCAACTGGGATGGGTAACTATGACTCTCTTAAGGTAGCCAATGATCAACACCAGGAGTATTGAATCAGGCAACTCGAGTAACCCTTGGCTATAGTAACGATGACTTTCGTAGATTACACAACCTGTGACATATCGGTGCTGGCAGACTGGCCACAGTTACAATGTATTTTAATTTGGGTGGTCAACCGACAGGAAAATCTATTACCCTTCTGAGGTAACCGACGATTCGTCACCAGGTGGAGTACACTCTGAAAGGAGTGACTATGACTCTCATATGACACACAACTAGTGTCGTATCGCTTCTGGCAGACGACACAGTAACAAGAAACGTGAAACTCGCTGCGAAATTAGGACGAGGAGCTACGACGCACTCAAGGTAGCTAGTGCAGTGTCACCTGGAGGACTGCATCAGTAAAGTCTAGTAATCCCTAGCAGGCATAACGATGACTCACTTAAGATACACAACTAGTGACATATCGGTTCTGCCAGACTGGCCACAGTAACAAAATATATGAATCTGGGTGAGCAACTGTGACGAGTAACTATGACTCTCGTAATAGGCCAATGACTCAATACATGGGGTATTGAATCAGAAAACTCGAGGAACGCCTTGCAATAGCAACAATGACTTTCTTACGGTTCACAACTGGTGACAAATCCGTTCTAGCGGTCTGGCACCAGTAACAAAAATGAGACACTGCGTGAGCAACTGGGAAGGGTAACTATGACTCTCTTAAGGTAGCCAATGATACGTCACCAGGAATATTGAATCAGGAAACTCGAGTAACCCTTGGCTATAGTAACGATGACTTTCGTTGATTACACAACCTGTGACATATCGATGCTGGCAGAATGTCCACAGTTACAATGTATTTTAATTTGGGTGGTCAACCGACAGGAAAATCTATTACCCTTCTGAGGTAACCGACGATTCGTCACCAGGTGGAGTACACTCTGAAAGGAGTGACTATGACTCTCATATGACACACAACTAGTGTCGTATCGCTTCTGGCAGACGCCACAGTAACAAGAAACGTGAAACTTTCTCCGAAATTACGACGAGGAGTTATGACGCACTCAAGGTAGCTAGTGCAACGTCACCTGGAGGACTGCATCAGTAAAGTGTAGTAATCCCTAGCAGGCATAACGATGACTCACTTAAGATACACAACTAGTGACATATCGGTTCTGGCAGACTGGCCACAGTAACAAAATATATGAATCTGGGTGAGCAACTGTGACGAGTAACTATGACTCTCGTAATAGGCCAATTACTCAATACATGGAGTATTGAATCAGATAACTCGAGGAACGTCTTTCTATAGTAACGATGACATTCTTACGGTTCACAACTGGTGACAAATCAGTTCTGGCAGCCTGGCACCAGTAACAAAAATGAGACACTGCGTGAGCAACTGGGATGGGTAACTATGACTCTCTTAAGGTAGCCAATGATCGTCACCAGGAGTATTGAATCAGGAAACTCGAGTAACCCTTGGCTATAGTAACGATGACTTTCGTAGATTACACAACCTGTGATATATCGGTTCTGGCAGACTGGCCACAGTAACAAAATATATGAATCTGGGTGAGCAACTGTGACGAGTAACTATGACTCTCGTAATAGGCCAATGACTCAATACATGGAGTATTGAATCAGAAAACTCGAGGAACGCCTTGCTATAGTAACAATGACTTTCTTACGGTTCACAACTGGTGACAAATCCGTTCTGGCACCCTGGCACCAATAACAAAAGTGAGACACTGCGTGTGCAACTGGGAAGGGTAACTATGACTCTCTTAAGGTAGCCAATGATACGTCACCAGGAATATTGAATCAGGAAACTCGAGTAACCCTTGGCTATAGTAACGATGACTTTCGTTGATTACACAACCTGTGACATATCGGTGCTGGCAGACTGGCTACAGTTACAATGTACTTTAATTAGGGTGGTCAACCGACAGCAATATCTGTTACCTTTCTGAAGGAACCGACGATTCGTCACCAGGTGGAGTACACTATGAAAGGAGTGACTATGACTCTCATATGACACAAAACTAGTGTCGTATCGCTTCTGGCAGACGCCTCAGTAACAAGAAACGTGAAACTGGCTGCGAAATTAGGACGAGGAGCTATGACGCACTCAAGGTAGCTAGTGCAGCGTCACCCGGAGGACTGCATCAAAAAAGTCTAGTAATCCCTGGCAGGCATTACGATGACTCACTTAAGATACACAACTAGTGACATATCGCTTCTGGCAGACGCCACAGTAACAAGAAACGTGAAACTGGCTGCGAAATTACGACGAGGAGCTACGACGCACTCAAGGTAGCTAGTGCAGCGTCACCTGGAAGACTGCATCAGTAAAGTGTAGTAATCCCTAGCAGGCATAACGATGACTCACTTAAGATACACAACTAGTGACATATCGGTTCTGGCAGACTGGCCACAGTAACAAAATATATGAATCTGGGTGAGCAACTGTGACGAGTAACTATGACTCTCGTAATAGGCCAATGACTCAATACATGGAGTACTGAATCAGATAACTCGAGGAACGCCTTTCAATAGTAACGATGACATTCTTACGGTTCACAACTGGTGACAAATCCGTTCTGGCAGTGTGGCACCAGTTACAAAAATGAGACACTGTGAGAGCAACTGGGATGGGTAACTATGACTCTCTTAAGGTAGCCAATGATCAACACCAGGAGTATTGAATCAGGCAACTCGAGTAACCCTTGGCTATAGTAACGATGACTTTCGTAGATTACGCAACCTGTGACATATCGGTGCTGGCAGACTGGCCACAGTTACAATGTATTTTAATTTGGGTGGTCAACCGACAGGAAAATCTATTACCCTTCTGAGGTAACCGACGATTCGTCACCAGGTGGAGTACACTCTGAAAGGAGTGACTATGACTCTCATATGACACACAACTAGTGTCGTATCGCTTCTGGCAGACGACACAGTAACAAGAAACGTGAAACTCGCTGCGAAATTAGGACGAGGAGCTACGACGCACTCAAGGTAGCTAGTGCAGTGTCACCTGGAGGACTGCATCAGTAAAGTCTAGTAATCCCTAGCAGGCATAACCATGACTCACTTAAGATACACAACTAGTGACATATCGGTTCTGCCAGACTGGCCACAGTAACAAAATATATGAATCTGGGTGAGCAACTGTGACGAGTAACTATGACTCTCGTAATAGGCCAATGACTCAATACATGGGGTATTGAATCAGAAAACTCGAGGAACGCCTTGCAAGAGTAACAATGACTTTCTTACGGTTCACAACTGGTGACAAATCCGTTCTAGCGGTCTGGCACCAGTAACAAAAATGAGACACTGCGTGAGCAACTGGGAAGGGTAACTATGACTCTCTTAAGGTAGCCAATGATACGTCACCAGGAATATTGAATCAGGAAACTCGAGTAACCCTTGGCTATAGTAACGATGACTTTCGTTGATTACACAACCTGTGACATATCGATGCTGGCAGAATGTCCACAGTTACAATGTATTTTAATTTGGGTGGTCAACCGACAGGAAAATCTATTACCCTTCTGAGGTAACCGACGATTCGTCACCAGGTGGAGTACACTCTGAAAGGAGTGACTATGACTCTCATATGACACACAACTAGTGTCGTATCGCTTCTGGCAGACGCCACAGTAACAAGAAACGTGAAACTGGCTCCGAAATTACGACGAGGAGTTATGACGCACTCAAGGTAGCTAGTGCAACGTCACCTGGAGGACTGCATCAGTAAAGTGTAGTAATCCCTAGCAGGCATAACGATGACTCACTTAAGATACACAACTAGTGACATATCGGTTCTGGCAGACTGGCCACAGTAACAAAATATATGAATCTGGGTGAGCAACTGTGACGAGTAACTATGACTCTCGTAATAGGCCAATTACTCAATACATGGAGTATTGAATCAGATAACTCGAGGAACGTCTTTCTATAGTAACGATGACATTCTTACGGTTCACAACTGGTGACAAATCAGTTCTGGCAGCCTGGCACCAGTAACAAAAATGAGACACTGCGTGAGCAACTGGGATGGGTAACTATGACTCTCTTAAGGTAGCCAATGATACGTCACCAGGAATATTGAATCAGGAAACTCGAGTAACCCTTGGCTATAGTAACGATGACTTTCGTTGATTACACAACCTGTGACATATCGGTGCTGGCAGACTGGCTACAGTTACAATGTACTTTAATTAGGGTGGTCAACCGACAGCAATATCTGTTACCTTTCTGAAGGAACCGACGATTCGTCACCAGGTGGAGTACACTCTGAAAGGAGTGACTATGACTCTCATATGACACAAAACTAGTGTCGTATCGCTTCTGGCAGACGCCACAGTAACAAGAAACGTGAAACTGGCTGCGAAATTACGACGAGGAGCTACGACGCACTCAAGGTAGGTAGTGCAGCCTCACCTGGAGGACTGCATCAGTAAAGTGTAGTAATCCCTAGCAGGCATAACGATGACTCACTTAAGATACACAACTAGTGACATATCGGTTCTGGCAGACTGGCCACAGTAACAAAATATATGTATCTGGGTGAGCAACTGTGACGAGTAACTATGACTCTCGTAATAGGCCAATGACTCAATACATGGAGTACTGAATCAGATAACTCGAGGAACGCCTTTCAATAGTAACGATGACATTCTTACGGTTCACAACTGGTGACAAATCCGTTCTGGCAGTGTGGCACCAGTTACAAAAATGAGACACTGTGAGAGCAACTGGGATGGGTAACTATGACTCTCTTAAGGTAGCCAATGATCAACACCAGGAGTATTGAATCAGGCAACTCGAGTAACCCTTGGCTATAGTAACGATGACTTTCGTAGATTACACAACCTGTGACATATCGGTGCTGGCAGACTGGCCACAGTTACAATGTATTTTAATTTGGGTGGTCAACCGACAGGAAAATCTATTACCCTTCTGAGGTAACCGACGATTCGTCACCAGGTGGAGTACACTCTGAAAGGAGTGACTATGACTCTCCTATGCCACACAACTAGTGTCGTATCGCTTCTGGCAGACGCCACAGTAACAAGAAACGTGAAACTGGCTGCGAAATTAAGACGAGGAGCGACGACGCAGTCAAGGTAGCTAGTGCAGCGTCACCTGGAGGACTGCATCAGTAAAGTCTAGTAATCCCTGGCAGGCATTACGATGATTCACTTAAGATACACAACTAGTGACATATCGGTTCTGGCAGACTGGCCACAGTAACAAAGTATATGAATCTGGGTGAGCAACTGTGACGAGTAACTATGACTCTCGTAATAGGCCAATGACTCAATACACGGAGTACTGAATCAGATAACTCGAGGAACGCCTTGCAAAAGTAACAATGACTTTCTTACAGTTCACAACTGGTGACAAATCCGTTCTGGCAGCCTGGCACCAGTAATAAAAATGAGACACTGCGTGAGCAACTGGTATGGGTAACTATGACTCTCTTAAGGTAGCCAATGATCGTCACCAGCAGTATTGAATCAGGAAACTCGAGTAACCCTTGGCTATAGTAACGATGACTTACGTAGATTACACAACCTGTGACATATCGGTGCTGGCAGACTGGCCACAGTTACAATGTATTTTAATTTGGGTGGTCAACCGACAGCAATATCTATTACCCTTCTGAGGTAACCGACGATTCGTCACCAGGTGGAGTACACTCTGAAAGGAGTGACTATGACTCTCATATGCCAAACAACTAGTGTCGTATCGCTTCTGGCAGACGCCACAGTAACAAGAAACGTGTAACTGGCTGCGAAATTAGGACGAGGAGCTATGACGCACTCAAGGTAGCTAGTGCAGCGTCACCTGGAGGACTGCATCAGTAAAGTCTAGTAATCCCTGGCAGGCATTACGATGACTCACTTAAGATACACAACTAGTGACATATCGGTTCTGGCAGACTGGCCACAGTAACAAAATATATGAATCTGGGTGAGCAACTGTGACGAGTAACTATGACTCTCGTAATAGGCCAATGACTCAATACTTGGAGTACTGAATCAGATAACTCGAGGAACGCCTTTCAATAGTAACGATGACATTCTTACGGTTCACAACTGGTGACAAATCCGTTCTGGCAGTGTGGCACCAGTTACAAAAATGAGACACTGTGAGAGCAACTGGGATGGGTAACTATGACTCTCTTAAGGTAGCCAATGATCGTCACCGGGAGTATTGAATCAGCAAATCGAGTAACCCTTGGCTATAGTAACGATGACTTTCGTAGATTACACAACCTGTGACATATCGGTGCTGGCAGACTGGCCACAGTTACAATGTATTTTAATTTGGGTGGTCAACCGACAGGAAAATCTATTACCCTCCTGAGGTAACCGACGATTCGTCACCAGGTGGAGTACACTCTGAGTGACTATGACTCTCATATGACACACAACTAGTGTCGTATCGCTTCTGGCAGACGCCACAGTAACAAGAAACGTGAGACTGGCTGCGAAATTAGGACGAGGAGCTACGAGGCACTCAAGGTAGCTAGTGCAGCGTCACCTGGAGGACTGCATCAGTAAAGTCTAGTAATCCCAAGCAGGCATTACGATGACTTACTTAAGATACACAACTAGCGACATATCGGTTCTGGCAGACTGACCACAGTAACAAAATATATGAATCTGGGTGAGCAACTGTGACGAGTTACTATGACTCTCGTAATAGGCCAATGACTCAATACACGGAGTACTGAATCAGATAACTCGAGGAACGCCTTGCAAAAGTAACAATGACTTTCTTACGGTTCACAACTGGTGACAAATCCGTTCTGGCAGTCTGGCACCAGTAACAAAAATGAGACACTGCGTGAGCAACTGGGATGGGTAACTATGACTCTCTTAAGGTAGCCAATGATCGTCACCAGGAGTATTGAATCAGGAAACTCGAGTAACCCTTGGCTATAGTAACGATGACTTTCGTAGATTACACAACCTGTGACATATCGGTTCTGGCAGACTGGCCACAGTAACAAAATATATGAATCTGGGTGAGCAACTGTGACGAGTAACTATGACTCTCGTAATAGGCCAATGACTCAATACATGGAGTATTGAATCAGAAAACTCGAGGAACGCCTTGCAATAGTAACAATGACTTTCTTACGGTTCACAACTGGTGACAAATCCGTTCTAGCGGTCTGGCACCAGTAACAAAAATGAGACACTGCGTGAGCAACTGGGAAGGGTAACTATGACTCTCTTAAGGTAGCCAATGATACGTCACCAGGAATATTGAATCAGGAAACTCGAGTAACCCTTGGCTATAGTAACGATGACTTTCGTTGATTACACAACCTGTGACATATCGATGCTGGCAGACTGTCCACAGTTACAATGTATTTTAATTTGGGTGGTCAACCGACAGGAAAATCTATTACCCTTCTGAGGTAACCGACGATTCGTCACCAGGTGGAGTACACTCTGAAAGGAGTGACTATGACTCTCATATGACACACAACTAGTGTCGTATCGCTTCTGGCAGACGCCACAGTAACAAGAAACGTGAAACTGGCTCCGAAATTACGACGAGGAGTTATGACGCACTCAAGGTAGCTAGTGCAACGTCACCTGGAGGACTGCATCAGTAAAGTGTAGTAATCCCTAGCAGGCATAACGATGACTCACTTAAGATACACAACTAGTGACATATCGGTTCTGGCAGACTGGCCACAGTAACAAAATATATGAAACTGGGTGAGCAACTGTGACGAGTAACTATGACTCTCGTAATAGGCCAATTACTCAATACATGGAGTATTGAATCAGATAACTCGAGGAACGTCTATCTATAGTAACGATGACATTCTTACGGTTCACAACTGGTGACAAATCAGTTCTGGCACCCTGGCACCAGTAACAAAAATGAGACACTGCGTGAGCAACTGGGATGGGTAACTATGACTCTCTTAAGGTAGCCAATGATCGTCACCAGGAGTATTGAATCAGGAAACTCGAGTAACCCTTGGCTATAGTAACGATGACTTTCGTAGATTACACAACCTGTGACATATCGGTTCTGGCAGACTGGCCACAGTAACAAAATATATGAATCTGGGTGAGCAACTGTGACGAGTAACTATGACTCTCGTAATAGGCCAATGACTCAATACATGGAGTATTGAATCAGAAAACTCGAGGAACGCCTTGCTATAGTAACAATGACTTTCTTACGGTTCACACCTGGTGACAAATCCGTTCTAGCGGTCTGGCACCAGTAACAAAAATGAGACACTGCGTGAGCAACTGGGAAGGGTAACTATGACTCTCTTACGGTAGCCAATGATACGTCACCAGGAATATTGAATCAGGAAACTCGAGTAACCCTTGGCTATAGTAACGATGACTTTCGTTGATTACACAACCTGTGACATATCGGTGCTGGCAGACTGGCTACAGTTACAATGTACTTTAATTAGGGTGGTCAACCGACAGCAATATCTGTTACCTTTCTGAAGGAACCGACGATTCGTCACCAGGTGGAGTACACTCTGAAAGGAGTGACTATGACTCTCATATGACACAAAACTAGTGTCGTATCGCTTCTGGCAGACGCCACAGTAACAAGAAACGTGAAACTGGCTGCGAAATTACGACGTGGAGCTACGACGCACTCAAGGTAGCTAGTGCAGCGTCACCTGGAGGACTGCATCAGTAAAGTGTAGTAATCCCTAGCAGGCATAACGATGACTCACTTAAGATACACAACTAGTGACATATCGGTTCTGGCTGACTGGCCACAGTAACAAAATATATGTATCTGGGTGAGCAACTGTGACGAGTAACTATGACTCTCGTAATAGGCCAATGACTCAATACATGGAGTACTGAATCAGATAACTGGAGGAACGCCTTTCAATAGTAACGATGACATTCTTACGGTTCACAACTGGTGACAAATCCGTTCTGGCAGTGTGGCACCAGTTACAAAAATGAGACACTGTGAGAGCAACTGGGATGGGTAACTATGACTCTCTTAAGGTAGCCAATGATCAACACCAGGAGTATTGAATCAGGCAACTCGAGTAACCCTTGGCTATAGTAACGATGACTTTCGTAGATTACACAACCTGTGACATATCGGTGCTGGCAGACTGGCCACAGTTACAATGTATTTTAATTTGGGTGGTCAACCGACAGGATAATCTATTACCCTTCTGAGGTAACCGACGATTCGTCACCAGGTGGAGTACACTCTGAAAGGAGTGACTATGACTCTCCTATGCCACACAACTAGTGTCGTATCGCTTCTGGCAGACGCCACAGTAACAAGAAACGTGAAACTGGCTGCGAAATTAAGACGAGGAGCGACGACGCAGTCAAGGTAGCTAGTGCAGCGTCACCTGGAGGACTGCATCAGTAAAGTCTAGTAATCCCTGGCAGGCATTACGATGATTCACTTAAGATACACAACTAGTGACATATCGGTTCTGGCAGACTGGCCACAGTAACAAAATATATGAATCTGGGTGAGCAACTGTGACGAGTAACTATGACTCTCGTAATAGGCCAATGACTCAATACATGGAGTATTGAATCAGAAAACTCGAGGAACGCCTTGCAATAGTAACAATGACTTTCTTACGGTTCACAACTGGTGACAAATCCGTTCTAGCGGTCTGGCACCAGTAACAAAAATGAGATACTGCGTGAGCAACTGGGAAGGGTAACTATGACTCTCTTAAGGTAGCCAATGATACGTCACCAGGAATATTGAATCAGGAAACTCGAGTAACCCTTGGCTATAGTAACGATGACTTTCGTTGATTACACAACCTGTGACATATCGATGCTGGCAGACTGTCCACAGTTACAATGTATTTTAATTTGGGTGGTCAACCGACAGGAAAATCTATTACCCTTCTGAGGTAACCGACGATTCGTCACCAGGTGGAGTACACTCTGAAAGGAGTGACTATGACTCTCATATGACACACAACTAGTGTCGTATCGCTTCTGGCAGACGCCACAGTAACAAGAAACGTGAAACTGGCTCCGAAATTACGACGAGGAGTTATGACGCACTCAAGGTAGCTAGTGCAACGTCACCTGGAGGACTGCATCAGTAAAGTGTAGTAATCCCTAGCAGGCATAACGATGACTCACTTAAGATACACAACTAGTGACATATCGGTTCTGGCAGACTGGCCACAGTAACAAAATATATGAATCTGGGTGAGCAACTGTGACGAGTAACTATGACTCTCGTAATAGGCCAATTACTCAATACATGGAGTATTGAATCAGATAACTCGAGGAACGTCTATCTATAGTAACGATGACATTCTTACGGTTCACAACTGGTGACAAATCAGTTCTGGCACCCTGGCACCAGTAACAAAAATGAGACACTGCGTGAGCAACTGGGATGGGTAACTATGACTCTCTTAAGGTAGCCAATGATCAACACCAGGAGTATTGAATCAGGCAACTCGAGTAACCCTTGGCTATAGTAACGATGACTTTCGTAGATTACACAACCTGTGACATATCGGTGCTGGCAGACTGGCCACAGTTACAATGTATTTTAATTTGGGTGGTCAACCGACAGGAAAATCTATTACCCTTCTGAGGTAACCGACGATTCGTCACCAGGTGGAGTACACTCTGAAAGGAGTGACTATGACTCTCCTATGCCACACAACTAGTGTCGTATCGCTTCTGGCAGACGCCACAGTAACAAGAAACGTGAAACTGGCTGCGAAATTAAGACGAGGAGCGACGACGCAGTCAAGGTAGCTAGTGCAGCGTCACCTGGAGGACTGCATCAGTAAAGTCTAGTAATCCCTGGCAGGCATTACGATGATTCACTTAAGATACACAACTAGTGACATATCGGTTCTGGCAGACTGGCCACAGTAACAAAGTATATGAATCTGGGTGAGCAACTGTGACGAGTAACTATGACTCTCGTAATAGGCCAATGACTCAATACACGGAGTACTGAATCAGATAACTCGAGGAACGCCTTGCAAAAGTAACAATGACTTTCTTACGGTTCACAACTGGTGACAAATCCGTTCTGGCAGCCTGGCACCAGTAATAAAAATGAGACACTGCGTGAGCAACTGGTATGGGTAACTATGACTCTCTTAAGGTAGCCAATGATCGTCACCAGCAGTATTGAATCAGGAAACTCGAGTAACCCTTGGCTATAGTAACGATGACTTACGTAGATTACACAACCTGTGACATATCGGTGCTGGCAGACTGGCCACAGTTACAATGTATTTTAATTTGGGTGGTCAACCGACAGCAATATCTATTACCCTTCTGAGGTAACCGACGATTCGTCACCAGGTGGAGTACACTCTGAAAGGAGTGACTATGACTCTCATATGCCAAACAACTAGTGTCGTATCGCTTCTGGCAGACGCCACAGTAACAAGAAACGTGTAACTGGCTGCGAAATTAGGACGAGGAGCTATGACGCACTCAAGGTAGCTAGTGCAGCGTCACCTGGAGGACTGCATCAGTAAAGTCTAGTAATCCCTGGCAGGCATTACGATGACTCACTTAAGATACACAACTAGTGACATATCGGTTCTGGCAGACTGGCCACAGTAACAAAATATATGAATCTGGGTGAGCAACTGTGACGAGTAACTATGACTCTCGTAATAGGCCAATGACTCAATACATGGAGTATTGAATCAGAAAACTCGAGGAACGCCTTGCTATAGTAACAATGACTTTCTTACGGTTCACACCTGGTGACAAATCCGTTCTAGCGGTCTGGCACCAGTAACAAAAATGAGACACTGCGTGAGCAACTGGGAAGGGTAACTATGACTCTCTTACGGTAGCCAATGATACGTCACCAGGAATATTGAATCAGGAAACTCGAGTAACCCTTGGCTATAGTAACGATGACTTTCGTTGATTACACAACCTGTGACATATCGGTGCTGGCAGACTGGCTACAGTTACAATGTACTTTAATTAGGGTGGTCAACCGACAGCAATATCTGTTACCTTTCTGAAGGAACCGACGATTCGTCACCAGGTGGAGTACACTCTGAAAGGAGTGACTATGACTCTCATATGACACAAAACTAGTGTCGTATCGCTTCTGGCAGACGCCACAGTAACAAGAAACGTGAAACTGGCTGCGAAATTACGACGTGGAGCTACGACGCACTCAAGGTAGCTAGTGCAGCGTCACCTGGAGGACTGCATCAGTAAAGTGTAGTAATCCCTAGCAGGCATAACGATGACTCACTTAAGATACACAACTAGTGACATATCGGTTCTGGCTGACTGGCCACAGTAACAAAATATATGTATCTGGGTGAGCAACTGTGACGAGTAACTATGACTCTCGTAATAGGCCAATGACTCAATACATGGAGTACTGAATCAGATAACTGGAGGAACGCCTTTCAATAGTAACGATGACATTCTTACGGTTCACAACTGGTGACAAATCCGTTCTGGCAGTGTGGCACCAGTTACAAAAATGAGACACTGTGAGAGCAACTGGGATGGGTAACTATGACTCTCTTAAGGTAGCCAATGATCAACACCAGGAGTATTGAATCAGGCAACTCGAGTAACCCTTGGCTATAGTAACGATGACTTTCGTAGATTACACAACCTGTGACATATCGGTGCTGGCAGACTGGCCACAGTTACAATGTATTTTAATTTGGGTGGTCAACCGACAGGAAAATCTATTACCCTTCTGAGGTAACCGACGATTCGTCACCAGGTGGAGTACACTCTGAAAGGAGTGACTATGACTCTCCTATGCCACACAACTAGTGTCGTATCGCTTCTGGCAGACGCCACAGTAACAAGAAACGTGAAACTGGCTGCGAAATTAAGACGAGGAGCGACGACGCAGTCAAGGTAGCTAGTGCAGCGTCACCTGGAGGACTGCATCAGTAAAGTCTAGTAATCCCTGGCAGGCATTACGATGATTCACTTAAGATACACAACTAGTGACATATCGGTTCTGGCAGACTGGCCACAGTAACAAAGTATATGAATCTGGGTGAGCAACTGTGACGAGTAACTATGACTCTCGTAATAGGCCAATGACTCAATACACGGAGTACTGAATCAGATAACTCGAGGAACGCCTTGCAAAAGTAACAATGACTTTCTTACGGTTCACAACTGGTGACAAATCCGTTCTGGCAGCCTGGCACCAGTAATAAAAATGAGACACTGCGTGAGCAACTGGTATGGGTAACTATGACTCTCTTAAGGTAGCCAATGATCGTCACCAGCAGTATTGAATCAGGAAACTCGAGTAACCCTTGGCTATAGTAACGATGACTTACGTAGATTACACAACCTGTGACATATCGGTGCTGGCAGACTGGCCACAGTTACAATGTATTTTAATTTGGGTGGTCAACCGACAGCAATATCTATTACCCTTCTGAGGTAACCGACGATTCGTCACCAGGTGGAGTACACTCTGAAAGGAGTGACTATGACTCTCATATGCCACACAACTAGTGTCGTATCGCTTCTGGCAGACGCCACAGTAACAAGAAACGTGTAACTGGCTGCGAAATTAGGACGAGGAGCTATGACGCACTCAAGGTAGCTAGTGCAGCGTCACCTGGAGGACTGCATCAGTAAAGTCTAGTAATCCCTGGCAGGCATTACGATGACTCACTTAAGATACACAACTAGTGACATATCGGTTCTGGCAGACTGGCCACAGTAACAAAATATATGAATCTGGGTGAGCAACTGTGACGAGTAACTATGACTCTCGTAATAGGCCAATGACTCAATACTTGGAGTACTGAATCAGATAACCCGAGGAACGCCTTTCAATAGTAACGATGACATTCTTACGGTTCACAACTGGTGACAAATCCGTTCTGGCAGTGTGGCACCAGTTACAAAAATGAGACACTGTGAGAGCAACTGGGATGGGTAACTATGACTCTCTTAAGGTAGCCAATGATCGTCACCGGGAGTATTGAATCAGGCAACTCGAGTAACCCTTGGCTATAGTAACGATGACTTTCGTAGATTACACAACCTGTGACATATCGGTGCTGGCAGACTGGCCACAGTTACAATGTATTTTAATTTGGGTGGTCAACCGACAGGAAAATCTATTACCCTCCTGAGGTAACCGACGATTCGTCACCAGGTGGAGTACACTCTGAGTGACTATGACTCTCATATGACACACAACTAGTGTCGTATCGCTTCTGGCAGACGCCACAGTAACAAGAAACGTGAGACTGGCTGCGAAATTAGGACGAGGAGCTACGAGGCACTCAAGGTAGCTAGTGCAGCGTCACCTGGAGGACTGCATCAGTAAAGTCTAGTAATCCCAAGCAGGCATAACGATGACTTACTTAAGATACACAACTAGCGACATATCGCTTCTGGCAGACTGACCACAGTAACAAAATATATGAATCTGGGTGAGCAACTGTGACGAGTTACTATGACTCTCGTAATAGGCCAATGACTCAATACACGGAGTACTGAATCAGATAACTCGAGGAACGCCTTGCAAAAGTAACAATGACTTTCTTACGGTTCACAACTGGTGACAAATCCGTTCTGGCAGTGTGGCACCAGTAACAAAAATGAGACACTGCGTGAGCAACTGGGATGGGTAACTATGACTCTCTTAAGGTAGCCAATGATCGTTACCAGCAGTATTGAATCAGGAAACTCGAGTAACCCTTGGCTATAGTAACGATGACTTACGTAGATTACACAACCTGTGACATATCGGTGCTGGCAGACTGGCCACAGTTACAATGTATTTTAATTTGGGTGGTCAACCGACAGCAATATCTATTACCCTTCTGAGGTAACCGACGATTCGTCACCAGGTGGAGTACACTCTGAAAGGAGTGACTATGACTCTCCTATGCCACACAACTAGTGTCGTATCGCTTCTGGCAGACGCCACAGTAACAAGAAACGTGAAACTGGCTGCGAAATTAGGACGAGGAGCTATGACGCACTCAAGGTAGCTAGTGCAGCGTCACCTGGAGGACTGCATCATTAAAGTCTAGTAATCCCTGGCAGGCATTACGATGACTCACTTAAGATACACAACTAGTGACATATCGGTTCTGGCAGACTGGCCGCAGTAACAAAATATATGAATCTGGGTGAGCAACTGTGACGAGTAACTATGACTCTCGTAATAGGCCAATGACTCAATACTTGGAGTACTGAATCAGATAACTCGAGGAACGCCTTTCAATAGTAACGATGACATTCTTACGGTTCACAACTGGTGACAAATCCGTTCTGGCAGTGTGGCACCAGTTACAAAAATGAGACACTGTGAGAGCAACTGGGATGGGTAACTATGACTCTCTTAAGGTAGCCAATGATCAACACCAGGAGTATTGAATCAGGCAACTCGAGTAACCCTTGGCTATAGTAACGATGACTTTCGTAGATTACACAACCTGTGACATATCGGTGCTGGCAGACTGGCCACAGTTACAATGTATTTTAATTTGGGTGGTCAACCGACAGGAAAATCTATTACCCTTCTGAGGTAACCGACGATTCGTCACCAGGTGGAGTACACTCTTTGTGACTATGACTCTCATATGACACACAACTAGTGTCGTATCGCTTCTGGCAGACGCCACAGTAACAAGAAACGTGAAACTGGCTGCGAAATTGGGACGAGGAGCTACGAGGCACTCAAGGTAGCTAGTGCAGCGTCACCTGGAGGACTGCATCAGTAAAGTCTAGTAATCCCAAGCAGGCATAACGATGACTTACTTATGATACACAACTAGTGACATATCGGTTCTGGCAGACTGGCCACAGTAACAAAATATATGAATCTGGGTGAGCAACTGTGACGAGTAACTATGACTCTCGTAATAGGCCAATGACTCAATACCTGGAGTATTGAATCAGATAACTCGAGGAACGCCTTGCAAAAGTAACAATGACTCTCTTACGGTTCACAACTGGTGACAAATCCGTTCTGGCAGCCTGGCACCAGTAACAAAAATGAGACACTGCGTGAGCAACTGGGATGGGTAACTATGACTCTCTTAAGGTAGCCAATGATCGTCACCAGGAGTATTGAATCAGGAAACTCGAGTAACCCTTGGCTATAGTAACGATGACTTTCGTAGATTACACAACCTGTGACATATCGGTGCTAGCAGACTGGCCACAGTTACAATGTATTTTAATTTGGGTGGTCAACCGACAGCAATATCTATTACCCTTCTGAGGTAACCGACGATTCGTCACCAGGTGGAGTACACTCTGAAAGGAGTGACTATGACTCTCCTATGCCACACAACTAGTGTCGTATCGCTTCTGGCAGACGCCACAGTAACAAGAAACGTGAAACTGGCTGCGAAATTAGGACGAGGAGCTATGACGCACTCAAGGTAGCTAGTGCAGCGTCACCTGGAGGACTGCATCAGTAAAGTCTGGTAATCCCTGGCAGGCATTAAGATGACTCACTTAAGATACACAACTAGTGACATATCGGTTCAGGCAGACTGGCCGCAGTAACAAAATATATGAATCTGGGTGAGCAACTGTGACGAGTAACTATGACTCTCGTAATAGGCCAATGCCTCAATACTTGCAGTACTGAATCAGATAACTCGAGGAACGCCTTTCAATAGTAACGATGACATTCTTACGGTTCACAACTGGTGACAAATCCGTTCTGGCAGTGTGGCACCAGTTACAAAAAGTGAGACACTGTGAGAGCAACTGGGATGGGTAACTATGACTCTCTTAAGGTAGCCAATGATCAACACCAGGAGTATTGAATCAGGCAACTCGAGTAACCCTTGGCTATAGTAACGATGACTTTCGTAGATTACACAACCTGTGACATATCGTTGCTGGCAGACTGGCCACAGTTATAATGTATTTTAATTTGGGTGGTCAACCGACAGGAAAATCTATTACCCTTCTGAGGTAACCGACGATTCGTCACCAGGTGGAGTACACTCTGAGTGACTATGACTCTCATATGACACACAACTAGTGTCGTATCGCTTCTGGCAGACGCCACAGTAACAAGAAACGTGAAACTGGCTGCGAAATTAGGACGAGGAGCTACGAGGCACTCAAGGTAGCTAGTGCAGCGTCACCTGGAGGACTGCATCAGTAAAGTCTAGTAATCCCAAGCAGGCATAACGATGACTTACTTATGATACACAACTAGTGACATATCGGTTCTGGCAGACTGGCCACAGTAACAAAATATATGAATCTGGGTGAGCAACTGTGACGAGTAACTATGACTCTCGTAATAGGCCAATGACTCAATACCTGGAGTATTGAATCAGATAACTCGAGGAACGCCTTGCAAAAGTAACAATGACTCTCTTACGGTTCACAACTGGTGACAAATCCGTTCTGGCAGCCTGGCACCAGTAACAAAAATGAGACACTGCGTGAGCAACTGGGATGGGTAACTATGACTCTCTTAAGGTAGCCAATGATCGTCACCAGGAGTATTGAATCAGGAAACTCGAGTAACCCTTGGCTATAGTAACGATGACTTTCGTAGATTACGCAACCTGTGACATATCGGTGCTGGCAGACTGGCCACAGTTACAATGTATTTTAATTTGGGTGGTCAACCGACAGCAATATCTATTACCCTTCTGAGGTAACCGACGATTCGTCACCAGGTGGAGTACACTCTGAAAGGAGTGACTATGACTCTCATATGCCATACAACTAGTGTCGTATCGCTTCTGGCAGACGCCACAGTAACAAGAAACGAGAAACTGGCTGCGAAATTAGGACGAGGAGCTATGACGCACTCAAGGTAGCTAGTGCAGCGTCACCTGGAGGACTGCATCAGTAAAGTCTAGTAATCCCTGGCAGGCATTACGATGACTCACTTAAGATACACAACTAGTGACATATCGGTTCTGGCAGACTGGCCACAGTAACAAAATATATGAATCTGGGTGAGAAACTGTGACGAGTAAATATGACTCTCGTAATAGGCCAATGACTCAATACTTGGAGTACTGAATCAGATAACTCGAGGAACGCCTTTCAATAGTAACGATGACATTCTTACGGTTCACAACTGGTGACAAATCCGTTCTGGCAGTGTGGCTACAGTTACAAAAATGAGACACTGTGAGAGCAACTGGGATGGGTAACTATGACTCTCTTAAGGTAGCCAATGATCGTCACCGGGAGTATTGAATCAGGCAACTCGAGTAACCCTTGGCTATAGTAACGATGACTTTCGTAGATTACACAACCTGTGACATGTCGGTGCTGGCAGACTGGCCACAGTTACAATGTATTTTAATTTGGGTGGTCAACCGACAGGAAAATCTATTACCCTTCTGAGGTAACCGACGATTCGTCACCAGGTGGAGTACACTCTGAAAGGAGTGACTATGACTCTCATATGACACACAACTAGTGTCGTATCGCTTCTGGCAGACGCCACAGTAACAAGAAACGTGAAACTGGCTGCGAAATTACGACGAGGAGCTACGACGCACTCAAGGTAGCTAGTGCAGCGTCACCTGGAGGACTGCATCAGTAAAGTCTAGTAATCCCTGGCAGGCATAACGATGACTCACTTAAGATACACAACTAGTGACATATCGGTTCTGGCAGACTGGCCACAGTAACAAAATATATGTATCTGGGTGAGCAACTGTGATGAGTAACTATGACTCTCGTAATAGGCCAATGACTCAATACATGGAGTACTGAATCAGATAACTCGAGGAACGCCTTTCAATAGTAACGATGACATTCTTACGGTTCACAACTGGTGACAAATCCGTTCTGGCAGTGTGGCACCAGTTACAAAAATGAGACACTGTGAGAGCAACTGGGATGGGTAACTATGACTCTCTTAAGGTAGCCAATGATCAACACCAGGAGTATTGAATCAGGCAACTCGAGTCACCCTTGGCTATAGTAACGATGACTTTCGTAGATTACACAACCTGTGACATGTCGGTGCTGGCAGATTGGCCACAGTTACAATGTATTTTAATTTGGGTGGTCAACCGACAGGAAAATCTATTACCCTTCTGAGGTAACCGACGATTCGTCACCAGGTGGAGTACACTCTGAAAGGAGTGACTATGACTCTCCTATGCCACACAACTAGTGTCGTATCGCTTCTGGCAGACGCCACAGTAACAAGAAACGTGAAACTGGCTGCGAAATTAGGACGAGGAGCGACGACGCACTCAAGGTAGCTAGTGCAGCGTCACCTGGAGGACTCCATCAGTAAAGTCTAGTAATCCCTGGCAGGCATTACGATGATTCACTTAAGATACACAACTAGTGACATATCGGTTCTGGCAGACTGGCCACAGTAACAAAGTATATGAATCTGGGTGAGCAACTGTGACGAGTAACTATGACTCTCGTAATAGGCCAATGACTCAATACACGGAGTACTGAATCAGATAACTCGAGGAACGCCTTGCAAAAGTAACAATGACTTTCTTACGGTTCACAACTGGTGACAAATCCGTTCTGGCAGCCTGGCACCAGTAACAAAAATGAGACACTGCGTGAGCAACTGGGATGGGTAACTATGACTCTCTTAAGGTAGCCAATGATCGTCACCAGCAGTATTGAATCAGGAAACTCGAGTAACCCTTGGCTATAGTAACGATGACTTACGTAGATTACACAACCTGTGACATATCGGTGCTGGCAGACTGGCCACAGTTACAATGTATTTTAATTTGGGTGGTCAACCGACAGCAATATCTATTACCCTTCTGAGGTAACCGACGATTCGTCACCAGGTGGAGTACACTCTGAAAGGAGTGACTATGACTCTCATGTGCCACACAACTAGTGTCGTATCGCTTCTGGCAGACGCCACAGTAACAAGAAACGTGAAACTGGCTGCGAAATTAGGACGAGGAGCTATGACGCACTCAAGGTAGCTAGTGCAGCGTCACCTGGAGGACTGCATCAGTAAAGTCTAGTGATCCCTGGGAGGCATTACGATGACTCACTTAAGATACACAACTAGTGACATATCGGTTCTGGCAGACTGGCCACAGTAACAAAATATATGAATCTGGGTGAGCAACTGTGACGAGTAACTATGACTCTCGTAATAGGCCAATGACTCAATACACGGAGTACTGAATCAGATAACTCGAGGAACGCCTTTCAATAGTAACGATGACATTCTTACGGTTCACAACTCGTAACAAATCCGTTCTGGCAGTGTGACACCAGTTACAAAAATTAAACACTGTGAGAGCAACTGGGATGGGTAACTATGACTCTCTTAAGGTAGCCAATGATCGTCACCAGGAGTATTGAATCAGGCAACTCGAGTAACCCTTGGCTATAGTAACGATGACTTTCGTAGATTACACAACCTGTGACATATCGGTGCTGGCAGACTGGCCACAGTTACAATGTATTTTAATTTGGGTGGTCAACCGACAGGAAAATCTATTACCCTTCTGAGGTAACCGACGATTCGTCACCAGGTGGAGTACACTCTGAGTGACTATGACTCTCATATGACACACAACTAGTGTCGTATCGCTTCTGGCAGACGCCACAGTAACAAGAAACGTGAAACTGGCTGCGAAATTAGGACGAGGAGCTACGAGGCACTCAAGGTAGCTAGTGCAGCGTCACCTGGAGGACTGCATCAGTAAAGTCTAGTAATCCCAAGCAGGCATAACGATGACTTACTCATGATACACAACTAGTGACATATCGGTTCTGGCAGACTGGCCACAGTAACAAAATATATGAATCTGGGTGAGCAACTGTGACGAGTAACTATGACTCTCGTAATAGGCCAATGACTCAATACATGGAGTACTGAATCAGATAACTCGAGGAACGCCTTTCAATAGTAACGATGACATTCTTACGGTTCACAACTGGTGACAAATCCGTTCTGGCAGTGTGAAACCAGTTACAAAAATTAAACACTGTGAGAGCAACTGGGATGGGTAACTATGACTCTCTTAAGGTAGCCAATGATCGTCACCAGGAGTATTGAATCAGGCAACTCGAGTAACCCTTGGCTATAGTAACGATGACTTTCGTAGATTACACAACCTGTGACATATCGGTGCTGGCAGACTGGCCACAGTTACAATGTATTTTAATTTGGGTGTTCAACCGACAGGAAAATCTATTACCCTTCTGAGGTAACCGACGATTCGTCACCAGGTGGAGTACACTCTGAAAGGAGTGACTATGACACTCATATGACACACATCTAGTGTCGTATCGCTTCTGGCAGACGCCACAGTAACAAGAAACGTGAAACTGGCTGCGAAATTAGGACGAGGAGCTACGACGCACTCAAGGTAGCTAGTGCAGCGTCACCTGGAGGACTGCATCAGTAAAGTCTAGTAATCCCGGGCAGGCATTACGATGATTCACTTAAGATACACAACTAGTGACATATCGGTTCTGGCAGACTGGCCACAGTAACAAAATATATGTATCTGGGTGAGCAACTGTGACGAGTAACTATGACTCTCGTAATAGGCCAATGACTCAATACATGGAGTACTGAATCAGATAACTCGAGGAACGCCTTTCAATAGTAACGATGACATTCTTACGGTTCACAACTGGTGACAAATCCGTTCTGGCAGTGTGGCACCAGTTACAAAAATGAGACACTGTGAGAGCAACTGGGATGGGTAACTATGACTCTCTTAAGGTAGCCAATGATCAACACCAGGAGTATTGAATCAGGCAACTCGAGTCACCCTTGGCTATAGTAACGATGACTTTCGTAGATTACACAACCTGTGACATGTCGGTGCTGGCAGACTGGCCACAGTTACAATGTATTTTAATTTGGGTGGTCAACCGACAGGAAAATCTATTACCCTTCTGAGGTAACCGACGATTCGTCACCAGGTGGAGTACACTCTGAAAGGAGTGACTATGACTCTCCTATGCCACACAACTAGTGTCGTATCGCTTCTGGCAGACGCCACAGTAACAAGAAACGTGAAACTGGCTGCGAAATTAGGACGAGGAGCTATGACGCACTCAAGGTAGCTAGTGCAGCGTCACCTGGAGGACTGCATCAGTAAAGTCTAGTAATCCCTGGCAGGCATTACGATGATTCACTTAAGATACACAACTAGTGACATATCGGTTCTGGCAGAATGGCCACAGTAACAAAGTATATAAATCTGGGTGAGCAACTGTGACGAGTAACTATGACTCTCGTAATAGGCCAATGACTCAATACACGGAGTACTGAATCAGATAACTCGAGGAACGCCTTGCAAAAGTAACAATGACTTTCTTACGGTTCACAACTGGTGACAAATCCGTTCTGGCAGTGTGACACCAGTTACAAAAATTAAACACTGTGAGAGCAACTGGGATGGGTAACTATGACTCTCTTAAGGTAGCCAATGATCGTCACCAGGAGTATTGAATCAGGCAACTCGAGTAACCCTTGGCTATAGTAACGATGACTTTCGTAGATTACACAACCTGTGACATATCGGTGCTGGCAGACTGGCCACAGTTACAATGTATTTTAATTTGGGTGGTCAACCGACAGGAAAATCTATTACCCTTCTAAGGTAACCGACGATTCGTCACCAGGTGGAGTACACTCTGAGTGACTATGACTCTCATATGACACACAACTAGTGTCGTATCGCTTCTGGCAGACGCCACAGTAACAAGAAACGTGAAACTGGCTGCGAAATTAGGACGAGGAGCTACGAGGCACTCAAGGTAGCTAGTGCAGCGTCACCTGGAGGACTGCATCAGTAAAGTCTAGTAATCCCAAGCAGGCATAACGATGACTTACTTATGATACACAACTAGTGACATATCGGTCCTGGCAGACTGGCCACAGTAACAAAATATATGAATCTGGGTGAGCAACTGTGACGAGTAACTATGACTCTCGTAATAGGCCAATGACTCAATACCTGGAGTATTGAATCAGATAACTCGAGGAACGCCTTGCAAAAGTAACAATGACTCTCTTACGGTTCACAACTGTGACAAATCCGTTCTGGCAGCCTGGCACCAGTAACAAAAATGAGACACTGCGTGAGCAACTGGGATGGGTAACTATGACTCTCTTAAGGTAGCCAATGATCGTCACCAGGAGTATTGAATCAGGAAACTCGAGTAACCCTTGGCTATAGTAACGATGACTTTCGTAGATTACACAACCTGTGACATATCGGTGCTGGCAGACTGGCCACAGTTACAATGTATTTTAATTTGGGTGGTCAACCGACAGCAATATCTATTACCCTTCTGAGGTAACCGACGATTCGTCACCAGGTGGAGTACACTCTGAAAGGAGTGACTATGACTCTCATATGCCACACAACTAGTGTCGTATCGCTTCTGGCAGACGCCACAGTAACAAGAAACGAGAAACTGGCTGCGAAATTAGGACGAGGAGCTATGACGCACTCAAGGTAGCTAGTGCAGCGTCACCTGGAGGACTGCATCAGTAAAGTCTAGTAATCCCTGGCAGGCATTACGATGACTCACTTAAGATACACAACTAGTGAAATATCGGTTCTGGCAGACTGGCCACAGTAACAAAATATATGAATCTGGGTGAGAAACTGTGACGAGTAAATATGACTCTCGTAATAGGCCAATGACTCAATACATGGAGTACTGAATCAGATAACTCGAGGAACGCCTTTCAATAGTAACGATGACATTCTTACGGTTCACAACTGGTGACAAATCCGTTCTGGCAGTGTGACACCAGTTACAAAAATTAAACACTGTGAGAGCAACTGGGATGTTTAACGATGACTCTCTTAAGGTAGCCAATGATCGTCACCAGGAGTATTGAATCAGGCAACTCGAGTAACCCTTTTCTATAGTAACGATGACTTTCGTAGATTACACAACCTGTGACATATCGGTGCTGGCAGACTGGCCACAGTTACAATGTATTTTAATTTGGGTGGTCAACCGACAGGAAAATCTATTACCCTTCTGAGGTAACCGACGATTCGTCACCAGGTGGAGTACACTCTGAAAGGAGTGACTATGACACTCATATGACACACATCTAGTGTCGTATCGCTTCTGGCAGACGCCACAGTAACAAGAAACGTGAAACTGGCTGCGAAATTAGGACGAGGAGCTACGACGCACTCAAGGTAGCTAGTGCAGCGTCACCTGGAGGACTGCATCAGTAAAGTCTAGTAATCCCGGGCAGGCATTACGATGATTCACTTAAGATACACAACTAGTGACATATCGGTTCTGGCAGACTGGCCACAGTAACAAAATATATGAATCTGGGTGGGCAACTGTGACGAGTAACTATGACTCTCGTAATAGGCCAATGACTCAATACCTGGAGTATTGAATCAGAAAACTCGAGGAACGCCTTGCAATAGTAACAATGACTTTCTTACGGTTCACAACTGGTGACAAATCCGTTCTAGCACCCTGGCGCCAATAACAAAAGTGAGACACTGCGTGAGCAACTGGGAAGGGTAACTATGACTCTCTTAAGGTAGCCAATGATACGTCACCAGGAATATTGAATCAGGAAACTCGAGTAACCCTTGGCTATAGTAACGATGACTTTCGTTGATTACACAACCTGTGACATATCGGTGCTGGCAGACTGGCTACAGTTACAATGTACTTTAATTTGGGTGGGCAACCGACAGCAATATCCATTACCTTTCTGAAGGAACCGACGATTCGTCACCAGGTGGAGTACACTCTGAAAGGAGTGACTATGACTCTCATATGACACACAACTAGTGTCGTATCGCTTCTGGCAGACGCCACAGTAACAAGAAACGTGAAACTGGCTGCGAAATTACGACGAGGAGCTACGACGCACTCAAGGTAGCTAGTGCAGCGTCACCTGGAGGACTGCATCAGTAAAGTGTAGTAATCCCTAGCAGGCATAACGATGACTCACTTAAGATACACAACTAGTGACATATCGGTTCTCGCAGACTGGCCACAGTAACAAAATATATGAATCTGGGTGAGCAACTGTGACGAGTAACTATGACTCTCGTAATAGGCCAATGACTCAATACCTGGAGTATTGAATCAGAAAACTCGAGGAACGCCTTGCAATAGTAACAATGACTTTCTTACGGTTCACAATTGGTGACAAATCCGTTCTAGCACCCTGGCGCCAATAACAAAAGTGAGACACTGCGTGAGCAACTGGGAAGGGTAACTATGACTCTCTTAAGGTAGCCAATGATACGTCACCAGGAATATTGAATCAGGAAACTCGAGTAACCCTTGGCTATAGTAACGATGACTTTCGTTGATTACACAACCTGTGACATATCGGTGCTGGCAGACTGGCTACAGTTACAATGTACTTTAATTTGGGTGGGCAACCGACAGCAATATCCATTACCTTTCTGAAGGAACCGACGATTCGTCACCAGGTGGAGTACACTCTGAAAGGAGTGACTATGACTCTCATATGACACACAACTAGAGTCGTATCGCTTCTGGCAGACGCCACAGTAACAAGAAACGTGAAACTGGCTGCGAAATTACGACGAGGAGCTACGACGCACTCAAGGTAGCTAGTGCAGCGTCACCTGGAGGACTGCATCAGTAAAGTGTAGTAATCCCTAGCAGGCATAACGATGACTCACTTAAGATACACAACTAGTGACATATCGGTTTTCGCAGACTGGCCACAGTAACAAAATATATGTATCTGGGTGAGCAACTGTGACGAGTAACTATGACTCTCGTAATAGGCCAATGACTCAATACATGGAGTACTGAATCAGATAACTCGAGGAACGCCTTTCAATAGTAACGATGACATTCTTACGGTTCACAGCTGGTGACAAATCCGTTCTGGCAGTGTGGCACCAGTTACAAAAATGAGACACTGTGAGAGCAACTGGGATGGGTAACTATGACTCTCTTAAGGTAGCCAATGATCAACACGAGGAGTATTGAATCAGGCAACTCGAGTAACCCTTGGCTATAGTAACGATGACTTTCGTAGATTACACAACCTGTGACATATCGGTGCTGGCAGACTGGCCACAGTTACAATGTATTTTAATTTGGGTGGTCAACCGACAGGAAAATCTATTACCCTTCTGAGGTAACCGACGATTCGTCACCAGGTGGAGTACACTCTGAAAGGAGTGACTATGACTCTCCTATGCCACACAACTAGTGTCGTATCGCTTCTGGCAGACGCCACAGTAACAAGAAACGTGAAACTGGCTGCGAAATTAGGACGAGGAGCGACGACGCACTCAAGGTAGCTAGTGCAGCGTCACCTGGAGGACTGCATCAGTAAAGTCTAGTAATCCCTGGCAGGCATTACGATGATTCACTTAAGATACACAACTAGTGACATATCGGTTCTGGCAGACTGGCCACAGTAACAAAATATATGAATCTGGGTGAGAAACTGTGACGAGTAAATATGACTCTCGTAATAGGCCAATGACTCAATACATGGAGTACTGAATCAGATAACTCGAGGAACGCCTTTCAATAGTAACGATGACATTCTTACGGTTCACAACTGGTGACAAATCCGTTCTGGCAGTGTGACACCAGTTACAAAAATTAAACACTGTGAGAGCAACTGGGATGGGTAACTATGACTCTCTTAAGGTAGCCAATGATCGTCACCAGGAGTATTGAATCAGGCAACTCGAGTAACCCTTGGCTATAGTAACGATGACTTTCGTAGATTACACAACCTGTGACATATCGGTGCTGGCAGACTGGCCACAGTTACAATGTATTTTAATTTGGGTGGTCAACCGACAGGAAAATCTATTACACTTCTGAGGTAACCGACGATTCGTCACCAGGTGGAGTACACTCTGAGTGACTATGACTCTCATATGACACACAACTAGTGTCGTATCGCTTCTGGCAGACGCCACAGTAACAAGAAACGTGAAACTGGCTGCGAAATTAGGACGAGGAGCTACGAGGCACTCAAGGTAGCTAGTGCAGCGTCACCTGGAGGACTGCATCAGTAAAGTCTAGTAATCCCAAGCAGGCATAACGATGACTTACTTATGATACACAACTAGTGACATATCGGTTCTGGCAGACTGGCCACAGTAACAAAATATATGAATCTGGGTGAGCAACTGTGACGAGTAACTATGACTCTCGTAATAGGCCAATGACTCAATACCTGGAGTATTGAATCAGATAACTCGAGCAACGCCTTGCAAAAGTAACAATGACTCTCTTACGGTTCACAACTGGTGACAAATCCGTTCTGGCAGCCTGGCACCAGTAACAAAAATGAGACACTGCGTGAGCAACTGGGATGGGTAACTATGACTCTCTTAAGGTAGCCAATGATCGTCACCAGGAGTATTGAATCAGGAAACTCGAGTAACCCTTGGCTATAGTAACGATGACTTTCGTAGATTACACAACCTGTGACATATCGGTGCTGGCAGACTGGCCACAGTTACAATGTATTTTAATTTGGGTGGTCAACCGACAGCAATATCTATTACCCTTCTGAGGTAACCGACGATTCGTCACCAGGTGGAGTACACTCTGAAAGGAGTGACTGTGACTCTCATATGCCACACAACTAGTGTCGTATCGCTTCTGGCAGACGCCACAGTAACAAGAAACGAGAAACTGGCTGCGAAATTAGGACGAGGAGCTATGACGCACTCAAGGTAGCTAGTGCAGCGTCACCTGGAGGACTGCATCAGTAAAGTCTAGTAATCCCTGGCAGGCATTACGATGACTCACTTAAGATACACAACTAGTGACATATCGGTTCTGGCAGACTGGCCACAGTAACAAAATATATGAATCTGGGTGAGAAACTGTGACGAGTAACTATGACTCTCGTAATAGGCCAATGACTCAATACATGGAGTACTGAATCAGATAACTCGAGGAACGCCTTTCAATAGTAACGATGACATTCTTACGGTTCACAACTGGTGACAAATCCGTTCTGGCAGTGTGACACCAGTTACAAAAATTAAACACTGTGAGAGCAACTGGGATGGGTAACTATGACTCTCTTAAGGTAGCCAATGATCGTCACCAGGAGTATTGAATCAGGCAACTCGAGTAACCCTTGGCTATAGTAACGATGACTTTCGTAGATTACACAACCTGTGACATATCGGTGCTGGCAGACTGGCTACAGTTACAATGTACTTTAATTTGGGTGGGCAACCGACAGCAATATCCATTACCTTTCTGAAGGAACCGACGATTCGTCACCAGGTGGAGTACACTCTGAAAGGAGTGACTATGACTCACATTTGACACACAACTAGTGTCGTATCGCTTCTGGCAGACGCCACAGTAACAAGAAACGTGAAACTGGCTGCGAAATTACGACGAGGAGCTACGACGCACTCAAGGTAGCTAGTGCAGCGTCACCTGGAGGACTGCATCAGTAAAGTCTAGTAATCCCTAGCAGGCATAACGATGACTCACTTAAGATACACAACTAGTGACATATCGGTTCTGGCAGACTGGCCACAGTAACAAAATATATGTATCTGGGTGAGCAACTGTGACGAGTAACTATGACTCTCGTAATAGGCCAATGACTCAATACATGGAGTACTGAATCAGATAACTCGAGGAACGCCTTTCAATAGTAACGATGACATTCTTACGGTTCACAGCTGGTGACAAATCCGTTCTGGCAGTGTGGCACCAGTTACAAAAATGAGACACTGTGAGAGCAACTGGGATGGGTAACTATGACTCTCTTAAGGTAGCCAATGATCAACACGAGGAGTATTGAATCAGGCAACTCGAGTAACCCTTGGCTATAGTAACGATGACTTTCGTAGATTACACAACCTGTGACATATCGGTGCTGGCAGACTGGCCACAGTTACAATGTATTTTAATTTGGGTGGTCAACCGACAGGAAAATCTATTACACTTCTGAGGTAACCGACGATTCGTCACCAGGTGGAGTACACTCTGAGTGACTATGACTCTCATATGACACACAACTAGTGTCGTATCGCTTCTGGCAGACGCCACAGTAACAAGAAACGTGAAACTGGCTGCGAAATTAGGACGAGGAGCTACGACGCACTCAAGGTAGCTAGTGCAGCGTCACCTGGAGGACTGCATCAGTAAAGTCTAGTAATCCCAAGCAGGCATAACGATGACTTACTTATGATACACAACTAGTGACATATCGGTTCTGGCAGACTGGCCACAGTAACAAAATATATGAATCTGGGTGAGCAACTGTGACGAGTAACTATGACTCTCGTAATAGGCCAATGACTCAATACATGGAGTATTGAATCAGAAAACTCGAGGAACGCCTTGCAATAGTAACAATGACTTTCTTACGGTTCACAACTGGTGACAAATCCGTTCTGGCAGCCTGGCACCAGTAACAAAAATGAGACACTGCGTGAGCAACTGGGATGGGTAACTATGACTCTCTTAAGGTAGCCAATGATCGTCACCAGGAGTATTGAATCAGGAAACTCGAGTAACCCTTGGCTATAGTAACGATGACTTTCGTAGATTACACAACCTGTGACATATCGGTGCTGGCAGACTGGCCACAGTTACAATGTATTTTAATTTGGGTGGTCAACCGACAGCAATATCTATTACCCTTCAGAGGTAACCGACGATTCGTCACCAGGTGGAGTACACTCTGAAAGGAGTGACTATGACTCTCATATGCCACACAACTAGTGTCGTATCGCTTCTGGCAGACGCCACAGTAACAAGAAACGAGAAACTGGCTGCGAAATTAGGACGAGGAGCTATGACGCACTCAAGGTAGCTAGTGCAGCGTCACCTGGAGGACTGCATCAGTAAAGTCTAGTAATCCCTGGCAGGCATTACGATGACTCACTTAAGATACACAACTAGTGACATATCGGTTCTGGCAGACTGGCCACAGTAACAAAATATATGAATCTGGGTGAGAAACTGTGACGAGTAAATATGACTCTCGTAATAGGCCAATGACTCAATACATGGAGTACTGAATCAGATAACTCGAGGAACGCCTTTCAATAGTAACGATGACATTCTTACGGTTCACAACTGGTGACAAATCCGTTCTGGCAGTGTGACACCAGTTACAAAAATTAAACACTGTGAGAGCAACTGGGATGGGTAACTATGACTCTCTTAAGGTAGCCAATGATCGTCACCAGGAGTATTGAATCAGGCAACTCGAGTAACCCTTGGCTATAGTAACGATGACTTTCGTAGATTACACAACCTGTGACATATCGGTGCTGGCAGACTGGCCACAGTTACAATGTATTTTAATTTGGGTGGTCAACCGACAGGAAAATCTATTACACTTCTGAGGTAACCGACGATTCGTCACCAGGTGGAGTACACTCTGAGTGACTATGACTCTCATATGACACACAACTAGTGTCGTATCGCTTCTGGCAGACGCCACAGTAACAAGAAACGTGAAACTGGCTGCGAAATTAGGACGAGGAGCTACGACGCACTCAAGGTAGCTAGTGCAGCGTCACCTGGAGGACTGCATCAGTAAAGTCTAGTAATCCCGGGCAGGCATTACGATGATTCACTTAAGATACACAACTAGTGACATATCGGTTCTGGCAGACTGGCCACAGTAACAAAATATATGAATCTGGGTGAGCAACTGTGACGAGTAACTATGACTCTCGTAATAGGCCAATGACTCAATACATGGAGTATTGAATCAGAAAACTCGAGGAACGCCTTGCAATGGTAACAATGACTTTCTTACGGTTCACAACTGGTGACAAATCCGTTCTGGCAGCCTGGCACCAGTAACAAAAATGAGACACTGCGTGAGCAACTGGGATGGGTAACTATGACTCTCTTAAGGTAGCCAATGATCGTCACCAGGAGTATTGAATCAGGAAACTCGAGTAACCCTTGGCTATAGTAACGATGACTTTCGTAGATTACACAACCTGTGACATATCGGTGCTCGCAGACTGGCCACAGTTACAATGTATTTTAATTTGGGTGGTCAACCGACAGCAATATCTATTACCCTTCTGAGGTAACCGACGATTCGTCACCAGGTGGAGTACACTCTGAAAGGAGTGACTATGACTCTCATATGCCACACAACTAGTGTCGTATCGCTTCTGGCAGACGCCACAGTAACAAGAAACGAGAAACTGGCTGCGAAATTAGGACGAGGAGCTATGACGCACTCAAGGTAGCTAGTGCAGCGTCACCTGGAGGACTGCATCAGTAAAGTCTAGTAATCCCTGGCAGGCATTACGATGACTCACTTAAGATACACAACTAGTGACATATCGGTTCTGGCAGACTGGCCACAGTAACAAAATATATGAATCTGGGTGAGCAACGGTGACGAGTAACTATGACTCTCGTAATAGGCCAATGACTCAATACATGGAGTACTGAATCAGATAACTCGAGGAACGCCTTTCAATAGTAACGATGACATTCTTACGGTTCACAACTGGTGACAAATCCGTTCTGGCAGTGTGACACCAGTTACAAAAATTAAACACTGTGAGAGCAACTGGGATTGGTAACTATGACTCTCTTAAGGTAGCCAATGATCGTCACCAGGAGTATTGAATCAGGCAACTCGAGTAACCCTTGGCTATAGTAACGATGACTTTCGTAGATTACACAACCTGTGACATATCGGTGCTGGCAGACTGGCTACAGTTACAATGTACTTTAATTTGGGTGGGCAACCGACAGCAATATCCATTACCTTTCTGAAGGAACCGACGATTCGTCACCAGGTGGAGTACACTCTGAAAGGAGTGACTATGACTCTCATATGACACACAACTAGTGTCGTATCGCTTCTGGCAGACGCCACAGTAACAAGAAACGTGAAACTGGCTGCGAAATTACGACGAGGAGCTACGACGCACTCAAGGTAGCTAGTGCAGCGTCACCTGGAGGACTGCATCAGTAAAGTGTAGTAATCCCTAGCAGGCATAACGATGACTCACTTAAGATACACAACTAGTGACATATCGGTTCTCGCAGACTGGCCACAGTAACAAAATATATGTATCTGGGTGAGCAACTGTGACGAGTAACTATGACTCTCGTAATAGGCCAATGACTCAATACATGGAGTACTGAATCAGATAACTCGAGGAACGCCTTTCAATAGTAACGATGACATTCTTACGGTTCACAGCTGGTGACAAATCCGTTCTGACAGTGTGGCACCAGTGACAAAAATGAGACACTGTGAGAGCAACTGGGATGGGTAACTATGACTCTCTTAAGGTAGCCAATGATCAACACGAGGAGTATTGAATCAGGCAACTCGAGTAACCCTTGGCTATAGTAACGATGACTTTCGTAGATTACACAACCTGTGACATATCGGTGCTGGCAGACTGGCCACAGTTACAATGTATTTTAATTTGGGTGGTCAACCGACAGGAAAATCTATTACACTTCTGAGGTAACCGACGATTCGTCACCAGGTGGAGTACACTCTGAGTGACTATGACTCTCATATGACACACAACTAGTGTCGTATCGCTTCTGGCAGACGCCACAGTAACAAGAAACGTGAAACTGGCTGCGAAATTAGGACGAGGAGCTACGACGCACTCAAGGTAGCTAGTGCAGCGTCACCTGGAGGACTGCATCAGTAAAGTCTAGTAATCCCAAGCAGGCATAACGATGACTTACTTATGATACACAACTAGTGACATATCGGTTCTGGCAGACTGGCCACAGTAACAAAATATATGAATCTGGGTGAGCAACTGTGACGAGTAACTATGACTCTCGTAATAGGCCAATGACTCAATACATGGAGTATTGAATCAGAAAACTCGAGGAACGCCTTGCAATAGTAACAATGACTTTCTTACGGTTCACAACTGGTGACAAATCCGTTCTGGCAGCCTGGCACCAGTAACAAAAATGAGACACTGCGTGAGCAACTGGGATGGGTAACTATGACTCTCTTAAGGTAGCCAATGATCGTCACCAGGAGTATTGAATCAGGAAACTCGAGTAACCCTTGGCTATAGTAACGATGACTTTCGTAGATTACACAACCTGTGACATATCGGTGCTGGCAGACTGGCCACAGTTACAATGTATTTTAATTTGGGTGGTCAACCGACAGCAATATCTATTACCCTTCTGAGGTAACCGACGATTCGTCACCAGGTGGAGTACACTCTGAAAGGAGTGACTATGACTCTCATATGCCACACAACTAGTGTCGTATCGCTTCTGGCAGACGCCACAGTAACAAGAAACGTGAAACTGGCTGCGAAATTAGGACGAGGAGCTGTGACGCACTCAAGGTAGCTAGTGCAGCGTCACCTGGAGGACTGCATCAGTAAAGTCTAGTAATCCCTGGCAGGCATTACGATGACTCACTTAAGATACACAACTAGTGACATATCGGTTCTGGCAGACTGGCCACAGTAACAAAATATATGAATCTGGGTGAGAAACTGTGACGAGTAAATATGTCTCTCGTAATAGGCCAATGACTCAATACATGGAGTACTGAATCAGATAACTCGAGGAACGCCTTTCAATAGTAACGATGACATTCTTACGGTTCACAACTGGTGACAAATCCGTTCTGGCAGTGTGACACCAGTTACAAAAATTAAACACTGTGAGAGCAACTGGGATGGGTAACTATGACTCTCTTAAGGTAGCCAATGATCGTCACCAGGAGTATTGAATCAGGCAACTCGAGTAACCCTTGGCTATAGTAACGATGACTTTCGTAGATTACACAACCTGTGACATATCGGTGCTGGCAGACTGGCCACAGTTACAATGTATTTTAATTTGGGTGGTCAACCGACAGGAAAATCTATTACACTTCTGAGGTAACCGACGATTCGTCACCAGGTGGAGTACACTCTGAGTGACTATGACTCTCATATGACACAAAACTAGTGTCGTATCGCTTCTGGCAGACGCCACAGTAACAAGAAACGTGAAACTGGCTGCGAAATTAGGACGAGGAGCTACGACGCACTCAAGGTAGCTAGTGCAGCGACACCTGGAGGACTGCATCAGTAAAGTCTAGTAATCCCGGGCAGGCATTACGATGATTCACTTAAGATACACAACTAGTGACATATCGGTTCTGGCAGACTGGCCACAGTAACAAAATATATGAATCTGGGTGAGCAACTGTGACGAGTAACTATGACTCTCGTAATAGGCCAATGACTCAATACATGGAGTATTGAATCAGAAAACTCGAGGAACGCCTTGCAATGGTAACAATGACTTTCTTACGGTTCACAACTGGTGACAAATCCGTTCTGGCAGCCTGGCACCAGTAACAAAAATGAGACACTGCGTGAGCAACTGGGATGGGTAACTATGACTCTCTTAAGGTAGCCAATGATCGTCACCAGGAGTATTGAATCAGGAAACTCGAGTAACCCTTGGCTATAGTAACGATGACTTTCGTAGATTACACAACCTGTGACATATCGGTGCTGGCAGACTGGCCACAGTTACAATGTATTTTAATTTGGGTGGTCAACCGACAGCAATATCTATTACCCTTCTGAGGTAACCGACGATTCGTCACCAGGTGGAGTACACTCTGAAAGGAGTGACTATGACTCTCATATGCCACACAACTGGTGTCGTATCGCTTCTGGCAGACGCCACAGTAACAAGAAACGAGAAACTGGCTGCGAAATTAGGACGAGGAGCTATGACGCACTCAAGGTAGCTAGTGCAGCGTCACCTGGAGGACTGCATCAGTAAAGTCTAGTAATCCCTGGCAGGCATTACGATGACTCACTTAAGATACACAACTAGTGACATATCGGTTCTGGCAGACTGGCCACAGTAACAAAATATATGAATCTGGGTGAGAAACTGTGACGAGTAACTATGACTCTCGTAATAGGCCAATGACTCAATACATGGAGTACTGAATCAGATAACTCGAGGAACGCCTTTCAATAGTAACGATGACATTCTTACGGTTCACAACTGGTGACAAATCCGTTCTGGCAGTGTGACACCAGTTACAAAAATTAAACACTGTGAGAGCAACTGGGATGGGTAACTATGACTCTCTTAAGGTAGCCAATGATCGTCACCAGGAGTATTGAATCAGGCAACTCGAGTAACCCTTGGCTATAGTAACGATGACTTTCGTACATTACACAACCTGTGACATATCGGTGCTGGCAGACTGGCCACAGTTACAATGTATTTTAATTTGGGTGGTCAACCGACAGGAAAATCTATTCCACTTCTGAGGTAACCGACGATTCGTCACCAGGTGGAGTACACTCTGAGTGACTATGACTCTCATATGACACACAACTAGTGTCGTATCGCTTCTGGCAGACGCCACAGTAACAAGAAACGTGAAACTGGCTGCGAAATTAGGACGAGGAGCTATGACGCACTCAAGGTAGCTAGTGCAGCGTCACCTGGAGGACTGCATCAGTAAAGTCTAGTAATCCCTGGCAGGCATTACGATGACTCACTTAAGATACACAACTAGTGACATATCGGTTCTGGCAGACTGGCCACAGTAACAAAATATATGAATCTGGGTGAGAAACTGTGACGAGTAACTATGACTCTCGTAATAGGCCAATGACTCAATACATGGAGTACTGAATCAGATAACTCGAGGAACGCCTTTCAATAGTAACGATGACATTCTTACGGTTCACAACTGGTGACAAATCCGTTCTGGCAGTGTGACACCAGTTACAAAAATTACACACTGTGAGAGCAACTGGGATGGGTAACTATGACTCTCTTAAGGTAGCCAATGATCGTCACCAGGAGTATTGAATCAGGCAACTCGAGTAACCCTTGGCTATAGTAACGATGACTTTCGTAGATTACACAACCTGTGACATATCGGTGCTGGCAGACTGGCCACAGTTACAATGTATTTTAATTTGGGTGGTCAACCGACAGGAAAATCTATTACACTTCTGAGGTAACCGACGATTCGTCACCAGGTGGAGTACACTCTGAGTGACTATGACTCTCATATGACACACAACTAGTGTCGTATCGCTTCTGGCAGACGCCACAGTAACAAGAAACGTGAAACTGGCTGCGAAATTAGGACGAGGAGCTACGACGCACTCAAGGTAGCTAGTGCAGCGTCACCTGGAGGACTGCATCAGTAAAGTCTAGTAATCCCGGGCAGGCATTACGATGATTCACTTAAGATACACAACTAGTGACATATCGGTTCTGGCAGACTGGCCACAGTAACAAAATATATGAATCTGGGTGAGCAACTGTGACGAGTAACTATGACTCTCGTAATAGGCCAATGACTCAATACATGGAGTATTGAATCAGAAAACTCGAGGAACGCCTTGCAATGGTAACAATGACTTTCTTACGGTTCACAACTGGTGACAAATCCGTTCTGGCAGCCTGGCACCAGTAACAAAAATGAGACACTGCGTGAGCAACTGGGATGGGTAACTATGACTCTCTTAAGGTAGCCAATGATCGTCACCAGGAGTATTGAATCAGGAAACTCGAGTAACCCTTGGCTATAGTAACGATGACTTTCGTAGATTACACAACCTGTGACATATCGGTGCTGGCAGACTGGCCACAGTTACAATGTATTTTAATTTGGGTGGTCAACCGACAGCAATATCTATTACCCTTCTGAGGTAACCGACGATTCGTCACCAGGTGGAGTACACTCTGAAAGGAGTGACTATGACTCTCATATGCCACACAACTAGTGTCGTATCGCTTCTGGCAGACGCCACAGTAACAAGAAACGAGAAACTGGCTGCGAAATTAGGACGAGGAGCTATGACGCACTCAAGGTAGCTAGTGCAGCGTCACCTGGAGGACTGCATCAGTAAAGTCTAGTAATCCCTGGCAGGCATTACGATGACTCACTTAAGATACACAACTAGTGACATATCGGTTCTGGCAGACTGGCCACAGTAACAAAATATATGAATCTGGGTGAGAAACTGTGACAAGTAACTATGACTCTCGTAATAGGCCAATGACTCAATACATGGAGTACTGAATCAGATAACTCGAGGAACGCCTTTCAATAGTAACGATGACATTCTTACGGTTCACAACTGGTGACAAATCCGTTCTGGCAGTGTGACACCAGTTACAAAAATTAAACACTGTGAGAGCAACTGGGATTGGTAACTATGACTCTCTTAAGGTAGCCAATGATCGTCACCAGGAGTATTGAATCAGGCAACTCGAGTAACCCTTGGCTATAGTAACGATGACTTTCGTAGATTACACAACCTGTGACATATCGGTGCTGGCAGACTGGCTACAGTTACAATGTACTTTAATTTGGGTGGGCAACCGACAGCAATATCCATTACCTTTCTGAAGGAACCGACGATTCGTCACCAGGTGGAGTACACTCTGAAAGGAGTGACTATGACTCTCATATGACACACAACTAGTGTCGTATCGCTTCTGGCAGACGCCACAGTAACAAGAAACGTGAAACTGGCTGCGAAATTACGACGAGGAGCTACGACGCACTCAAGGTAGCTAGTGCAGCGTCACCTGGAGGACTGCATCAGTAAAGTGTAGTAATCCCTAGCAGGCATAACGATGACTCACTTAAGATACACAACTAGTGACATATCGGTTCTGGCAGACTGGCCACAGTAACAAAATATATGTATCTGGGTGAGCAACTGTGACGAGTAACTATGACTCTCGTAATAGGCCAATGACTCAATACATGGAGTACTGAATCAGATAACTCGAGGAACGCCTTTCAATAGTAACGATGACATTCTTACGGTTCACAGCTGGTGACAAATCCGTTCTGACAGTGTGGCACCAGTGACAAAAATGAGACACTGTGAGAGCAACTGGGATGGGTAACTATGACTCTCTTAAGGTAGCCAATGATCAACACGAGGAGTATTGAATCAGGCAACTCGAGTAACCCTTGGCTATAGTAACGATGACTTTCGTAGATTACACAACCTGTGACATATCGGTGCTGGCAGACTGGCCACAGTTACAATGTATTTTAATTTGGGTGGTCAACCGACAGGAAAATCTATTACACTTCTGAGGTAACCGACGATTCGTCACCAGGTGGAGTACACTCTGAGTGACTATGACTCTCATATGACACACAACTAGTGTCGTATCGCTTCTGGCAGACGCCACAGTAACAAGAAACGTGAAACTGGCTGCGAAATTAGGACGAGGAGCTACGACGCACTCAAGGTAGCTAGTGCAGCGTCACCTGGAGGACTGCATCAGTAAAGTCTAGTAATCCCAAGCAGGCATAACGATGACTTACTTATGATACACAACTAGTGACATATCGGTTCTGGCAGACTGGCCACAGTAACAAAATATATGAATCTGGGTGAGCAACTGTGACGAGTAACTATGACTCTCGTAATAGGCCAATGACTCAATACATGGAGTATTGAATCAGAAAACTCGAGGAACGCCTTGCAATAGTAACAATGACTTTCTTACGGTTCACAACTGGTGACAAATCCGTTCTGGCAGCCTGGCACCAGTAACAAAAATGAGACACTGCGTGAGCAACTGGGATGGGTAACTATGACTCTCTTAAGGTAGCCAATGATCGTCACCAGGAGTATTGAATCAGGAAACTCGAGTAACCCTTGGCTATAGTAACGATGACTTTCGTAGATTACACAACCTGTGACATATCGGTGCTGGCAGACTGGCCACAGTTACAATGTATTTTAATTTGGGTGGTCAACCGACAGCAATATCTATTACCCTTCTGAGGTAACCGACGATTCGTCACCAGGTGGAGTACACTCTGAAAGGAGTGACTATGACTCTCATATGCCACACAACTAGTGTCGTATCGCTTCTGGCAGACGCCACAGTAACAAGAAACGTGAAACTGGCTGCGAAATTAGGACGAGGAGCTGTGACGCACTCAAGGTAGCTAGTGCAGCGTCACCTGGAGGACTGCATCAGTAAAGTCTAGTAATCCCTGGCAGGCATTACGATGACTCACTTAAGATACACAACTAGTGACATATCGGTTCTGGCAGACTGGCCACAGTAACAAAATATATGAATCTGGGTGAGAAACTGTGACGAGTAAATATGTCTCTCGTAATAGGCCAATGACTCAATACATGGAGTACTGAATCAGATAACTCGAGGAACGCCTTTCAATAGTAACGATGACATTCTTACGGTTCACAACTGGTGACAAATCCGTTCTGGCAGTGTGACACCAGTTACAAAAATTAAACACTGTGAGAGCAACTGGGATGGGTAACTATGACTCTCTTAAGGTAGCCAATGATCGTCACCAGGAGTATTGAATCAGGCAACTCGAGTAACCCTTGGCTATAGTAACGATGACTTTCGTAGATTACACAACCTGTGACATATCGGTGCTGGCAGACTGGCCACAGTTACAATGTATTTTAATTTGGGTGGTCAACCGACAGGAAAATCTATTACACTTCTGAGGTAACCGACGATTCGTCACCAGGTGGAGTACACTCTGAGTGACTATGACTCTCATATGACACACAACTAGTGTCGTATCGCTTCTGGCAGACGCCACAGTAACAAGAAACGTGAAACTGGCTGCGAAATTAGGACGAGGAGCTACGACGCACTCAAGGTAGCTAGTGCAGCGACACCTGGAGGACTGCATCAGTAAAGTCTAGTAATCCCGGGCAGGCATTACGATGATTCACTTAAGATACACAACTAGTGACATATCGGTTCTGGCAGACTGGCCACAGTAACAAAATATATGAATCTGGGTGAGCAACTGTGACGAGTAACTATGACTCTCGTAATAGGCCAATGACTCAATACATGGAGTATTGAATCAGAAAACTCGAGGAACGCCTTGCAATGGTAACAATGACTTTCTTACGGTTCACAACTGGTGACAAATCCGTTCTGGCAGCCTGGCACCAGTAACAAAAATGAGACACTGCGTGAGCAACTGGGATGGGTAACTATGACTCTCTTAAGGTAGCCAATGATCGTCACCAGGAGTATTGAATCAGGAAACTCGAGTAACCCTTGGCTATAGTAACGATGACTTTCGTAGATTACACAACCTGTGACATATCGGTGCTGGCAGACTGGCCACAGTTACAATGTATTTTAATTTGGGTGGTCAACCGACAGCAATATCTATTACCCTTCTGAGGTAACCGACGATTCGTCACCAGGTGGAGTACACTCTGAAAGGAGTGACTATGACTCTCATATGCCACACAACTGGTGTCGTATCGCTTCTGGCAGACGCCACAGTAACAAGAAACGAGAAACTGGCTGCGAAATTAGGACGAGGAGCTATGACGCACTCAAGGTAGCTAGTGCAGCGTCACCTGGAGGACTGCATCAGTAAAGTCTAGTAATCCCTGGCAGGCATTACGATGACTCACTTAAGATACACAACTAGTGACATATCGGTTCTGGCAGACTGGCCACAGTAACAAAATATATGAATCTGGGTGAGAAACTGTGACGAGTAACTATGACTCTCGTAATAGGCCAATGACTCAATACATGGAGTACTGAATCAGATAACTCGAGGAACGCCTTTCAATAGTAACGATGACATTCTTACGGTTCACAACTGGTGACAAATCCGTTCTGGCAGTGTGACACCAGTTACAAAAATTAAACACTGTGAGAGCAACTGGGATGGGTAACTATGACTCTCTTAAGGTAGCCAATGATCGTCACCAGGAGTATTGAATCAGGCAACTCGAGTAACCCTTGGCTATAGTAACGATGACTTTCGTACATTACACAACCTGTGACATATCGGTGCTGGCAGACTGGCCACAGTTACAATGTATTTTAATTTGGGTGGTCAACCGACAGGAAAATCTATTCCACTTCTGAGGTAACCGACGATTCGTCACCAGGTGGAGTACACTCTGAGTGACTATGACTCTCATATGACACACAACTAGTGTCGTATCGCTTCTGGCAGACGCCACAGTAACAAGAAACGTGAAACTGGCTGCGAAATTAGGACGAGGAGCTATGACGCACTCAAGGTAGCTAGTGCAGCGTCACCTGGAGGACTGCATCAGTAAAGTCTAGTAATCCCTGGCAGGCATTACGATGACTCACTTAAGATACACAACTAGTGACATATCGGTTCTGGCAGACTGGCCACAGTAACAAAATATATGAATCTGGGTGAGAAACTGTGACGAGTAACTATGACTCTCGTAATAGGCCAATGACTCAATACATGGAGTACTGAATCAGATAACTCGAGGAACGCCTTTCAATAGTAACGATGACATTCTTACGGTTCACAACTGGTGACAAATCCGTTCTGGCAGTGTGACACCAGTTACAAAAATTAAACACTGTGAGAGCAACTGGGATGGGTAACTATGACTCTCTTAAGGTAGCCAATGATCGTCACCAGGAGTATTGAATCAGGCAACTCGAGTAACCCTTGGCTATAGTAACGATGACTTTCGTAGATTACACAACCTGTGACATATCGGTGCTGGCAGACTGGCCACAGTTACAATGTATTTTAATTTGGGTGGTCAACCGACAGGAAAATCTATTACACTTCTGAGGTAACCGACGATTCGTCACCAGGTGGAGTACACTCTGAGTGACTATGACTCTCATATGACACACAACTAGTGTCGTATCGCTTCTGGCAGACGCCACAGTAACAAGAAACGTGAAACTGGCTGCGAAATTAGGACGAGGAGCTACGACGCACTCAAGGTAGCTAGTGCAGCGTCACCTGGAGGACTGCATCAGTAAAGTCTAGTAATCCCGGGCAGGCATTACGATGATTCACTTAAGATACACAACTAGTGACATATCGGTTCTGGCAGACTGGCCACAGTAACAAAATATATGAATCTGGGTGAGCAACGGTGACGAGTAACTATGACTCTCGTAATAGGCCAATGACTCAATACATGGAGTACTGAATCAGATAACTCGAGGAACGCCTTTCAATAGTAACGATGACATTCTTACGGTTCACAGCTGGTGACAAATCCGTTCTGACAGTGTGGCACCAGTGACAAAAATGAGACACTGTGAGAGCAACTCCGATGGGTAACTATGACTCTCTTAAGGTAGCCAATGATCAACACGAGGAGTATTGAATCAGGCAACTCGAGTAACCCTTGGCTATAGTAACGATGACTTTCGTAGATTACACAACCTGTGACATATCGGTGCTGGCAGACTGGCCACAGTTACAATGTATTTTAATTTGGGTGGTCAACCGACAGGAAAATCTATTACACTTCTGAGGTAACCGACGATTCGTCACCAGGTGGAGTACACTCTGAGTGACTATGACTCTCATATGACACACAACTAGTGTCGTATCGCTTCTGGCAGACGCCACAGTAACAAGAAACGTGAAACTGGCTGCGAAATTAGGACGAGGAGCTACGACGCACTCAAGGTAGCTAGTGCAGCGTCACCTGGAGGACTGCATCAGTAAAGTCTAGTAATCCCAAGCAGGCATAACGATGACTTACTTATGATACACAACTAGTGACATATCGGTTCTGGCAGACTGGCCACAGTAACAAAATATATGAATCTGGGTGAGCAACTGTGACGAGTAACTATGACTCTCGTAATAGGCCAATGACTCAATACATGGAGTATTGAATCAGAAAACTCGAGGAACGCCTTGCAATAGTAACAATGACTTTCTTACGGTTCACAACTGGTGACAAATCCGTTCTGGCAGTGTGGCACCAGTTACAAAAATGAGACACTGTGAGAGCAACTGGGATGGGTAACTATGACTCTCTTAAGGTAGCCAATGATCGTCACCAGGAGTATTGAATCAGGCAACTCGAGTAACCCTTGGCTATAGTAACGATGACTTTCGTAGATTACACAACCTGTGACATATCGGTGCTGGCAGACTGGCCACAGTTACAATGTATTTTAATTTGGGTGGTCAACCGACAGCAATATCTATTACCCTTCTGAGGTAACCGACGATTCGTCACCAGGTGGAGTACACTCTGAAAGGAGTGACTATGACTCTCATATGCCACACAACTAGTGTCGTATCGCTTCTGGCAGACGCCACAGTAACAAGAAACGTGAAACTGGCTGCGAAATTAGGACGAGGAGCTGTGACGCACTCAAGGTAGCTAGTGCAGCGTCACCTGGAGGACTGCATCAGTAAAGTCTAGTAATCCCTGGCAGGCATTACGATGACTCACTTAAGATACACAACTAGTGACATATCGGTTCTGGCAGACTGGCCACAGTAACAAAATATATGAATCTGGGTGAGAAACTGTGACGAGTAAATATGTCTCTCGTAATAGGCCAATGACTCAATACATGGAGTACTGAATCAGATAACTCGAGGAACGCCTTTCAATAGTAACGATGACATTCTTACGGTTCACAACTGGTGACAAATCCGTTCTGGCAGTGTGACACCAGTTACAAAAATTAAACACTGTGAGAGCAACTGGGATGGGTAACTATGACTCTCTTAAGGTAGCCAATGATCGTCACCAGGAGTATTGAATCAGGCAACTCGAGTAACCCTTGGCTATAGTAACGATGACTTTCGTAGATTACACAACCTGTGACATATCGGTGCTGGCAGACTGGCCACAGTTACAATGTATTTTAATTTGGGTGGTCAACCGACAGGAAAATCTATTACACTTCTGAGGTAACCGACGATTCGTCACCAGGTGGAGTACACTCTGAGTGACTATGACTCTCATATGACACACAACTAGTGTCGTATCGCTTCTGGCAGACGCCACAGTAACAAGAAACGTGAAACTGGCTGCGAAATTAGGACGAGGAGCTACGACGCACTCAAGGTAGCTAGTGCAGCGACACCTGGAGGACTGCATCAGTAAAGTCTAGTAATCCCGGGCAGGCATTACGATGATTCACTTAAGATACACAACTAGTGACATATCGGTTCTGGCAGACTGGCCACAGTAACAAAATATATGAATCTGGGTGAGCAACTGTGACGAGTAACTATGACTCTCGTAATAGGCCAATGACTCAATACATGGAGTATTGAATCAGAAAACTCGAGGAACGCCTTGCAATGGTAACAATGACTTTCTTACGGTTCACAACTGGTGACAAATCCGTTCTGGCAGCCTGGCACCAGTAACAAAAATGAGACACTGCGTGAGCAACTGGGATGGGTAACTATGACTCTCTTAAGGTAGCCAATGATCGTCACCAGGAGTATTGAATCAGGAAACTCGAGTAACCCTTGGCTATAGTAACGATGACTTTCGTAGATTACACAACCTGTGACATATCGGTGCTGGCAGACTGGCCACAGTTACAATGTATTTTAATTTGGGTGGTCAACCGACAGCAATATCTATTACCCTTCTGAGGTAACCGACGATTCGTCACCAGGTGGAGTACACTCTGAAAGGAGTGACTATGACTCTCATATGCCACACAACTGGTGTCGTATCGCTTCTGGCAGACGCCACAGTAACAAGAAACGAGAAACTGGCTGCGAAATTAGGACGAGGAGCTATGACGCACTCAAGGTAGCTAGTGCAGCGTCACCTGGAGGACTGCATCAGTAAAGTCTAGTAATCCCTGGCAGGCATTACGATGACTCACTTAAGATACACAACTAGTGACATATCGGTTCTGGCAGACTGGCCACAGTAACAAAATATATGAATCTGGGTGAGAAACTGTGACGAGTAACTATGACTCTCGTAATAGGCCAATGACTCAATACATGGAGTACTGAATCAGATAACTCGAGGAACGCCTTTCAATAGTAACGATGACATTCTTACGGTTCACAACTGGTGACAAATCCGTTCTGGCAGTGTGACACCAGTTACAAAAATTAAACACTGTGAGAGCAACTGGGATGGGTAACTATGACTCTCTTAAGGTAGCCAATGATCGTCACCAGGAGTATTGAATCAGGCAACTCGAGTAACCCTTGGCTATAGTAACGATGACTTTCGTACATTACACAACCTGTGACATATCGGTGCTGGCAGACTGGCCACAGTTACAATGTATTTTAATTTGGGTGGTCAACCGACAGGAAAATCTATTCCACTTCTGAGGTAACCGACGATTCGTCACCAGGTGGAGTACACTCTGAGTGACTATGACTCTCATATGACACACAACTAGTGTCGTATCGCTTCTGGCAGACGCCACAGTAACAAGAAACGTGAAACTGGCTGCGAAATTAGGACGAGGAGCTATGACGCACTCAAGGTAGCTAGTGCAGCGTCACCTGGAGGACTGCATCAGTAAAGTCTAGTAATCCCTGGCAGGCATTACGATGACTCACTTAAGATACACAACTAGTGACATATCGGTTCTGGCAGACTGGCCACAGTAACAAAATATATGAATCTGGGTGAGAAACTGTGACGAGTAACTATGACTCTCGTAATAGGCCAATGACTCAATACATGGAGTACTGAATCAGATAACTCGAGGAACGCCTTTCAATAGTAACGATGACATTCTTACGGTTCACAACTGGTGACAAATCCGTTCTGGCAGCCTGGCACCAGTAACAAAAATGAGACACTGCGTGAGCAACTGGGATGGGTAACTATGACTCTCTTAAGGTAGCCAATGATCGTCACCAGGAGTATTGAATCAGGAAACTCGAGTAACCCTTGGCTATAGTAACGATGACTTTCGTAGATTACACAACCTGTGACATATCGGTGCTGGCAGACTGGCCACAGTTACAATGTATTTTAATTTGGGTGGTCAACCGACAGGAAAATCTATTACACTTCTGAGGTAACCGACGATTCGTCACCAGGTGGAGTACACTCTGAGTGACTATGACTCTCATATGACACACAACTAGTGTCGTATCGCTTCTGGCAGACGCCACAGTAACAAGAAACGTGAAACTGGCTGCGAAATTAGGACGAGGAGCTGTGACGCACTCAAGGTAGCTAGTGCAGCGTCACCTGGAGGACTGCATCAGTAAAGTCTAGTAATCCCTGGCAGGCATTACGATGACTCACTTAAGATACACAACTAGTGACATATCGGTTCTGGCAGACTGGCCACAGTAACAAAATATATGAATCTGGGTGAGAAACTGTGACGAGTAAATATGTCTCTCGTAATAGGCCAATGACTCAATACATGGAGTACTGAATCAGATAACTCGAGGAACGCCTTTCAATAGTAACGATGACATTCTTACGGTTCACAACTGGTGACAAATCCGTTCTGGCAGTGTGACACCAGTTACAAAAATTAAACACTGTGAGAGCAACTGGGATGGGTAACTATGACTCTCTTAAGGTAGCCAATGATCGTCACCAGGAGTATTGAATCAGGCAACTCGAGTAACCCTTGGCTATAGTAACGATGACTTTCGTAGATTACACAACCTGTGACATATCGGTGCTGGCAGACTGGCCACAGTTACAATGTATTTTAATTTGGGTGGTCAACCGACAGGAAAATCTATTACACTTCTGAGGTAACCGACGATTCGTCACCAGGTGGAGTACACTCTGAGTGACTATGACTCTCATATGACACACAACTAGTGTCGTATCGCTTCTGGCAGACGCCACAGTAACAAGAAACGTGAAACTGGCTGCGAAATTAGGACGAGGAGCTACGACGCACTCAAGGTAGCTAGTGCAGCGACACCTGGAGGACTGCATCAGTAAAGTCTAGTAATCCCGGGCAGGCATTACGATGATTCACTTAAGATACACAACTAGTGACATATCGGTTCTGGCAGACTGGCCACAGTAACAAAATATATGAATCTGGGTGAGCAACTGTGACGAGTAACTATGACTCTCGTAATAGGCCAATGACTCAATACATGGAGTATTGAATCAGAAAACTCGAGGAACGCCTTGCAATGGTAACAATGACTTTCTTACGGTTCACAACTGGTGACAAATCCGTTCTGGCAGCCTGGCACCAGTAACAAAAATGAGACACTGCGTGAGCAACTGGGATGGGTAACTATGACTCTCTTAAGGTAGCCAATGATCGTCACCAGGAGTATTGAATCAGGAAACTCGAGTAACCCTTGCCTATAGTAACGATGACTTTCGTAGATTACACAACCTGTGACATATCGGTGCTGGCAGACTGGCCACAGTTACAATGTATTTTAATTTGGGTGGTCAACCGACAGCAATATCTATTACCCTTCTGAGGTAACCGACGATTCGTCACCAGGTGGAGTACACTCTGAAAGGAGTGACTATGACTCTCATATGCCACACAACTGGTGTCGTATCGCTTCTGGCAGACGCCACAGTAACAAGAAACGAGAAACTGGCTGCGAAATTAGGACGAGGAGCTATGACGCACTCAAGGTAGCTAGTGCAGCGTCACCTGGAGGACTGCATCAGTAAAGTCTAGTAATCCCTGGCAGGCATTACGATGACTCACTTAAGATACACAACTAGTGACATATCGGTTCTGGCAGACTGGCCACAGTAACAAAATATATGAATCTGGGTGAGAAACTGTGACGAGTAACTATGACTCTCGTAATAGGCCAATGAGTCAATACATGGAGTACTGAATCAGATAACTCGAGGAACGCCTTTCAATAGTAACGATGACATTCTTACGGTTCACAACTGGTGACAAATCCGTTCTGGCAGTGTGACACCAGTTACAAAAATTAAACACTGTGAGAGCAACTGGGATGGGTAACTATGACTCTCTTAAGGTAGCCAATGATCGTCACCAGGAGTATTGAATCAGGCAACTCGAGTAACCCTTGGCTATAGTAACGATGACTTTCGTACATTACACAACCTGTGACATATCGGTGCTGGCAGACTGGCCACAGTTACAATGTATTTTAATTTGGGTGGTCAACCGACAGGAAAATCTATTCCACTTCTGAGGTAACCGACGATTCGTCACCAGGTGGAGTACACTCTGAGTGACTATGACTCTCATATGACACACAACTAGTGTCGTATCGCTTCTGGCAGACGCCACAGTAACAAGAAACGTGAAACTGGCTGCGAAATTAGGACGAGGAGCTATGACGCACTCAAGGTAGCTAGTGCAGCGTCACCTGGAGGACTGCATCAGTAAAGTCTAGTAATCCCTGGCAGGCATTACGATGACTCACTTAAGATACACAACTAGTGACATATCGGTTCTGGCAGACTGGCCACAGTAACAAAATATATGAATCTGGGTGAGAAACTGTGACGAGTAACTATGACTCTCGTAATAGGCCAATGACTCAATACATGGAGTACTGAATCAGATAACTCGAGGAACGCCTTTCAATAGTAACGATGACATTCTTACGGTTCACAACTGGTGACAAATCCGTTCTGGCAGTGTGACACCAGTTACAAAAATTAAACACTGTGAGAGCAACTGGGATGGGTAACTATGACTCTCTTAAGGTAGCCAATGATCGTCACCAGGAGTATTGAATCAGGCAACTCGAGTAACCCTTGGCTATAGTAACGATGACTTTCGTAGATTACACAACCTGTGACATATCGGTGCTGGCAGACTGGCCACAGTTACAATGTATTTTAATTTGGGTGGTCAACCGACAGGAAAATCTATTACACTTCTGAGGTAACCGACGATTCGTCACCAGGTGGAGTACACTCTGAGTGACTATGACTCTCATATGACACACAACTAGTGTCGTATCGCTTCTGGCAGACGCCACAGTAACAAGAAACGTGAAACTGGCTGCGAAATTAGGACGAGGAGCTACGACGCACTCAAGGTAGCTAGTGCAGCGTCACCTGGAGGACTGCATCAGTAAAGTCTAGTAATCCCGGGCAGGCATTACGATGATTCACTTAAGATACACAACTAGTGACATATCGGTTCTGGCAGACTGGCCACAGTAACAAAATATATGAATCTGGGTGAGCAACGGTGACGAGTAACTATGACTCTCGTAATAGGCCAATGACTCAATACATGGAGTATTGAATCAGAAAACTCGAGGAACGCCTTGCAATGGTAACAATGACTTTCTTACGGTTCACAACTGGTGACAAATCCGTTCTGGCAGCCTGGCACCAGTAACAAAAATGAGACACTGCGTGAGCAACTGGGATGGGTAACTATGACTCTCTTAAGGTAGCCAATGATCGTCACCAGGAGTATTGAATCAGGAAACTCGAGTAACCCTTGGCTATAGTAACGATGACTTTCGTAGATTACACAACCTGTGACATATCGGTGCTGGCAGACTGGCCACAGTTACAATGTATTTTAATTTGGGTGGTCAACCGACAGCAATATCTATTACCCTTCTGAGGTAACCGACGATTCGTCACCAGGTGGAGTACACTCTGAAAGGAGTGACTATGACTCTCATATGCCACACAACTAGTGTCGTATCGCTTCTGGCAGACGCCACAGTAACAAGAAACGAGAAACTGGCTGCGAAATTAGGACGAGGAGCTATGACGCACTCAAGGTAGCTAGTGCAGCGTCACCTGGAGGACTGCATCAGTAAAGTCTAGTAATCCCTGGCAGGCATTACGATGACTCACTTAAGATACACAACTAGTGACATATCGGTTCTGGCAGACTGGCCACAGTAACAAAATATATGAATCTGGGTGAGAAACTGTGACGAGTAACTATGACTCTCGTAATAGGCCAATGACTCAATACATGGAGTACTGAATCAGATAACTCGAGGAACGCCTTTCAATAGTAACGATGACATTCTTACGGTTCACAACTGGTGACAAATCCGTTCTGGCAGTGTGACACCAGTTACAAAAATTAAACACTGTGAGAGCAACTGGGATGGGTAACTATGACTCTCTTAAGGTAGCCAATGATCGTCACCAGGAGTATTGAATCAGGCAACTCGAGTAACCCTTGGCTATAGTAACGATGACTTTCGTACATTACACAACCTGTGACATATCGGTGCTGGCAGACTGGCCACAGTTACAATGTATTTTAATTTGGGTGGTCAACCGACAGGAAAATCTATTCCACTTCTGAGGTAACCGACGATTCGTCACCAGGTGGAGTACACTCTGAGTGACTATGACTCTCATATGACACACAACTAGTGTCGTATCGCTTCTGGCAGACGCCACAGTAACAAGAAACGTGAAACTGGCTGCGAAATTAGGACGAGGAGCTATGACGCACTCAAGGTAGCTAGTGCAGCGTCACCTGGAGGACTGCATCAGTAAAGTCTAGTAATCCCTGGCAGGCATTACGATGACTCACTTAAGATACACAACTAGTGACATATCGGTTCTGGCAGACTGGCCACAGTAACAAAATATATGAATCTGGGTGAGAAACTGTGACGAGTAACTATGACTCTCGTAATAGGCCAATGACTCAATACATGGAGTACTGAATCAGATAACTCGAGGAACGCCTTTCAATAGTAACGATGACATTCTTACGGTTCACAACTGGTGACAAATCCGTTCTGGCAGTGTGACACCAGTTACAAAAATTAAACACTGTGAGAGCAACTGGGATGGGTAACTATGACTCTCTTAAGGTAGCCAATGATCGTCACCAGGAGTATTGAATCAGGCAACTCGAGTAACCCTTGGCTATAGTAACGATGACTTTCGTAGATTACACAACCTGTGACATATCGGTGCTGGCAGACTGGCCACAGTTACAATGTATTTTAATTTGGGTGGTCAACCGACAGGAAAATCTATTACACTTCTGAGGTAACCGACGATTCGTCACCAGGTGGAGTACACTCTGAGTGACTATGACTCTCATATGACACACAACTAGTGTCGTATCGCTTCTGGCAGACGCCACAGTAACAAGAAACGTGAAACTGGCTGCGAAATTAGGACGAGGAGCTACGACGCACTCAAGGTAGCTAGTGCAGCGTCACCTGGAGGACTGCATCAGTAAAGTCTAGTAATCCCGGGCAGGCATTACGATGATTCACTTAAGATACACAACTAGTGACATATCGGTTCTGGCAGACTGGCCACAGTAACAAAATATATGAATCTGGGTGAGCAACGGTGACGAGTAACTATGACTCTCGTAATAGGCCAATGACTCAATACATGGAGTACTGAATCAGATAACTCGAGGAACGCCCTGCAAAAGTAACAATGACTCTCTTACGGTTCACAACTGGTGACAAATCCGTTCTGGCAGCCTGGCACCAGTAACAAAAATGAGACACTGCGTGAGCAACTGGGATGGGTAACTATGACTCTCTTAAGGTAGCCAATGATCGTCACCAGGAGTATTGAATCAGGAAACTCGAGTAACCCTTGGCTATAGTAACGATGACTTTCGTAGATTACACAACCTGTGACATATCGGTGCTGGCAGACTGGCCACAGTTACAATGTATTTTAATTTGGGTGGTCAACCGACAGCAATATCTATTACCCTTCTGAGGTAACCGACGATTCGTCACCAGGTGGAGTACACTCTGAAAGGAGTGACTATGACTCTCATATGCCAGACAACTAGTGTCGTATCGCTTCTGGCAGACGCCACAGTAACAAGAAACGAGAAACTGGCTGCGAAATTAGGACGAGGAGCTATGACGCACTCAAGGTAGCTAGTGCAGCGTCACCTGGAGGACTGCATCAGTAAAGTCTAGTAATCCCTGGCAGGCATTACGATGACTCACTTAAGATACACAACTAGTGACATATCGGTTCTGGCAGACTGGCCACAGTAACAAAATATATGAATCTGGGTGAGAAACTGTGACGAGTAACTATGACTCTCGTAATAGGCCAATGACTCAATACATGGAGTACTGAATCAGATAACTCGAGGAACGCCTTTCAATAGTAACGATGACATTCTTACGGTTCACAACTGGTGACAAATCCGTTCTGGCAGTGTGACACCAGTTACAAAAATTAAACACTGTGAGAGCAACTGGGATGGGTAACTATGACTCTCTTAAGGTAGCCAATGATCGTCACCAGGAGTATTGAATCAGGCAACTCGAGTAACCCTTGGCTATAGTAACGATGACTTTCGTAGATTACACAACCTGTGACATATCGGTGCTGGCAGACTGGCCACAGTTACAATGTATTTTAATTTGGGTGGTCAACCGACAGGAAAATCTATTACCCTTCTGAGGTAACCGACGATTCGTCACCAGGTGGAGTACACTCTGAAAGGAGTGACTATGACTCTCATATGACACACAACTTGTGTCGTATCGCTTCTGGAAGACGCCACAGTAACAAGAAACGTGAAACTGGCTGCGAAATTAGGACGAGGAGCTACGACGCACTCAAGGTAGCTAGTGCAGCGTCACCTGGAGGACTGCATCAGTAAAGTCTAGTAATCCCAAGCAGGCATAACGATGACTCACTTAAGATACACAACTAGTGACATATCGGTTCTGGCAGACTGGCCACAGTAACAAAATATATGAATCTGGGTGAGAAACTGTGACGAGTAAATATGTCTCTCGTAATAGGCCAATGACTCAATACATGGAGTACTGAATCAGATAACTCGAGGAACGCCTTTCAATAGTAACGATGACATTCTTACGGTTCACAACTGGTGACAAATCCGTTCTGGCAGTGTGACACCAGTTACAAAAATTAAACACTGTGAGAGCAACTGGGATGGGTAACTATGACTCTCTTAAGGTAGCCAATGATCGTCACCAGGAGTATTGAATCAGGCAACTCGAGTAACCCTTGGCTATAGTAACGATGACTTTCGTAGATTACACAACCTGTGACATATCGGTGCTGGCAGACTGGCCACAGTTACAATGTATTTTAATTTGGGTGGTCAACCGACAGGAAAATCTATTACACTTCTGAGGTAACCGACGATTCGTCACCAGGTGGAGTACACTCTGAGTGACTATGACTCTCATATGACACACAACTAGTGTCGTATCGCTTCTGGCAGACGCCACAGTAACAAGAAACGTGAAACTGGCTGCGAAATTAGGACGAGGAGCTACGACGCACTCAAGGTAGCTAGTGCAGCGTCACCTGGAGGACTGCATCAGTAAAGTCTAGTAATCCCGGGCAGGCATTACGATGATTCACTTAAGATACACAACTAGTGACATATCGGTTCTGGCAGACTGGCACAGTAACAAAATATATGAATCTGGGTGAGCAACTGTGACGAGTAACTATGACACTCGTAATAGGCCAATGACTCAATACATGGAGTATTGAATCAGAAAACTCGAGGAACGCCTTGCAATGGTAACAATGACTTTCTTACGGTTCACAACTGGTGACAAATCCGTTCTGGCAGCCTGGCACCAGTAACAAAAATGAGACACTGCGTGAGCAACTGGGATGGGTAACTATGACTCTCTTAAGGTAGCCAATGATCGTCACCAGGAGTATTGAATCAGGAAACTCGAGTAACCCTTGGCTATAGTAACGATGACTTTCGTAGATTACACAACCTGTGACATATCGGTGCTGGCAGACTGGCCACAGTTACAATGTATTTTAATTTGGGTGGTCAACCGACAGCAATATCTATTACCCTTCTGAGGTAACCGACGATTCGTCACCAGGTGGAGTACACTCTGAAAGGAGTGACTATGACTCTCATATGCCACACAACTAGTGTCGTATCGCTTCTGGCAGACGCCACAGTAACAAGAAACGAGAAACTGGCTGCGAAATTAGGACGAGGAGCTATGACGCACTCAAGGTAGCTAGTGCAGCGTCACCTGGAGGACTGCATCAGTAAAGTCTAGTAATCCCTGGCAGGCATTACGATGACTCACTTAAGATACACAACTAGTGACATATCGGTTCTGGCAGACTGGCCACAGTAACAAAATATATGAATCTGGGTGAGCAACTGTGACGAGTAACTATGACTCTTGTAATAGGCCAATGACTCAATACATGGAGTATTGAATCAGAAAACTCGAGGAACGCCTTGCAATGGTAACAATGACTTTCTTACGGTTCACAACTGGTGACAAATCCGTTCTGGCAGCCTGGCACCAGTAACAAAAATGAGACACTGCGTGAGCAACTGGGATGGGTAACTATGACTCTCTTAAGGTAGCCAATGATCGTCACCAGGAGTATTGAATCAGGAAACTCGAGTAACCCTTGGCTATAGTAACGATGACTTTCGTAGATTACACAACCTGTGACATATCGGTGCTGGCAGACTGGCCACAGTTACAATGTATTTTAATTTGGGTGGTCAACCGACAGCAATATCTATTACCCTTCTGAGGTAACCGACGATTCGTCACCAGGTGGAGTACACTCTGAAAGGAGTGACTATGACTCTCATATGCCAGACAACTAGTGTTGTATCGCTTCTGGCAGACGCCACAGTAACAAGAAACGAGAAACTGGCTGCGAAATTAGGACGAGGAGCTATGACGCACTCAAGGTAGCTAGTGCAGCGTCACCTGGAGGACTGCATCAGTAAAGTCTAGTAATCCCTGGCAGGCATTACGATGACTCACTTAAGATACACAACTAGTGACATATCGGTTCTGGCAGACTGGCCACAGTAACAAAATATATGAATCTGGGTGAGAAACTGTGACGAGTAACTATGACTCTCGTAATAGGCCAATGACTCAATACATGGAGTACTGAATCAGATAACTCGAGGAACGCCTTTCAATAGTAACGATGACATTCTTACGGTTCACAACTGGTGACAAATCCGTTCTGGCAGTGTGACACCAGTTACAAAAATTAAACACTGTGAGAGCAACTGGGATGGGTAACTATGACTCTCTTAAGGTTGCCAATGATCGTCACCAGGAGTATTGAATCAGGCAACTCGAGTAACCCTTGGCTATAGTAACGATGACTTTCGTAGATTACACAACCTGTGACATATCGGTGCTGGCAGACTGGCCACAGTTACAATGTATTTTAATTTGGGTGGTCAACCGACAGGAAAATCTATTACACTTCTGAGGTAACCGACGATTCGTCACCAGGTGGAGTACACTCTGAAAGGAGTGACTATGACTCTCATATGACACACAACTAGTGTCGTATCGCTTCTGGCAGACGCCACAGTAACAAGAAACGTGAAACTGGCTGCGAAATTAGGACGAGGAGCTACGACGCACTCAAGGTAGCTAGTGCAGCGTCACCTGGAGGACTGCATCAGTAAAGTCTAGTAATCCCGGGCAGGCATTACGATGATTCACTTAAGATACACAACTAGTGACATATCGGTTCTGGCAGACTGGCCACAGTAACAAAATATATGAATCTGGGTGAGCAACTGTGACGAGTAACTATGACTCTCGTAATAGGCCAATGACTCAATACATGGAGTATTGAATCAGAAAACTCGAGGAACGCCTTGCAATGGTAACAATGACTTTCTTACGGTTCACAACTGGTGACAAATCCGTTCTGGCAGCCTGGCACCAGTAACAAAAATGAGACACTGCGTGAGCAACTGGGATGGGTAACTATGACTCTCTTAAGGTAGCCAATGATCGTCACCAGGAGTATTGAATCAGGAAACTCGAGTAACCCTTGGCTATAGTAACGATGACTTTCGTAGATTACACAACCTGTGACATATCGGTGCTGGCAGACTGGCCACAGTTACAATGTATTTTAATTTGGGTGGTCAACCGACAGCAATATCTATTACCCTTCTGAGGTAACCGACGATTCGTCACCAGGTGGAGTACACTCTGAAAGGAGTGACTATGACTCTCATATGCCACACAACTAGTGTCGTATCGCTTCTGGCAGACGCCACAGTAACAAGAAACGAGAAACTGGCTGCGAAATTAGGACGAGGAGCTATGACGCACTCAAGGTAGCTAGTGCAGCGTCACCTGGAGGACTGCATCAGTAAAGTCTAGTAATCCCTGGCAGGCATTACGATGACTCACTTAAGATACACAACTAGTGACATATCGGTTCTGGCAGACTGGCCACAGTAACAAAATATATGAATCTGGGTGAGAAACTGTGACGAGTAACTATGACTCTCGTAATAGGCCAATGACTCAATACATGGAGTACTGAATCAGATAACTCGAGGAACGCCTTTCAATAGTAACGATGACATTCTTACGGTTCACAACTGGTGACAAATCCGTTCTGGCAGTGTGACACCAGTTACAAAAATTAAACACTGTGAGAGCAACTGGGATGGGTAACTATGACTCTCTTAAGGTAGCCAATGATCGTCACCAGGAGTATTGAATCAGGCAACTCGAGTAACCCTTGGCTATAGTAACGATGACTTTCGTAGATTACACAACCTGTGACATATCGGTGCTGGCAGACTGGCCACAGTTACAATGTATTTTAATTTGGGTGGTCAACCGACAGGAAAATCTATTACACTTCTGAGGTAACCGACGATTCGTCACCAGGTGGAGTACACTCTGAAAGGAGTGACTATGACTCTCATATGACACACAACTAGTGTCGTATCGCTTCTGGCAGACGCCACAGTAACAAGAAACGTGAAACTGGCTGCGAAATTAGGACGAGGAGCTACGACGCACTCAAGGTAGCTAGTGCAGCGTCACCTGGAGGACTGCATCAGTAAAGTCTAGTAATCCCGGGCAGGCATTACGATGATTCACTTAAGATACACAACTAGTGACATATCGGTTCTGTCAGACTGGCCACAGTAACAAAATATATGAATCTGGGTGAGCAACTGTGACGAGTAACTATGACTCTCGTAATAGGCCAATGACTCAATACATGGAGTATTGAATCAGAAAACTCGAGGAACGCCTTGCAATGGTAACAATGACTTTCTTACGGTTCACAACTGGTGACAAATCCGTTCTGGCAGCCTGGCACCAGTAACAAAAATGAGACACTGCGTGAGCAACTGGGATGGGTAACTATGACTCTCTTAAGGTAGCCAATGATCGTCACCAGGAGTATTGAATCAGGAAACTCGAGTAACCCTTGGCTATAGTAACGATGACTTTCGTAGATTACACAACCTGTGACATATCGGTGCTGGCAGACTGGCCACAGTTACAATGTATTTTAATTTGGGTGGTCAACCGACAGCAATATCTATTACCCTTCTGAGGTAACCAACGATTCGTCACCAGGTGGAGTACACTCTGAAAGGAGTGACTATGACTCTCATATGCCACACAACTAGTGTCGTATCGCTTCTGGCAGACGCCACAGTAACAAGAAACGAGAAACTGGCTGCGAAATTAGGACGAGGAGCTATGACGCACTCAAGGTAGCTAGTGCAGCGTCACCTGGAGGACTGCATCGGTAAAGTCTCGTAATCCCTGGCAGGCATTACGATGACTCACTTAAGATACACAACTAGTGACATATCGGTTCTGGCAGACTGGCCACAGTAACAAAATATATGAATCTGGGTGAGAAACTGTGACGAGTAACTATGACTCTCGTAATAGGCCAATGACTCAATACATGGAGTACTGAATCAGATAACTCGAGGAAAGCCTTTCAATAGTAACGATGACATTCTTACGGTTCACAACTGGTGACAAATCCGTTCTGGCAGTGTGACACCAGTTACAAAAATTAAACACTGTGAGAGCAACTGGGATGGGTAACTATGACTCTCTTAAGGTAGCCAATGATCGTCACCAGGAGTATTGAATCAGGCAACTCGAGTAACCCTTGGCTATAGTAACGATGACTTTCGTACATTACACAACCTGTGACGTATCGGTGCTGGCAGACTGGCCACAGTTACAATGTATTTTAATTTGGGTGGTCAACCGACAGGAAAATCTATTACACTTCTGAGGTAACCGACGATTCGTCACCAGGTGGAGTACACTCTGAGTGACTATGACTCTCATATGACACACAACTAGTGTCGTATCGCTTCTGGCAGACCCCACAGTAACAAGAAACGTGAAACTGGATGCGAAATTAGGACGAGGAGCTATGACGCACTCAAGGTAGCTAGTGCAGCGTCACCTGGAGGACTGCATCAGTAAAGTCTAGTAATCCCTGGCAGGCATTACGATGACTCACTTAAGATACACAACTAGTGACATATCGGTTCTGGCAGACTGGCCACAGTAACAAAATATATGAATCTGGGTGAGAAACTGTGACGAGTAACTATGACTCTCGTAATAGGCCAATGACTCAATACATGGAGTACTGAATCAGATAACTCGAGGAACGCCTTTCAATAGTAACGATGACATTCTTACGGTTCACAACTGGTGACAAATCCGTTCTGGCAGTGTGACACCAGTTACAAAAATTAAACACTGTGAGAGCAACTGGGATGGGTAACTATGACTCTCTTAAGGTAGCCAATGATCGTCACCAGGAGTATTGAATCAGGCAACTCGAGTAACCCTTGGCTATAGTAACGATGACTTTCGTAGATTACACAACCTGTGACATATCGGTGCTGGCAGACTGGCCACAGTTACAATGTATTTTAATTTGGGTGGTCAACCGACAGGAAAATCTATTACACTTCTGAGGTAACTGACGATTCGTCACCAGGTGGAGTACACTCTGAGTGACTATGACTCTCATATGACACACAACTAGTGTCGTATCGCTTCTGGCAGACGCCACAGTAACAAGAAACGTGAAACTGGCTGCGAAATTAGGACGAGGAGCTACGACGCACTCAAGGTAGCTAGTGCAGCGTCACCTGGAGGACTGCATCAGTAAAGTCTAGTAATCCCGGGCAGGCATTACGATGATTCACTTAAGATACACAACTAGTGACATATCGGTTCTGGCAGACTGGCCACAGTAACAAAATATATGAATCTGGGTGAGCAACTGTGACGAGTAACTATGACTCTCGTAATAGGCCAATGACTCAATACATGGAGTATTGAATCAGAAAACTCGAGGAACGCCTTGCAATGGTAACAATGACTTTCTTACGGTTCACAACTGGTGACAAATCCGTTCTGGCAGCCTGGCACCAGTAACAAAAATGAGACACTGCGTGAGCAACTGGGATGGGTAACTATGACTCTCTTAAGGTAGCCAATGATCGTCACCAGGAGTATTGAATCAGGAAACTCGAGTAACCCTTGGCTATAGTAACGATGACTTTCGTAGATTACACAACCTGTGACATATCGGTGCTGGCAGACTGGCCACAGTTACAATGTATTTTAATTTGGGTGGTCAACCGACAGCAATATCTATTACCCTTCTGAGGTAACCGACGATTCGTCACCAGGTGGAGTACACTCTGAAAGGAGTGACTATGACTCTCATATGCCAGACAACTAGTGTCGTATCGCTTCTGGCAGACGCCACAGTAACAAGAAACGAGAAACTGGCTGCGAAATTAGGACGAGGAGCTATGACGCACTCAAGGTAGCTAGTGCAGCGTCACCTGGAGGACTGCATCAGTAAAGTCTAGTAATCCCTGGCAGGCATTACGATGACTCACTTAAGATACACAACTAGTGACATATCGGTTCTGGCAGACTGGCCACAGTAACAAAATATATGAATCTGGGTGAGAAACTGTGACGAGTAACTATGACTCTCGTAATAGGCCAATGACTCAATACATGGAGTACTGAATCAGATAACTCGAGGAACGCCTTTCAATAGTAACGATGACATTCTTACGGTTCACAACTGGTGACAAATCCGTTCTGGCAGTGTGACACCAGTTACAAAAATTAAACACTGTGAGAGCAACTGGGATGGGTAACTATGACTCTCTTAAGGTAGCCAATGATCGTCACCAGGAGTATTGAATCAGGCAACTCGAGTAACCCTTGGCTATAGTAACGATGACTTTCGTAGATTACACAACCTGTGACATATCGGTGCTGGCAGACTGGCCACAGTTACAATGTATTTTAATTTGGGTGGTCAACCGACAGGAAAATCTATTACACTTCTGAGGTAACCGACGATTCGTCACCAGGTGGAGTACACTCTGAGTGACTATGACTCTCATATGACACACAACTAGTGTCGTATCGCTTCTGGCAGACGCCACAGTAACAAGAAACGAGAAACTGGCTGCGAAATTAGGACGAGGAGCTATGACGCACTCAAGGTAGCTAGTGCCGCGTCACCTGGAGGACTGCATCAGTAAAGTCTAGTAATCCCTGGCAGGCATTACGATGACTCACTTAAGATACACAACTAGTGACATATCGGTTCTGGCAGACTGGCCACAGTAACAAAATATATGAATCTGGGTGAGAAACTGTGACGAGTAACTATGACTCTCGTAATAGGCCAATGACTCAATACATGGAGTACTGAATCAGATAACTCGAGGAACGCCTTTCAATAGTAACGATGACATTCTTACGGTTCACAACTGGTGACAAATCCGTTCTGGCAGTGTGACACCAGTTACAAAAATTAAACACTGTGAGAGCAACTGGGATGGGTAACTATGACTCTCTTAAGGTAGCCAATGATCGTCACCAGGAGTATTGAATCAGGCAACTCGAGTAACCCTTGGCTATAGTAACGATGACTTTCGTAGATTACACAACCTGTGACATATCGGTGCTGGCAGACTGGCCACAGTTACAATGTATTTTAATTTGGGTGGTCAACCGACAGGAAAATCTATTACACTTCTGAGGTAACCGACGATTCGTCACCAGGTGGAGTACACTCTGAGTGACTATGACTCTCATATGACACACAACTAGTGTCGTATCGCTTCTGGCAGACGCCACAGTAACAAGAAACGTGAAACTGGCTGCGAAATTAGGACGAGGAGCTATGACGCACTCAAGGTAGCTAGTGCAGCGTCACCTGGAGGACTGCATCAGTAAAGTCTAGTAATCCCTGGCAGGCATTACGATGACTCACTTAAGATACACAACTAGTGACATATCGGTTCTGGCAGACTGGCCACAGTAACAAAATATATGAATCTGGGTGAGAAACTGTGACGAGTAACTATGACTCTCGTAATAGGCCAATGACTCAATACATGGAGTACTGAATCAGATAACTCGAGGAACGCCTTTCAATAGTAACGATGACATTCTTACGGTTCACAACTGGTGACAAATCCGTTCTGGCAGCCTGGCACCAGTAACAAAAATGAGACACTGCGTGAGCAACTGGGATGTGTAACTATGACTCTCTTAAGGTAGCCAATGATCGTCACCAGGAGTATTGAATCAGGAAACTCGAGTAACCCTTGGCTATAGTAACGATGACTTTCGTAGATTACACAACCTGTGACATATCGGTGCTGGCAGACTGGCTACAGTTACAATGTATTTTAATTTGGGTGGTCAACCGACAGCAATATCTATTCCCCTTCTGAGGTAACCGACGATTCGTCACCAGGTGGAGTACACTCTGAAAGGAGTGACTATGACTCTCATATGCCACACAACTAGTGTCGTATCGCTTCTGGCAGACGCCACAGTAACAAGAAACGAGAAACTGGCTGCGAAATTAGGACGAGGAGCTATGACGCACTCAAGGTAGCTAGTGCAGCGTCACCTGGAGGACTGCATCAGTAAAGTCTAGTAATCCCTGGCAGGCATTACGATGACTCACTTAAGATACACAACTAGTGACATATCGGTTCTGGCAGACTGGCCACAGTAACAAAATATATGAATCTGGGTGAGAAACTGTGACGAGTAACTATGACTCTCGTAATAGGCCAATGACTCAATACATGGAGTACTGAATCAGATAACTCGAGGAACGCCTTTCAATAGTAACGATGACATTCTTACGGTTCACAACTGGTGACAAATCCGTTCTGGCAGTGTGACACCAGTTACAAAAATTAAACACTGTGAGAGCAACTGGGATGGGTAACTATGACTCTCTTAAGGTAGCCAATGATCGTCACCAGGAGTATTGAATCAGGCAACTCGAGTAACCCTTGGCTATAGTAACGATGACTTTCGTTGATTACACAACCTGTGACATATCGGTGCTGGCAGACTGGCTACAGTTACAATGTACTTTAATTTGGGTGGGCAACCGACAGCAATATCCATTACCTTTCTGAAGGAACCGACGATTCGTCACCAGGTGGAGTACACTCTGAACGGAGTGACTATGACTCTCTTATGACACACAACTAGTGTCGTATCGCTTCTGGCAGACGCCACAGTAACAAGAAACGTGAAACTGGCTGCGAAATTACGACGAGGAGCTACGACGCACTCAAGGTAGCTAGTGCAGCGTCACCTGGAGGACTGCATCAGTAAAGTGTAGTAATCCCTAGCAGGCATAACGATGACTCACTTAAGATACACAACTAGTGACATATCGGTTCTGGCAGACTGGCCACAGTAACAAAATATATGTATCTGGGTGAGCAACTGTGACGAGTAACTATGACTCTCGTAATAGGCCAATGACTCAATACATGGAGTACTGAATCAGATAACTCGAGGAACGCCTTTCAATAGTAACGATGACATTCTTACGGTTCACAGCTGGTGACAAATCCGTTCTGGCAGTGTGGCACCAGTTACAAAAATGAGACACTGTGAGAGCAACTGGGATGGGTAACTATGACTCTCTTAAGGTAGCCAATGATCGTCACCAGGAGTATTGAATCAGGCAACTCGAGTAACCCTTGGCTATAGTAACGATGACTTTCGTAGATTACACAACCTGTGACATATCGGTGCTGGCAGACTGGCCACAGTTACAATGTATTTTAATTTGGGTGGTCAACCGACAGGAAAATCTATTCCACTTCTGAGGTAACCGACGATTCGTCACCAGGTGGAGTACACTCTGAGTGACTATGACTCTCATATGACACACAACTAGTGTCGTATCGCTTCTGGCAGACGCCACAGTAACAAGAAACGTGAAACTGGCTGCGAAATTAGGACGAGGAGCTACGACGCACTCAAGGTAGCTAGTGCAGCGTCACCTGGAGGACTGCATCAGTAAAGTCTAGTAATCCCGGGCAGGCATTACGATGATTCACTTAAGATACACAACTAGTGACATATCGGTTCTGGCAGACTGGCCACAGTAACAAAATATATGAATCTGGGTGAGCAACTGTGACGAGTAACTATGACTCTCGTAATAGGCCAATGACTCAATACATGGAGTATTGAATCAGAAAACTCGAGGAACGCCTTGCAATGGTAACAATGACTTTCTTACGGTTCACAACTGGTGACAAATCCGTTCTGGCAGCCTGGCACCAGTAACAAAAATGAGACACTGCGTGGGCAACTGGGATGGGTAACTATGACTCTCTTAAGGTAGCCAATGATCGTCACCAGGAGTATTGAATCAGGAAACTCGAGTAACCCTTGGCTATAGTAACGATGACTTTCGTAGATTACACAACCTGTGACATATCGGTGCTGGCAGACTGGCCACAGTTACAATGTATTTTAATTTGGGTGGTCAACCGACAGCAATATCTATTACCCTTCTGAGGTAACCGACGATTCGTCACCAGGTGGAGTACACTCTGAAAGGAGTGACTATGACTCTCATATGCCACACAACTAGTGTCGTATCGCTTCTGGCAGACGCCACAGTAACAAGAAACGAGAAACTGGCTGCGAAATTAGGACGAGGAGCTATGACGCACTCAAGGTAGCTAGTGCAGCGTCACCTGGAGGACTGCATCAGTAAAGTCTAGTAATCCCTGGCAGGCATTACGATGACTCACTTAAGATACACAACTAGTGACATATCGGTTCTGGCAGACTGGCCACAGTAACAAAATATATGAATCTGGGTGAGAAACTGTGACGAGTAACTATGACTCTCGTAATAGGCCAATGACTCAATACATGGAGTACTGAATCAGATAACTCGAGGAACGCCTTTCAATAGTAACGATGACATTCTTACGGTTCACAACTGGTGACAAATCCGTTCTGGCAGTGTGACACCAGTTACAAAAATTAAACACTGTGAGAGCACCTGGGATGGGTAACTATGACTCTCTTAAGGTAGCCAATGATCGTCACCAGGAGTATTGAATCAGGCAACTCGAGTAACCCTTGGCTAGAGTAACGATGACTTTCGTAGATTACACAACCTGTGACATATCGGTGCTGGCAGACTGGCCACAGTTACAATGTATTTTAATTTGGGTGGTCAACCGACAGGAAAATCTATTACACTTCTGAGGTAACCGACGATTCGTCACCAGGTGGAGTACACTCTGAGTGACTATGACTCTCATATGACACACAACTAGTGTCGTATCGCTTCTGGCAGACGCCACAGTAACAAGAAACGTGAAACTGGCTGCGAAATTAGGACGAGGAGCTATGACGCACTCAAGGTAGCTAGTGCAGCGTCACCTGGAGGACTGCATCAGTAAAGTCTAGTAATCCCTGGCAGGCATTACGATGACTCACTTAAGATACACAACTAGTGACATATCGGTTCTGGCAGACTGGCCACAGTAACAAAATATATGAATCTGGGTGAGAAACTGTGACGAGTAACTATGACTCTCGTAATAGGCCAATGACTCAATACATGGAGTACTGAATCAGATAACTCGAGGAACGCCTTTCAATAGTAACGATGACATTCTTACGGTTCACAACTGGTGACAAATCCGTTCTGGCAGTGTGACACCAGTTACAAAAATTAAACACTGTGAGAGCAACTGGGATGGGTAACTATGACTCTCTTAAGGTAGCCAATGATCGTCACCAGGAGTATTGAATCAGGCAACTCGAGTAACCCTTGGCTATAGTAACGATGACTTTCGTAGATTACACAACCTGTGACATATCGGTGCTGGCAGACTGGCCACAGTTACAATGTATTTTAATTTGGGTGGTCAACCGACAGGAAAATCTATTACACTTCTGAGGTAACCGACGATTCGTCACCAGGTGGAGTACACTCTGAGTGACTATGACTCTCATATGACACACAACTAGTGTCGTATCGCTTCTGGCAGACGCCACAGTAACAAGAAACGTGAAACTGGCTGCGAAATTAGGACGAGGAGCTACGACGCACTCAAGGTAGCTAGTGCAGCGTCACCTGGAGGACTGCATCAGTAAAGTCTAGTAATCCCGGGCAGGCATTACGATGATTCACTTAAGATACACAACTAGTGACATATCGGTTCTGGCAGACTGGCCACAGTAACAAAATATATGAATCTGGGTGAGCAACTGTGACGAGTAACTATGACTCTCGTAATAGGCCAATGACTCAATACATGGAGTATTGAATCAGAAAACTCGAGGAACGCCTTGCAATGGTAACAATGACTTTCTTACGGTTCACAACTGGTGACAAATCCGTTCTGGCAGCCTGGCACCAGTAACAAAAATGAGACACTGCGTGAGCAACTGGGATGGGTAACTATGACTCTCTTAAGGTAGCCAATGATCGTCACCAGGAGTATTGAATCAGGAAACTCGAGTAACCCTTGGCTATAGTAACGATGACTTTCGTAGATTACACAACCTGTGACATATCGGTGCTGGCAGACTGGCCACAGTTACAATGTATTTTAATTTGGGTGGTCAACCGACAGCAATATCTATTACCCGTCAGAGGTAACCGACGATTCGTCACCAGGTGGAGTACACTCTGAAAGGAGTGACTATGACTCTCATATGCCACACAACTAGTGTCGTATCGCTTCTGGCAGACGCCACAGTAACAAGAAACGAGAAACTGGCTGCGAAATTAGGACGAGGAGCTATGACGCACTCAAGGTAGCTAGTGCAGCGTCACCTGGAGGACTGCATCAGTAAAGTCTAGTAATCCCTGGCAGGCATTACGATGACTCACTTAAGATACACAACTAGTGACATATCGGTTCTGGCAGACTGGCCACAGTAACAAGATATATGAATCTGGGTGAGAAACTGTGACGAGTAACTATGACTCTCGTAATAGGCCAATGACTCAATACATGGAGTACTGAATCAGATAACTCGAGGAACGCCTTTCAATAGTAACGATGACATTCTTACGGTTCACAACTGGTGACAAATCCGTTCTGGCAGTGTGACACCAGTTACAAAAATTAAACACTGTGAGAGCAACTGGGATGGGTAACTATGACTCTCTTAAGGTAGCCAATGATCGTCACCAGGAGTATTGAATCAGGCAACTCGAGTAACCCTTGGCTATAGTAACGATGACTTTCGTTGATTACACAACCTGTGACATATCGGTGCTGGCAGACTGGCTACAGTTACAATGTACTTTAATTTGGGTGGGCAACCGACAGCAATATCCATTACCTTTCTGAAGGAACCGACGATTCGTCACCAGGTGGAGTACACTCTGAACGGAGTGACTATGACTCTCATATGACACACAACTAGTGTCGTATCGCTTCTGGCAGACGCCACAGTAACAAGAAACGTGAAACTGGCTGCGAAATTACGACGAGGAGCTACGACGCACTCAAGGTAGCTAGTGCAGCGTCACCTGGAGGACTGCATCAGTAAAGTGTAGTAATCCCTAGCAGGCATAACGATGACTCACTTAAGATACACAACTAGTGACATATCGGTTCTGGCAGACTGGCCAATGTAACAAAATATATGTATCTGGGTGAGCAACTGTGACGAGTAACTATGACTCTCGTAATAGGCCAATGACTCAATACATGGAGTACTGAATCAGATAACTCGAGGAACGCCTTTCAATAGTAACGATGACATTCTTACGGTTCACAGCTGGTGACAAATCCGTTCTGGCAGTGTGGCACCAGTTACAAAAATGAGACACTGTGAGAGCAACTGGGATGGGTAACTATGACTCTCTTAAGGTAGCCAATGATCAACACGAGGAGTATTGAATCAGGCAACTCGAGTAACCCTTGGCTATAGTAACGATGACTTTCGTAGATTACACAACCTGTGACATATCGGTGCTGGCAGACTGGCCACAGTTACAATGTATTTTAATTTGGGTGGTCAACCGACAGGAAAATCTATTACCCTTCTGAGGTAACCGACGATTCGTCACCAGGTGGAGTACACTCTGAAAAGAGTGACTATGACTCTCCTATGCCACACAACTAGTGTCGTATCGCTTCTGGCAGACGCCACAGTAACAAGAAACGTGAAACTGGCTGCGAAATTAGGACGAGGAGCGACGACGCACTCAAGGTAGCTAGTGCAGCGTCACCTGGAGGACTGCATCAGTAAAGTCTAGTAATCCCTGGCAGGCATTACGATGATTCACTTAAGATACACAACTAGTGACATATCGGTTCTGGCAGACTGGCCACAGTAACAAAGTATATGAATCTGGGTGAGCAACTGTGACGAGTAACTATGACTCTCGTAATAGGCCAATGACTCAATACACGGAGTACTGAATCAGATAACTCGAGGAACGCCTTGCAAAAGTAACAATGACTTTCTTACGGTTCACAACTGGTGACAAATCCGTTCTGGCAGCCTGGCACCAGTAACAAAAATGAGACACTGCGTGAGCAACTGGGATGGGTAACTATGACTCTCTTAAGGTAGCCAATGATCGTCACCAGGAGTATTGAATCAGGAAACTCGAGTAACCCTTGGCTATAGTAACGATGACTTTCGTAGATTACACAACCTGTGACATATCGGTGCTGGCAGACTGGCCACAGTTACAATGTATTTTAATTTGGGTGGTCAACCGACAGCAATATCTATTACCCTTCTGAGGTAACCGACGATTCGTCACCAGGTGGAGTACACTCTGAAAGGAGTAACTATGACTCTCATGTGCCACACAACTAGTGTCGTATCGCTTCTGGCAGACGCCACAGTAACAAGAAACGTGTAACTGGCTGCGAAATTAGGACGAGGAGCTATGACGCACTCAAGGTAGCTAGTGCAGCGTCACCTGGAGGACTGCATCAGTAAAGTCTAGTGATCCCTGGCAGGCATTACGATGACTCACTTAAGATACACAACTAGTGACATATCGGTTCTGGCAGACTGGCCACAGTAACAAAATATATGAATCTGGGTGAGCAACTGTGACGAGTAACTATGACTCTCGTAATAGGCCAATGACTCAATACTTGGAGTACTGAATCATATAACTCGAGGAACGCCTTTCAATAGTAACGATGACATTCTTACGGTTCACAACTGGTGACAAATCCGTTCTGGCAGTGTGGCACCAGTTACAAAAATGAGACACTGTGAGAGCAACTGGGATGGGTAACTATGACTCTCTTAAGGTAGCCAATGATCGTCACCGGGAGTATTGAATCAGGCAACTCGAGTAACCCTTGGCTATAGTAACGATGACTTTCGTAGATTACACAACCTGTGACATATCGGTGCTGGCAGACTGGCCACAGTTACAATGTATTTTAATTTGGGTGGTCAACCGACAGGAAAATCTATTACCCTCCTGAGGTAACCGACGATTCGTCACCAGGTGGAGTACACTCTGAGTGACTATGACTCTCATATGACACACAACTAGTGTCGTATCGCTTCTGGCAGACGCCACAGTAACAAGAAACGTGAGACTGGCTGCGAAATTAGGACGAGGAGCTACGAGGCACTCAAGGTAGCTAGTGCAGCGTCACCTGGAGGACTGCATCAGTAAAGTCTAGTAATCCCAAGCAGGCATAACGATGACTTACTTATGATACACAACTAGTGACATATCGGTTCTGGCAGACTGCCCACAGTAACAAAATATATGAATCTGGGTGAGCAACTGTGACGAGTTACTATGACTCTCGTAATAGGCCAATGACTCAATACACGGAGTACTGAATCAGATAACTCGAGGAACGCCTTGCAAAAGTAACAATGACTTTCTTACGGTTCACAACTGGTGACAAATCCGTTCTGGCAGCCTGGCACCAGTAACAAAAATGAGACACTGCGTGAGCAACTGGGATGGGTAACTATGACTCTCTTAAGGTAGCCAATGATCGTCACCAGGAGTATTGAATCAGGAAACTCGAGTAACCCTTGGCTATAGTAACGATGACTTACGTAGATTACACAACCTGTGTCATATCGGTGCTGGCAGACTGGCCACAGTTACAATGTATTTTAATTTGGGTGGTCAACCGACAGCAATATCTATTACCCTTCTGAGGTAACCGACGATTCGTCACCAGGTGGAGTACACTCTGAAAGGAGTGACTATGACTCTCCTATGCCACACAACTAGTGCCGTATCGCTTCTGGCAGACGCCTCAGTAACAAGAAACGTGAAACTGGCTGCGAAATTAGGACGAGGAGCTATGACGCACTCAAGGTAGCTAGTGCAGCGTCACCCGGAGGACTGCATCAAAAAAGTCTAGTAATCCCTGGCAGGCATTACGATGACTCACTTAAGATACACAACTAGTGACATATCGGTTCTGGCAGACTGGCCGCAGTAACAAAATATATGAATCTGGGTGAGCAACTGTGACAAGTAACTATGACTCTCGTAATAGGCCAGTGACTCAATACTTGGAGTACTGAATCAGATAACTCGAGGAACGCCTTTCAATAGTAACGATGACATTCTTACGGTTCACAACTGGTGACAAATCCGTTCTGGCAGTGTGGCACCAGTTACAAAAATGAGACACTGTGAGAGCAACTGGGATGGGTAACTATGACTCTCTTAAGGTAGCCAATGATCAACACCAGGAGTATTGAATCAGGCAACTCGAGTAACCCTTGGCTATAGTAACGATGACTTTCGTAGATTACACAACCTGTGACATATCGGTGCTGGCAGACTGGCCACAGTTACAATGTATTTTAATTTGGGTGGTCAACCGACAGGAAAATCTATTACCCTTCTGAGGTAACCGACGATTCATCACCAGGTGGAGTACACTCTGAGTGACTATGACTCTCATATGACACACAACTAGTGTCGTATCGCTTCTGGCAGACGCCACAGTAACAAGAAACGTGAAACTGGCTGCGAAATTAGGACGAGGAGCTACGAGGCACTCAAGGTAGCTAGTGCAGCGTCACCTGGAGGACTGCATCAGTAAAGTCTAGTAATCCCTGGCAGGCATTACGATGATTCACTTAAGATACACAACTAGTGACATATCGGTTCTGGCAGACCGGCCACAGTAACAAAATATATGAATCTGGGTGAGCAACTGTGACGAGTAACTATGACTCTCGTAATAGGCCAATGACTCAATACTTGGAGTACTGAATCAGATAACTCGAGGAACGCCTTGCAGAAGTAACAATGACTTTCTTACGGTTCACAACTGGTGACAAATCCGTTCTGGCAGCCTGGCACCAGTAACAAAAATGAGACACTGCGTGAGCAACTGGGATGGGTAACTATGACTCTCTTAAGGTAGCCAATGATCGTCACCAGGAGTATTGAATCAGGAAACTCGAGTAACCCTTGGCTATAGTAACGATGACTTACGTAGATTACACAACCTGTGACATATCGGTGCTGGCAGACTGGCCACAGTTACAATGTATTTTAATTTGGGTGGTCAACCGACAGCAATATCTATTACCCTTCTGAGGTAACCGACGATTCGTCACCAGGTGGAGTACACTCTGAAAGGAGTGACTATGACTCTCCTATGCCACACAACTAGTGTCGTATCGCTTCTGGCAGACGCCACAGTAACAAGAAACGTGAAACTGGCTGCGAAATTAGGACGAGGAGCTATGACGCACTCAAGGTAGCTAGTGCAGCGTCACCTGGAGGACTGCATCAGTAAAGCCTAGTAATCCCTGGCAGGCATTACGATGACTCACTTAAGATACACAACTAGTGACATATCGGTTCTGGCAGACTGGCCGCAGTAACAAAATATATGAATCTGGGTGAGAAACTGTGACGAGTAACTATGACTCTCGTAATAGGCCAATGACTCAATACTTGGAGTACTGAATCAGATAACTCGAGGAACGCCTTTCAATAGTAACGATGACATTCTTACGGTTCACAACTGGTGACAAATCCGTTCTGGCAGTGTGGCACCAGTTACAAAAATGAGACACTGTGAGAGCAACTGGGATGGGTAACTATGACTCTCTTAAGGTAGCCAATGATCAACACCAGGAGTATTGAATCAGGCAACTCGAGTAACCCTTGGCTATAGTAACGATGACTTTCGTAGATTACACAACCTGTGACATATCGGTGCTGGCAGACTGGCCACAGTTACAATGTATTTTAATTTGGGTGGTCAACCGACAGGAAAATCTATTACCCTTCTGAGGTAACCGACGATTCATCACCAGGTGGAGTACACTCTGAGTGACTATGACTCTCATATGACACACAACTAGTGTCGTATCGCTTCTGGCAGACGCCACAGTAACAAGAAACGTGAAACTGGCTGCGAAATTAGGACGAGGAGCTACGAGGCACTCAAGGTAGCTAGTGCAGCGTCACCTGGAGGACTGCATCAGTTAAGTCTACTAATTCCAAGCAGGCATAACGATGACTTACTTATGATACACAACTAGTGACATATCGGTTCTGGCAGACTGGCCAATGTAACAAAATATATGTATCTGGGTGAGCAACTGTGACGAGTAACTATGACTCTCGTAATAGGCCAATGACTCAATACATGGAGTACTGAATCAGATAACTCGAGGAACGCCTTTCAATAGTAACGATGACATTCTTACGGTTCACAGCTGGTGACAAATCCGTTCTGGCAGTGTGGCACCAGTTACAAAAATGAGACACTGTGAGAGCAACTGGGATGGGTAACTATGACTCTCTTAAGGTAGCCAATGATCAACACGAGGAGTATTGAATCAGGCAACTCGAGTAACCCTTGGCTATAGTAACGATGACTTTCGTAGATTACACAACCTGTGACATATCGGTGCTGGCAGACTGGCCACAGTTACAATGTATTTTAATTTGGGTGGTCAACCGACAGGAAAATCTATTACCCTTCTGAGGTAACCGACGATTCGTCACCAGGTGGAGTACACTCTGAAAAGAGTGACTATGACTCTCCTATGCCACACAACTAGTGTCGTATCGCTTCTGGCAGACGCCACAGTAACAAGAAACGTGAAACTGGCTGCGAAATTAGGACGAGGAGCGACGACGCACTCAAGGTAGCTAGTGCAGCGTCACCTGGAGGACTGCATCAGTAAAGTCTAGTAATCCCTGGCAGGCATTACGATGATTCACTTAAGATACACAACTAGTGACATATCGGTTCTGGCAGACTGGCCACAGTAACAAAGTATATGAATCTGGGTGAGCAACTGTGACGAGTAACTATGACTCTCGTAATAGGCCAATGACTCAATACACGGAGTACTGAATCAGATAACTCGAGGAACGCCTTGCAAAAGTAACAATGACTTTCTTACGGTTCACAACTGGTGACAAATCAGTTCTGCCACCCTGGCACCAGTAACAAAAATGAGACACTGCGTGAGCAACTGGGATGGGTAACTATGACTCTCTTAAGGTAGCCAATGATCGTCACCAGGAGTATTGAATCAGGAAACTCGAGTAACCCTTGGCTATAGTAACGATGACTTTCGTAGATTACACAACCTGTGACATATCGGTGCTGGCAGACTGGCCACAGTTACAATGTATTTTAATTTGGGTGGTCAACCGACAGCAATATCTATTACCCTTCTGAGGTAACCGACGATTCGTCACCAGGTGGAGTACACTCTGAAAGGAGTAACTATGACTCTCATGTGCCACACAACTAGTGTCGTATCGCTTCTGGCAGACGCCACAGTAACAAGAAACGTGTAACTGGCTGCGAAATTAGGACGAGGAGCTATGACGCACTCAAGGTAGCTAGTGCAGCGTCACCTGGAGGACTGCATCAGTAAAGTCTAGTGATCCCTGGCAGGCATTACGATGACTCACTTAAGATACACAACTAGTGACATATCGGTTCTGGCAGACTGGCCACAGTAACAAAATATATGAATCTGGGTGAGCAACTGTGACGAGTAACTATGACTCTCGTAATAGGCCAATGACTCAATACTTGGAGTACTGAATCATATAACTCGAGGAACGCCTTTCAATAGTAACGATGACATTCTTACGGTTCACAACTGGTGACAAATCCGTTCTGGCAGTGTGGCACCAGTTACAAAAATGAGACACTGTGAGAGCAACTGGGATGGGTAACTATGACTCTCTTAAGGTAGCCAATGATCGTCACCGGGAGTATTGAATCAGGCAACTCGAGTAACCCTTGGCTATAGTAACGATGACTTTCGTAGATTACACAACCTGTGACATATCGGTGCTGGCAGACTGGCCACAGTTACAATGTATTTTAATTTGGGTGGTCAACCGACAGGAAAATCTATTACCCTCCTGAGGTAACCGACGATTCGTCACCAGGTGGAGTACACTCTGAGTGACTATGACTCTCATATGACACACAACTAGTGTCGTATCGCTTCTGGCAGACGCCACAGTAACAAGAAACGTGAGACTGGCTGCGAAATTAGGACGAGGAGCTACGAGGCACTCAAGGTAGCTAGTGCAGCGTCACCTGGAGGACTGCATCAGTAAAGTCTAGTAATCCCAAGCAGGCATAACGATGACTTACTTATGATACACAACTAGTGACATATCGGTTCTGGCAGACTGCCCACAGTAACAAAATATATGAATCTGGGTGAGCAACTGTGACGAGTTACTATGACTCTCGTAATAGGCCAATGACTCAATACACGGAGTACTGAATCAGATAACTCGAGGAACGCCTTGCAAAAGTAACAATGACTTTCTTACGGTTCACAACTGGTGACAAATCCGTTCTGGCAGCCTGGCACCAGTAACAAAAATGAGACACTGCGTGAGCAACTGGGATGGGTAACTATGACTCTCTTAAGGTAGCCAATGATCGTCACCAGGAGTATTGAATCAGGAAACTCGAGTAACCCTTGGCTATAGTAACGATGACTTACGTAGATTACACAACCTGTGTCATATCGGTGCTGGCAGACTGGCCACAGTTACAATGTATTTTAATTTGGGTGGTCAACCGACAGCAATATCTATTACCCTTCTGAGGTAACCGACGATTCGTCACCAGGTGGAGTACACTCTGAAAGGAGTGACTATGACTCTCCTATGCCACACAACTAGTGTCGTATCGCTTCTGGCAGACGCCTCAGTAACAAGAAACGTGAAACTGGCTGCGAAATTAGGACGAGGAGCTATGACGCACTCAAGGTAGCTAGTGCAGCGTCACCCGGAGGACTGCATCAAAAAAGTCTAGTAATCCCTGGCAGGCATTACGATGACTCACTTAAGATACACAACTAGTGACATATCGGTTCTGGCAGACTGGCCGCAGTAACAAAATATATGAATCTGGGTGAGCAACTGTGACAAGTAACTATGACTCTCGTAATAGGCCAGTGACTCAATACTTGGAGTACTGAATCAGATAACTCGAGGAACGCCTTTCAATAGTAACGATGACATTCTTACGGTTCACAACTGGTGACAAATCCGTTCTGGCAGTGTGGCACCAGTTACAAAAATGAGACACTGTGAGAGCAACTGGGATGGGTAACTATGACTCTCTTAAGGTAGCCAATGATCAACACCAGGAGTATTGAATCAGGCAACTCGAGTAACCCTTGGCTATAGTAACGATGACTTTCTTAGATTACACAACCTGTGACATATCGGTGCTGGCAGACTGGCCACAGTTACAATGTATTTTAATTTGGGTGGTCAACCGACAGGAAAATCTATTACCCTTCTGAGGTAACCGACGATTCATCACCAGGTGGAGTACACTCTGAGTGACTATGACTCTCATATGACACACAACTAGTGTCGTATCGCTTCTGGCAGACGCCACAGTAACAAGAAACGTGAAACTGGCTGCGAAATTAGGACGAGGAGCTACGAGGCACTCAAGGTAGCTAGTGCAGCGTCACCTGGAGGACTGCATCAGTAAAGTCTAGTAATCCCTGGCAGGCATTACGATGATTCACTTAAGATACACAACTAGTGACATATCGGTTCTGGCAGACCGGCCACAGTAACAAAATATATGAATCTGGGTGAGCAACTGTGACGAGTAACTATGACTCTCGTAATAGGCCAATGACTCAATACTTGGAGTACTGAATCAGATAACTCGAGGAACGCCTTGCAGAAGTAACAATGACTTTCTTACGGTTCACAACTGGTGACAAATCCGTTCTGGCAGCCTGGCACCAGTAACAAAAATGAGACACTGCGTGAGCAACTGGGATGGGTAACTATGACTCTCTTAAGGTAGCCAATGATCGTCACCAGGAGTATTGAATCAGGAAACTCGAGTAACCCTTGGCTATAGTAACGATGACTTTCGTAGATTACACAACCTGTGACATATCGGTGCTGGCAGACTGGCCACAGTTACAATGTATTTTAATTTGGGTGGTCAACCGACAGCAATATCTATTACCCGTCAGAGGTAACCGACGATTCGTCACCAGGTGGAGTACACTCTGAAAGGAGTGACTATGACTCTCATATGCCACACAACTAGTGTCGTATCGCTTCTGGCAGACGCCACAGTAACAAGAAACGAGAAACTGGCTGCGAAATTAGGACGAGGAGCTATGACGCACTCAAGGTAGCTAGTGCAGCGTCACCTGGAGGACTGCATCAGTAAAGTCTAGTAATCCCTGGCAGGCATTACGATGACTCACTTAAGATACACAACTAGTGACATATCGGTTCTGGCAGACTGGCCACAGTAACAAAATATATGAATCTGGGTGAGAAACTGTGACGAGTAACTATGACTCTCGTAATAGGCCAATGACTCAATACATGGAGTACTGAATCAGATAACTCGAGGAACGCCTTTCAATAGTAACGATGACATTCTTACGGTTCACAACTGGTGACAAATCCGTTCTGGCAGTGTGACACCAGTTACAAAAATTAAACACTGTGAGAGCAACTGGGATGGGTAACTATGACTCTCTTAAGGTAGCCAATGATCGTCACCAGGAGTATTGAATCAGGCAACTCGAGTAACCCTTGGCTATAGTAACGATGACTTTCGTTGATTACACAACCTGTAACATATCGATGCTGGCAGACTGGCTACAGTTACAATGTACTTTAATTTGGGTGGGCAACCGAGAGCAATATCCATTACCTTTCTGAAGGAACCGACGATTCGTCACCAGGTGGAGTACACTCTGAACGGAGTGACTATGACTCTCATATGACACACAACTAGTGTCGTATCGCTTCTGGCAGACGCCACAGTAACAAGAAACGTGAAACTGGCTGCGAAATTACGACGAGGAGCTACGACGCACTCAAGGTAGCTAGTGCAGCGTCACCTGGAGGACTGCATCAGTAAAGTGTAGTAATCCCTAGCAGGCATAACGATGACTCACTTAAGATACACAACTAGTGACATATCGGTTCTGGCAGACTGGCCAATGTAACAAAATATATGTATCTGGGTGAGCAACTGTGACGAGTAACTATGACTCTCGTAATAGGCCAATGACTCAATACATGGAGTACTGAATCAGATAACTCGAGGAACGCCTTTCAATAGTAACGATGACATTCTTACGGTTCACAGCTGGTGACAAATCCGTTCTGGCAGTGTGGCACCAGTTACAAAAATGAGACACTGTGAGAGCAACTGGGATGGGTAACTATGACTCTCTTAAGGTAGCCAATGATCAACACGAGGAGTATTGAATCAGGCAACTCGAGTAACCCTTGGCTATAGTAACGATGACTTTCGTAGATTACACAACCTGTGACATATCGGTGCTGGCAGACTGGCCACAGTTACAATGTATTTTAATTTGGGTGGTCAACCGACAGGAAAATCTATTACCCTTCTGAGGTAACCGACGATTCGTCACCAGGTGGAGTACACTCTGAAAAGAGTGACTATGACTCTCCTATGCCACACAACTAGTGTCGTATCGCTTCTGGCAGACGCCACAGTAACAAGAAACGTGAAACTGGCTGCGAAATTAGGACGAGGAGCGACGACGCACTCAAGGTAGCTAGTGCAGCGTCACCTGGAGGACTGCATCAGTAAAGTCTAGTAATCCCTGGCAGGCATTACGATGATTCACTTAAGATACACAACTAGTGACATATCGGTTCTGGCAGACTGCCCACAGTAACAAAATATATGAATCTGGGTGAGCAACTGTGACGAGTTACTATGACTCTCGTAATAGGCCAATGACTCAATACACGGAGTACTGAATCAGATAACTCGAGGAACGCCTTGCAAAAGTAACAATGACTTTCTTACGGTTCACAACTGGTGACAAATCCGTTCTGGCAGCCTGGCACCAGTAACAAAAATGAGACACTGCGTGAGCAACTGGGATGGGTAACTATGACTCTCTTAAGGTAGCCAATGATCGTCACCAGGAGTATTGAATCAGGAAACTCGAGTAACCCTTGGCTATAGTAACGATGACTTACGTAGATTACACAACCTGTGTCATATCGGTGCTGGCAGACTGGCCACAGTTACAATGTATTTTAATTTGGGTGGTCAACCGACAGCAATATCTATTACCCTTCTGAGGTAACCGACGATTCGTCACCAGGTGGAGTACACTCTGAAAGGAGTGACTATGACTCTCCTATGCCACACAACTAGTGTCGTATCGCTTCTGGCAGACGCCTCAGTAACAAGAAACGTGAAACTGGCTGCGAAATTAGGACGAGGAGCTATGACGCACTCAAGGTAGCTAGTGCAGCGTCACCCGGAGGACTGCATCAAAAAAGTCTAGTAATCCCTGGCAGGCATTACGATGACTCACTTAAGATACACAACTAGTGACATATCGGTTCTGGCAGACTGGCCGCAGTAACAAAATATATGAATCTGGGTGAGCAACTGTGACAAGTAACTATGACTCTCGTAATAGGCCAGTGACTCAATACTTGGAGTACTGAATCAGATAACTCGAGGAACGCCTTTCAATAGTAACGATGACATTCTTACGGTTCACAACTGGTGACAAATCCGTTCTGGCAGTGTGGCACCAGTTACAAAAATGAGACACTGTGAGAGCAACTGGGATGGGTAACTATGACTCTCTTAAGGTAGCCAATGATCAACACCAGGAGTATTGAATCAGGCAACTCGAGTAACCCTTGGCTATAGTAACGATGACTTTCTTAGATTACACAACCTGTGACATATCGGTGCTGGCAGACTGGCCACAGTTACAATGTATTTTAATTTGGGTGGTCAACCGACAGGAAAATCTATTACCCTTCTGAGGTAACCGACGATTCATCACCAGGTGGAGTACACTCTGAGTGACTATGACTCTCATATGACACACAACTAGTGTCGTATCGCTTCTGGCAGACGCCACAGTAACAAGAAACGTGAAACTGGCTGCGAAATTAGGACGAGGAGCTACGAGGCACTCAAGGTAGCTAGTGCAGCGTCACCTGGAGGACTGCATCAGTAAAGTCTAGTAATCCCTGGCAGGCATTACGATGATTCACTTAAGATACACAACTAGTGACATATCGGTTCTGGCAGACCGGCCACAGTAACAAAATATATGAATCTGGGTGAGCAACTGTGACGAGTAACTATGACTCTCGTAATAGGCCAATGACTCAATACTTGGAGTACTGAATCAGATAACTCGAGGAACGCCTTGCAGAAGTAACAATGACTTTCTTACGGTTCACAACTGGTGACAAATCCGTTCTGGCAGCCTGGCACCAGTAACAAAAATGAGACACTGCGTGAGCAACTGGGATGGGTAACTATGACTCTCTTAAGGTAGCCAATGATCGTCACCAGGAGTATTGAATCAGGAAACTCGAGTAACCCTTGGCTATAGTAACGATGACTTTCGTAGATTACACAACCTGTGACATATCGGTGCTGGCAGACTGGCCACAGTTACAATGTATTTTAATTTGGGTGGTCAACCGACAGCAATATCTATTACCCGTCAGAGGTAACCGACGATTCGTCACCAGGTGGAGTACACTCTGAAAGGAGTGACTATGACTCTCATATGCCACACAACTAGTGTCGTATCGCTTCTGGCAGACGCCACAGTAACAAGAAACGAGAAACTGGCTGCGAAATTAGGACGAGGAGCTATGACGCACTCAAGGTAGCTAGTGCAGCGTCACCTGGAGGACTGCATCAGTAAAGTCTAGTAATCCCTGGCAGGCATTACGATGACTCACTTAAGATACACAACTAGTGACATATCGGTTCTGGCAGACTGGCCACAGTAACAAAATATATGAATCTGGGTGAGAAACTGTGACGAGTAACTATGACTCTCGTAATAGGCCAATGACTCAATACATGGAGTACTGAATCAGATAACTCGAGGAACGCCTTTCAATAGTAACGATGACATTCTTACGGTTCACAACTGGTGACAAATCCGTTCTGGCAGTGTGACACCAGTTACAAAAATTAAACACTGTGAGAGCAACTGGGATGGGTAACTATGACTCTCTTAAGGTAGCCAATGATCGTCACCAGGAGTATTGAATCAGGCAACTCGAGTAACCCTTGGCTATAGTAACGATGACTTTCGTTGATTACACAACCTGTAACATATCGATGCTGGCAGACTGGCTACAGTTACAATGTACTTTAATTTGGGTGGGCAACCGAGAGCAATATCCATTACCTTTCTGAAGGAACCGACGATTCGTCACCAGGTGGAGTACACTCTGAACGGAGTGACTATGACTCTCATATGACACACAACTAGTGTCGTATCGCTTCTGGCAGACGCCACAGTAACAAGAAACGTGAAACTGGCTGCGAAATTACGACGAGGAGCTACGACGCACTCAAGGTAGCTAGTGCAGCGTCACCTGGAGGACTGCATCAGTAAAGTGTAGTAATCCCTAGCAGGCATAACGATGACTCACTTAAGATACACAACTAGTGACATATCGGTTCTGGCAGACTGGCCAATGTAACAAAATATATGTATCTGGGTGAGCAACTGTGACGAGTAACTATGACTCTCGTAATAGGCCAATGACTCAATACATGGAGTACTGAATCAGATAACTCGAGGAACGCCTTTCAATAGTAACGATGACATTCTTACGGTTCACAGCTGGTGACAAATCCGTTCTGGCAGTGTGGCACCAGTTACAAAAATGAGACACTGTGAGAGCAACTGGGATGGGTAACTATGACTCTCTTAAGGTAGCCAATGATCAACACGAGGAGTATTGAATCAGGCAACTCGAGTAACCCTTGGCTATAGTAACGATGACTTTCGTAGATTACACAACCTGTGACATATCGGTGCTGGCAGACTGGCCACAGTTACAATGTATTTTAATTTGGGTGGTCAACCGACAGGAAAATCTATTACCCTTCTGAGGTAACCGACGATTCGTCACCAGGTGGAGTACACTCTGAAAAGAGTGACTATGACTCTCCTATGCCACACAACTAGTGTCGTATCGCTTCTGGCAGACGCCACAGTAACAAGAAACGTGAAACTGGCTGCGAAATTAGGACGAGGAGCGACGACGCACTCAAGGTAGCTAGTGCAGCGTCACCTGGAGGACTGCATCAGTAAAGTCTAGTAATCCCTGGCAGGCATTACGATGATTCACTTAAGATACACAACTAGTGACATATCGGTTCTGGCAGACTGCCCACAGTAACAAAATATATGAATCTGGGTGAGCAACTGTGACGAGTTACTATGACTCTCGTAATAGGCCAATGACTCAATACACGGAGTACTGAATCAGATAACTCGAGGAACGCCTTGCAAAAGTAACAATGACTTTCTTACGGTTCACAACTGGTGACAAATCCGTTCTGGCAGCCTGGCACCAGTAACAAAAATGAGACACTGCGTGAGCAACTGGGATGGGTAACTATGACTCTCTTAAGGTAGCCAATGATCGTCACCAGGAGTATTGAATCAGGAAACTCGAGTAACCCTTGGCTATAGTAACGATGACTTACGTAGATTACACAACCTGTGTCATATCGGTGCTGGCAGACTGGCCACAGTTACAATGTATTTTAATTTGGGTGGTCAACCGACAGCAATATCTATTACCCTTCTGAGGTAACCGACGATTCGTCACCAGGTGGAGTACACTCTGAAAGGAGTGACTATGACTCTCCTATGCCACACAACTAGTGTCGTATCGCTTCTGGCAGACGCCTCAGTAACAAGAAACGTGAAACTGGCTGCGAAATTAGGACGAGGAGCTATGACGCACTCAAGGTAGCTAGTGCAGCGTCACCCGGAGGACTGCATCAAAAAAGTCTAGTAATCCCTGGCAGGCATTACGATGACTCACTTAAGATACACAACTAGTGACATATCGGTTCTGGCAGACTGGCCGCAGTAACAAAATATATGAATCTGGGTGAGCAACTGTGACAAGTAACTATGACTCTCGTAATAGGCCAGTGACTCAATACTTGGAGTACTGAATCAGATAACTCGAGGAACGCCTTTCAATAGTAACGATGACATTCTTACGGTTCACAACTGGTGACAAATCCGTTCTGGCAGTGTGGCACCAGTTACAAAAATGAGACACTGTGAGAGCAACTGGGATGGGTAACTATGACTCTCTTAAGGTAGCCAATGATCAACACCAGGAGTATTGAATCAGGCAACTCGAGTAACCCTTGGCTATAGTAACGATGACTTTCTTAGATTACACAACCTGTGACATATCGGTGCTGGCAGACTGGCCACAGTTACAATGTATTTTAATTTGGGTGGTCAACCGACAGGAAAATCTATTACCCTTCTGAGGTAACCGACGATTCATCACCAGGTGGAGTACACTCTGAGTGACTATGACTCTCATATGACACACAACTAGTGTCGTATCGCTTCTGGCAGACGCCACAGTAACAAGAAACGTGAAACTGGCTGCGAAATTACGACGAGGAGCTACGACGCACTCAAGGTAGCTAGTGCAGCGTCACCTGGAGGACTGCATCAGTAAAGTGTAGTAATCCCTAGCAGGCATAACGATGACTCACTTAAGATACACAACTAGTGACATATCGGTTCTGGCAGACTGGCCAATGTAACAAAATATATGTATCTGGGTGAGCAACTGTGACGAGTAACTATGACTCTCGTAATAGGCCAATGACTCAATACATGGAGTACTGAATCAGATAACTCGAGGAACGCCTTTCAATAGTAACGATGACATTCTTACGGTTCACAGCTGGTGACAAATCCGTTCTGGCAGTGTGGCACCAGTTACAAAAATGAGACACTGTGAGAGCAACTGGGATGGGTAACTATGACTCTCTTAAGGTAGCCAATGATCAACACGAGGAGTATTGAATCAGGCAACTCGAGTAACCCTTGGCTATAGTAACGATGACTTTCGTAGATTACACAACCTGTGACATATCGGTGCTGGCAGACTGGCCACAGTTACAATGTATTTTAATTTGGGTGGTCAACCGACAGGAAAATCTATTACCCTTCTGAGGTAACCGACGATTCGTCACCAGGTGGAGTACACTCTGAAAAGAGTGACTATGACTCTCCTATGCCACACAACTAGTGTCGTATCGCTTCTGGCAGACGCCACAGTAACAAGAAACGTGAAACTGGCTGCGAAATTAGGACGAGGAGCGACGACGCACTCAAGGTAGCTAGTGCAGCGTCACCTGGAGGACTGCATCAGTAAAGTCTAGTAATCCCTGGCAGGCATTACGATGATTCACTTAAGATACACAACTAGTGACATATCGGTTCTGGCAGACTGGCCACAGTAACAAAGTATATGAATCTGGGTGAGCAACTGTGACGAGTAACTATGACTCTCGTAATAGGCCAATGACTCAATACACGGAGTACTGAATCAGATAACTCGAGGAACGCCTTGCAAAAGTAACAATGACTTTCTTACGGTTCACAACTGGTGACAAATCCGTTCTGGCAGCCTGGCACCAGTAACAAAAATGAGACACTGCGTGAGCAACTGGGATGGGTAACTATGACTCTCTTAAGGTAGCCAATGATCGTCACCAGGAGTATTGAATCAGGAAACTCGAGTAACCCTTGGCTATAGTAACGATGACTTTCGTAGATTACACAACCTGTGACATATCGGTGCTGGCAGACTGGCCACAGTTACAATGTATTTTAATTTGGGTGGTCAACCGACAGCAATATCTATTACCCTTCTGAGGTAACCGACGATTCGTCACCAGGTGGAGTACACTCTGAAAGGAGTAACTATGACTCTCATGTGCCACACAACTAGTGTCGTATCGCTTCTGGCAGACGCCACAGTAACAAGAAACGTGTAACTGGCTGCGAAATTAGGACGAGGAGCTATGACGCACTCAAGGTAGCTAGTGCAGCGTCACCTGGAGGACTGCATCAGTAAAGTCTAGTGATCCCTGGCAGGCATTACGATGACTCACTTAAGATACACAACTAGTGACATATCGGTTCTGGCAGACTGGCCACAGTAACAAAATATATGAATCTGGGTGAGCAACTGTGACGAGTAACTATGACTCTCGTAATAGGCCAATGACTCAATACTTGGAGTACTGAATCATATAACTCGAGGAACGCCTTTCAATAGTAACGATGACATTCTTACGGTTCACAACTGGTGACAAATCCGTTCTGGCAGTGTGGCACCAGTTACAAAAATGAGACACTGTGAGAGCAACTGGGATGGGTAACTATGACTCTCTTAAGGTAGCCAATGATCGTCACCGGGAGTATTGAATCAGGCAACTCGAGTAACCCTTGGCTATAGTAACGATGACTTTCGTAGATTACACAACCTGTGACATATCGGTGCTGGCAGACTGGCCACAGTTACAATGTATTTTAATTTGGGTGGTCAACCGACAGGAAAATCTATTACCCTCCTGAGGTAACCGACGATTCGTCACCAGGTGGAGTACACTCTGAGTGACTATGACTCTCATATGACACACAACTAGTGTCGTATCGCTTCTGGCAGACGCCACAGTAACAAGAAACGTGAGACTGGCTGCGAAATTAGGACGAGGAGCTACGAGGCACTCAAGGTAGCTAGTGCAGCGTCACCTGGAGGACTGCATCAGTAAAGTCTAGTAATCCCAAGCAGGCATAACGATGACTTACTTATGATACACAACTAGTGACATATCGGTTCTGGCAGACTGCCCACAGTAACAAAATATATGAATCTGGGTGAGCAACTGTGACGAGTTACTATGACTCTCGTAATAGGCCAATGACTCAATACACGGAGTACTGAATCAGATAACTCGAGGAACGCCTTGCAAAAGTAACAATGACTTTCTTACGGTTCACAACTGGTGACAAATCCGTTCTGGCAGCCTGGCACCAGTAACAAAAATGAGACACTGCGTGAGCAACTGGGATGGGTAACTATGACTCTCTTAAGGTAGCCAATGATCGTCACCAGGAGTATTGAATCAGGAAACTCGAGTAACCCTTGGCTATAGTAACGATGACTTACGTAGATTACACAACCTGTGTCATATCGGTGCTGGCAGACTGGCCACAGTTACAATGTATTTTAATTTGGGTGGTCAACCGACAGCAATATCTATTACCCTTCTGAGGTAACCGACGATTCGTCACCAGGTGGAGTACACTCTGAAAGGAGTGACTATGACTCTCCTATGCCACACAACTAGTGTCGTATCGCTTCTGGCAGACGCCTCAGTAACAAGAAACGTGAAACTGGCTGCGAAATTAGGACGAGGAGCTATGACGCACTCAAGGTAGCTAGTGCAGCGTCACCCGGAGGACTGCATCAAAAAAGTCTAGTAATCCCTGGCAGGCATTACGATGACTCACTTAAGATACACAACTAGTGACATATCGGTTCTGGCAGACTGGCCGCAGTAACAAAATATATGAATCTGGGTGAGCAACTGTGACAAGTAACTATGACTCTCGTAATAGGCCAGTGACTCAATACTTGGAGTACTGAATCAGATAACTCGAGGAACGCCTTTCAATAGTAACGATGACATTCTTACGGTTCACAACTGGTGACAAATCCGTTCTGGCAGTGTGGCACCAGTTACAAAAATGAGACACTGTGAGAGCAACTGGGATGGGTAACTATGACTCTCTTAAGGTAGCCAATGATCAACACCAGGAGTATTGAATCAGGCAACTCGAGTAACCCTTGGCTATAGTAACGATGACTTTCGTAGATTACACAACCTGTGACATATCGGTGCTGGCAGACTGGCCACAGTTACAATGTATTTTAATTTGGGTGGTCAACCGACAGGAAAATCTATTACCCTTCTGAGGTAACCGACGATTCATCACCAGGTGGAGTACACTCTGAGTGACTATGACTCTCATATGACACACAACTAGTGTCGTATCGCTTCTGGCAGACGCCACAGTAACAAGAAACGTGAAACTGGCTGCGAAATTAGGACGAGGAGCTACGAGGCACTCAAGGTAGCTAGTGCAGCGTCACCTGGAGGACTGCATCAGTAAAGTCTAGTAATCCCTGGCAGGCATTACGATGATTCACTTAAGATACACAACTAGTGACATATCGGTTCTGGCAGACCGGCCACAGTAACAAAATATAGGAATCTGGGTGAGCAACTGTGACGAGTAACTATGACTCTCGTAATAGGCCAATGACTCAATACTTGGAGTACTGAATCAGATAACTCGAGGAACGCCTTGCAGAAGTAACAATGACTTTCTTACGGTTCACAACTGGTGACAAATCCGTTCTGGCAGCCTGGCACCAGTAACAAAAATGAGACACTGCGTGAGCAACTGGGATGGGTAACTATGACTCTCTTAAGGTAGCCAATGATCGTCACCAGGAGTATTGAATCAGGAAACTCGAGTAACCCTTGGCTATAGTAACGATGACTTACGTAGATTACACAACCTGTGACATATCGGTGCTGGCAGACTGGCCACAGTTACAATGTATTTTAATTTGGGTGGTCAACCGACAGCAATATCTATTACCCTTCTGAGGTAACCGACGATTCGTCACCAGGTGGAGTACACTCTGAAAGGAGTGACTATGACTCTCCTATGCCACACAACTAGTGTCGTATCGCTTCTGGCAGACGCCACAGTAACAAGAAACGTGAAACTGGCTGCGAAATTAGGACGAGGAGCTATGACGCACTCAAGGTAGCTAGTGCAGCGTCACCTGGAGGACTGCATCAGTAAAGCCTAGTAATCCCTGGCAGGCATTACGATGACTCACTTAAGATACACAACTAGTGACATATCGGTTCTGGCAGACTGGCCGCAGTAACAAAATATATGAATCTGGGTGAGAAACTGTGACGAGTAACTATGACTCTCGTAATAGGCCAATGACTCAATACTTGGAGTACTGAATCAGATAACTCGAGGAACGCCTTTCAATAGTAACGATGACATTCTTACGGTTCACAACTGGTGACAAATCCGTTCTGGCAGTGTGGCACCAGTTACAAAAATGAGACAATGTGAGAGCAACTGGGATGGGTAACTATGACTCTCTTAAGGTAGCCAATGATCAACACCAGGAGTATTGAATCAGGCAACTCGAGTAACCCTTGGCTATAGTAACGATGACTTTCGTAGATTACACAACCTGTGACATATCGGTGCTGGCAGACTGGCCACAGTTACAATGTATTTTAATTTTTTGTGGTCAACCGACAGGAAAATCTATTACCCTTCTGAGGTAACCGACGATTCATCACCAGGTGGAGTACACTCTGAGTGACTATGACTCTCATATGACACACAACTAGTGTAGTATCGCTTCTGGCAGACGCCACAGTAACAAGAAACGTGAAACTGGCTGCGAAATTAGGACGAGGAGCTACGAGGCACTCAAGGTAGCTAGTGCAGCGTCACCTGGAGGACTGCATCAGTAAAGTCTACTAATTCCAAGCAGGCATAACGATGACTTACTTATGATACACAACTAGTGACATATCGGTTCTGGCAGACTGGCCAATGTAACAAAATATATGTATCTGGGTGAGCAACTGTGACGAGTAACTATGACTCTCGTAATAGGCCAATGACTCAATACATGGAGTACTGAATCAGATAACTCGAGGAACGCCTTTCAATAGTAACGATGACATTCTTACGGTTCACAGCTGGTGACAAATCCGTTCTGGCAGTGTGGCACCAGTTACAAAAATGAGACACTGTGAGAGCAACTGGGATGGGTAACTATGACTCTCTTAAGGTAGCCAATGATCAACACGAGGAGTATTGAATCAGGCAACTCGAGTAACCCTTGGCTATAGTAACGATGACTTTCGTAGATTACACAACCTGTGACATATCGGTGCTGGCAGACTGGCCACAGTTACAATGTATTTTAATTTGGGTGGTCAACCGACAGGAAAATCTATTACCCTTCTGAGGTAACCGACGATTCGTCACCAGGTGGAGTACACTCTGAAAAGAGTGACTATGACTCTCCTATGCCACACAACTAGTGTCGTATCGCTTCTGGCAGACGCCACAGTAACAAGAAACGTGAAACTGGCTGCGAAATTAGGACGAGGAGCGACGACGCACTCAAGGTAGCTAGTGCAGCGTCACCTGGAGGACTGCATCAGTAAAGTCTAGTAATCCCTGGCAGGCATCACGATGATTCACTTAAGATACACAACTAGTGACATATCGGTTCTGGCAGACTGGCCACAGTAACAAAGTATATGAATCTGGGTGAGCAACTGTGACGAGTAACTATGACTCTTGTAATAGGCCAATGACTCAATACACGGAGTACTGAATCAGATAACTCGAGGAACGCCTTGCAAAAGTAACAATGACTTTCTTACGGTTCACAACTGGTGACAAATCCGTTCTGGCAGCCTGGCACCAGTAACAAAAATGAGACACTGCGTGAGCAACTGGGATGGGTAACTATGACTCTCTTAAGGTAGCCAATGATCGTCACCAGGAGTATTGAATCAGGAAACTCGAGTAACCCTTGGCTATAGTAACGATGACTTTCGTAGATTACACAACCTGTGACATATCGGTGCTGGCAGACTGGCCACAGTTACAATGTATTTTAATTTGGGTGGTCAACCGACAGCAATATCTATTACCCTTCTGAGGTAACCGACGATTCGTCACCAGGTGGAGTACACTCTGAAAGGAGTAACTATGACTCTCATGTGCCACACAACTAGTGTCGTATCGCTTCTGGCAGACGCCACAGTAACAAGAAACGTGTAACTGGCTGCGAAATTAGGACGAGGAGCTATGACGCACTCAAGGTAGCTAGTGCAGCGTCACCTGGAGGACTGCATCAGTAAAGTCTAGTGATCCCTGGCAGGCATTACGATGACTCACTTAAGATACACAACTAGTGACATATCGGTTCTGGCAGACTGGCCACAGTAACAAAATATATGAATCTGGGTGAGCAACTGTGACGAGTAACTATGACTCTCGTAATAGGCCAATGACTCAATACTTGGAGTACTGAATCATATAACTCGAGGAACGCCTTTCAATAGTAACGATGACATTCTTACGGTTCACAACTGGTGACAAATCCGTTCTGGCAGTGTGGCACCAGTTACAAAAATGAGACACTGTGAGAGCAACTGGGATGGGTAACTATGACTCTCTTAAGGTAGCCAATGATCGTCACCGGGAGTATTGAATCAGGCAACTCGAGTAACCCTTGGCTATAGTAACGATGACTTTCGTAGATTACACAACCTGTGACATATCGGTGCTGGCAGACTGGCCACAGTTACAATGTATTTTAATTTGGGTGGTCAACCGACAGGAAAATCTATTACCCTCCTGAGGTAACCGACGATTCGTCACCAGGTGGAGTACACTCTGAGTGACTATGACTCTCATATGACACACAACTAGTGTCGTATCGCTTCTGGCAGACGCCACAGTAACAAGAAACGTGAGACTGGCTGCGAAATTAGGACGAGGAGCTACGAGGCACTCAAGGTAGCTAGTGCAGCGTCACCTGGAGGACTGCATCAGTAAAGTCTAGTAATCCCAAGCAGGCATAACGATGACTTACTTATGATACACAACTAGTGACATATCGGTTCTGGCAGACTGCCCACAGTAACAAAATATATGAATCTGGGTGAGCAACTGTGACGAGTTACTATGACTCTCGTAATAGGCCAATGACTCAATACACGGAGTACTGAATCAGATAACTCGAGGAACGCCTTGCAAAAGTAACAATGACTTTCTTACGGTTCACAACTGGTGACAAATCCGTTCTGGCAGCCTGGCACCAGTAACAAAAATGAGACACTGCGTGAGCAACTGGGATGGGTAACTATGACTCTCTTAAGGTAGCCAATGATCGTCACCAGGAGTATTGAATCAGGAAACTCGAGTAACCCTTGGCTATAGTAACGATGACTTACGTAGATTACACAACCTGTGTCATATCGGTGCTGGCAGACTGGCCACAGTTACAATGTATTTTAATTTGGGTGGTCAACCGACAGCAATATCTATTACCCTTCTGAGGTAACCGACGATTCGTCACCAGGTGGAGTACACTCTGAAAGGAGTGACTATGACTCTCCTATGCCACACAACTAGTGTCGTATCGCTTCTGGCAGACGCCTCAGTAACAAGAAACGTGAAACTGGCTGCGAAATTAGGACGAGGAGCTATGACGCACTCAAGGTAGCTAGTGCAGCGTCACCCGGAGGACTGCATCAAAAAAGTCTAGTAATCCCTGGCAGGCATTACGATGACTCACTTAAGATACACAACTAGTGACATATCGGTTCTGGCAGACTGGCCGCAGTAACAAAATATATGAATCTGGGTGAGCAACTGTGACAAGTAACTATGACTCTCGTAATAGGCCAGTGACTCAATACTTGGAGTACTGAATCAGATAACTCGAGGAACGCCTTTCAATAGTAACGATGACATTCTTACGGTTCACAACTGGTGACAAATCCGTTCTGGCAGTGTGGCACCAGTTACAAAAATGAGACACTGTGAGAGCAACTGGGATGGGTAACTATGACTCTCTTAAGGTAGCCAATGATCAACACCAGGAGTATTGAATCAGGCAACTCGAGTAACCCTTGGCTATAGTAACGATGACTTTCTTAGATTACACAACCTGTGACATATCGGTGCTGGCAGACTGGCCACAGTTACAATGTATTTTAATTTGGGTGGTCAACCGACAGGAAAATCTATTACCCTTCTGAGGTAACCGACGATTCATCACCAGGTGGAGTACACTCTGAGTGACTATGACTCTCATATGACACACAACTAGTGTCGTATCGCTTCTGGCAGACGCCACAGTAACAAGAAACGTGAAACTGGCTGCGAAATTAGGACGAGGAGCTATGACGCACTCAAGGTAGCTAGTGCAGCGTCACCTGGAGGACTGCATCAGTAAAGCCTAGTAATCCCTGGCAGGCATTACGATGACTCACTTAAGATACACAACTAGTGACATATCGGTTCTGGCAGACTGGCCGCAGTAACAAAATATATGAATCTGGGTGAGAAACTGTGACGAGTAACTATGACTCTCGTAATAGGCCAATGACTCAATACTTGGAGTACTGAATCAGATAACTCGAGGAACGCCTTTCAATAGTAACGATGACATTCTTACGGTTCACAACTGGTGACAAATCCGTTCTGGCAGTGTGGCACCAGTTACAAAAATGAGACACTGTGAGAGCAACTGGGATGGGTAACTATGACTCTCTTAAGGTAGCCAATGATCAACACCAGGAGTATTGAATCAGGCAACTCGAGTAACCCTTGGCTATAGTAACGATGACTTTCGTAGATTACACAACCTGTGACATATCGGTGCTGGCAGACTGGCCACAGTTACAATGTATTTTAATTTGGGTGGTCAACCGACAGGAAAATCTATTACCCTTCTGAGGTAACCGACGATTCATCACCAGGTGGAGTACACTCTGAGTGACTATGACTCTCATATGACACACAACTAGTGTCGTATCGCTTCTGGCAGACGCCACAGTAACAAGAAACGTGAAACTGGCTGCGAAATTAGGACGAGGAGCTACGAGGCACTCAAGGTAGCTAGTGCAGCGTCACCTGGAGGACTGCATCAGTAAAGTCTACTAATTCCAAGCAGGCATAACGATGACTTACTTATGATACACAACTAGTGACATATCGGTTCTGGCAGACTGGCCACAGTAACAAAATATATGAATCTGGGTGAGCAACTGTGACGAGTAACTATGACTCTCGTAATAGGCCAATGACTCAATACCTGGAGTATTGAATCAGATAACTCGAGGAACGCCTTGCAAAAGTAACAATGACTCTCTTACGGTTCACAACTGGTGACAAATCCGTTCTGGCAGCCTGGCACCAGTAACAAAAATGAGACACTGCGTGAGCAACTGGGATGGGTAACTATGACTCTCTTAAGGTAGCCAATGATCGTCACCAGGAGTATTGAATCAGGAAACTCGAGTAACCCTTGGCTATAGTAACGATGACTTTCGTAGATTACACAACCTGTGACATATCGGTGCTGGCAGCCTGGCCACAGTTACAATGTATTTTAATTTGGGTGGTCAACCGACAGCAATATCTATTACCCTTATGAGGTAACCGACGATTCGTCACCAGGTGGAGTACACTCTGAAAGGAGTGACTATGACTCTCATATGCCACACAACTAGTGTCGTATCGCTTCTGGCAGACGCCACAGTAACAAGAAACGAGAAACTGGCTGCGAAATTAGGACGAGGAGCTATGACGCACTCAAGGTAGCTAGTGCAGCGTCACCTGGAGGACTGCATCAGTAAAGTCTAGTAATCCCTGGCAGGCATTACGATGACTCACTTAAGATACACAACTAGTGACATATCGGTTCTGGCAGACTGGCCACAGTAACAAAATATATGAATCTGGGTGAGAAACTGTGACGAGTAAATATGACTCTCGTAATAGGCCAATGACTCAATACATGGAGTACTGAATCAGATAACTCGAGGAACGCCTTTCAATAGTAACGATGACATTCTTACGGTTCACAACTGGTGACAAATCCGTTCTGGCAGTGTGACACCAGTTACAAAAATGAGACACTGTGAGAGCAACTGGGATGGGTAACTATGACTCTCTTAAGGTAGCCAATGATCGTCACCAGGAGTATTGAATCAGGCAACTCGAGTAACCCTTGGCTATAGTAACGATGACTTTCGTAGATTACACAACCTGTGACATATCGGTGCTGGCAGACTGGCCACAGTTACAATGTATTTTAATTTGGGTGGTCAACCGACAGGAAAATCTATTACCCTTCTGAGGTAACCGACGATTCGTCACCAGGTGGAGTACACTCTGAAAGAAGTGACTATGACACTCATATGACACACATCTAGTGTCGTATCGCTTCTGGCAGACGCCACAGTAACAAGAAACGTGAAACTGGCTGCGAAATTAGGACGAGGAGCTACGATGCACTCAAGGTAGCTAGTGCAGCGTCACCTGGAGGACTGCATCAGTAAAGTCTAGTAATCCCTGGCAGGCATTACGATGATTCACTTAAGATATACAACTAGTGACATATCGGTTCTGGCAGACTGGCCACAGTAACAAAATATATGAATCTGGGTGAGCAACTGTGACGAGTAACTATGACTCTCGTAATAGGCCAATGACTCAATACTTGGAGTACTGAATCAGATAACTCGAGGAACGCCTTGCAGAAGTAACAATGACTTTCTTACGGTTCACAACTGGTGACAAATCCGTTCTGGAAGCCTGGCACCAGTAACAAAAATGAGACACTGCGTGAGCAACTGGGATGTTTAACTATTACTCTCTTAAGGTAGCCAATGATCGTCACCAGGAGTATTGAATCAGGCAACTCGAGTAACCCTTGGCTATAGTAACGATGACTTACGTGGATTACACAACCTGTGACATATCGGTGCTGGAAGACTGGCCACAGTTACAATGTATTTCAATTAGGGTGGTCAACCGACAGCAATATCTATTACCCTTCTGAGGTAACCGACGATTCGTCACCAGGTGGAGTACACTCTGAAAGGAGTGACTATGACTCTCATATGCCACACAACTAGTGTCGTATCGCTTCTGGCAGACGCCACAGTCACAAGAAACGTGAGACTGGCTGCGAAATTAGGACGAGGAGCTATGACGCACTCAAGGTAGCTAGTGCAGCGTCACCTGGAGGACTGCATCAGTAAAGTCTAGTAATCCCTGGCAGGCATTACGATGACTCACTTAAGATACACAACTAGTGACATATCGGTTCTGGCAGACTGGCCGCAGTAACAAAATATATGAATCTGGGTGAGCAACTGTGACGAGTAACTATGACTCTCGTAATAGGCCAATGACTCAATACTTGGAGTACTGAATCAGATAACTCGAGGAACGCCTTTCAATAGTAACGATGACATTCTTACGGTTCACAACTGGTGACAAATCCGTTCTGGCAGTGTGCCACCAGTTACAAAAATGAGACACTGTGAGAGCAACTGGGATGGGTAACTATGACTCTCTTAAGGTAGCCAATGATCAACACCAGGAGTATTGAATCAGGCAACTCGAGTAACTCTTGGCTATAGTAACAATGACTTTCGTAGATTACACAACCTGTGACATATCGGTGCTGGCAGACTGGCCACAGTTACAATGTATTGTAATTTGGGTGGTCAACCGACAGCAATATCTATTACCCTTCTGAGGTAACCGACGATTCGTCACCAGGTGGAGTACACTCTGAAAGGAGTGACTATGACTCTCATATGCCACACAACTAGTGTCGTATCGCTTCTGGCAGACGCCACAGTAACAAGAAACGAGAAACTGGCTGCGAAATTAGGACGAGGAGCTATGACGCACTCAAGGTAGCTAGTGCAGCGTCACCTGGAGGACTGCATCAGTAAAGTCTAGTAATCCCTGGCAGGCATTACGATGACTCACGTAAGATACACAACTAGTGACATATCGGTTCTGGCAGACTGGCCACAGTAACAAAATATATGAATCTGGGTGAGAAACTGTGACGAGTAACTATGACTCTCGTAATAGGCCAATGACTCAATACATGGAGTACTGAATCAGATAGCTCGAGGAACGCCTTTCAATAGTAACGATGACATTCTTACGGTTCACAACTGGTGACAAATCCGTTCTGGCAGCCTGGCACCAGTAACAAAAATGAGACACTGCGTGAGCAACTGGGATGGGTAACTATGACTCCCTTAAGGTAGCCAATGATCGTCACCAGGAGTATTGATTCAGGAAACTCGAGTAACCCTTGGCTATAGTAACGATGACTTACGTAGATTACACAACCTGTGACATATCGGTGCTGGCAGACTGGCCACAGTTACAATGTATTTTAATTTGGGTGGTTAACCGACAGCAATATCTATTACCCTTCTGAGGTAACCGACGATTCGTCACCAGGTGGAGTACACTCTGAAAGGAGTGACTATGACTCTCATATGCCACACAACTAGTGTCGTATCGCTTCTGGCAGACGCCGCAGTAACAAGAAACGTGAGACTGGCTGCGAAATTAGGACGAGGAGCTATGACGCACTCAAGGTAGCTAGTGCAGCGTCACCTGGAGGACTGCATCAGTAAAGTCTAGTAATCCCTGGCAGGCATTACGATGACTCACTTAAGATACACAACTAGTGACATATCGGTTCTGGCAGACTGGCCACAGTAACAAAATATATGTATCTGGGTGAGCAACTGTGACAAGTAACTATGACTCTCGTAATAGGCCAATGACTCAATACACGGAGTACTGAATCAGATAACTCGAGGAACGCCTTGCAAAAGTAACAATGACTTTCTTACGGTTCACAACTGGTGACAAATCCGTTCTGGCAGCCTGGCACCAGTAACAAAAATGAGACACTGCGTGAGCAACTGGTATGGGTAACTATGACTCTCTTAAGGTAGCCAATGATCGTCACGAGCAGTATTGAATCAGGAAACTCGAGTAACCCTTCGCTATAGTAACGATGACTTACGTAGATTACACAACCTGTGACATATCGGTTCTGGCAGACTGGCCACAGTAACAAAATATATGAATCTGGGTGAGCAACTGTGACGAGTAACTATGACACTCGTAATAGGCCAATGACTCAATACATGGAGTATTGAATCAGATAACTCGAGGAACGCCTTTCAATAGTAACGATGACATTCTTACGGTTCACAACTGGTGACAAATCCGTTCTGGCAGTCTGGCACCAGTAACAAAAATGAGACACTGCGTGAGCAACTGGGGTGGGTAACTATGACTCTCTTAAGGTAGCCAATGATCGTCACCAGGAGTATTGAATCAGGCAACTCGAGTAACCCTTGGCTATAGTAACGATGACTTTCGTAGATTACTCAACCTGTGACATATCGGTGCTGGCAGACTGGCCACAGTTACAATGTATTTTAATTTGGGTGGTCAACCGACAGCAATATCTATTACCCTTCTGAGGTAACCGACGATTCGTCACCAGGTGGAGTACACTCTGAAAGAAGTGACTATGACTCTCATATGACACACAACTAGTGTCGTATCGCTTCTGGCAGACGCCACAGTAACAAGAAACGTGAAACTGGCTGCGAAATTAGGACAAGGAGCTATGACGCACTCAAGGTAGCTAGTAGAGCGTCACCTGGAGGACTGCGTCAGTAAAGTCTAGTAATCCCTGGCAGGCATTACGATGACTCACTTAAGATACACAACTAGTGACATATCGGTTCTTGCAGACTGGCCGCAGTAACAAAATATATGAATCTGGGTGAGCAACTGTGACGAGTAACTATGACTCTCGTAATAGGCCAATGACTCAATACTTGGAGTACTGAATCAGAAAACTCGAGGAACGCCTTTCAATAGTAACGATGACATTCTTACAATTCACAACTGGTGACAAATCCGTTCTGGCAGTGTGCCACCAGTTACAAAAATGAGACACTGTGAGAGCAACTGGTATGGGTAACTATGACTCTCTTAAGGTAGCCAATGATCGTCACCAGGAGTATTGAATCAGGCAACTCGAGTAACCCTTGGCTATAGTAACGATGACTTTCGTAGATTACACAACCTGTGACATATCGGTGCTGGCAGACTGGCCACAGTTACAATGTATTTTAATTTGGGTGGTCAACCGACATGAAAATCTATTACCCTTCTGAGGTAACCGACGATTCGTCACCAGGTGGAGTACACTCTGAAAGAAGTGACTATGACACTCATATGACACACATCTAGTGTCGTATCGCTTCTGGCAGACGCCACAGTAACAAGAAACGTGAAACTGGCTGCGAAATTAGGACGAGGAGCTACGACGCACTCAAGGTAGCTAGTGCAGCGTCACCTGGAGGACTGCATCAGTAAAGTCTAGTAATCCCTGGCAGGCATTACGATGATTCACTTAAGATACACAACTAGTGACATATCGGTTCTGGCAGACTGGCCGCAGTAACAAAATATATGAATCTGGGTGAGCAACTGTGACGAGTAACTATGACTCTCGTAATAGGCCAATGACTCAATACTTGGAGTACTGAATCAGATAACTCGAGGAACGCCTTTCAATAGTAACGATGACATTCTTACGGTTCACAACTGGTGACAAATCCGTTCTGGCAGTGTGCCACCAGTTACAAAAATGAGACACTGCGTGAGCAACTGGTATGGGTAACTATGACTCTCTTAAGGTAGCCAATGATCGTCACGAGCAGTATTGAATCAGGAAACTCGAGTAACCCTTCGCTATAGTAACGATGACTTACGTAGATTACACAACCTGTGACATATCGGTTCTGGCAGACTGGCCACAGTAACAAAATATATGAATCTGGGTGAGCAACTGTGACGAGTAACTATGACACTCGTAATAGGCCAATGACTCAATACATGGAGTATTGAATCAGATAACTCGAGGAACGCCTTTCAATAGTAACGATGACATTCTTACGGTTCACAACTGGTGACAAATCCGTTCTGGCAGTCTGGCACCAGTAACAAAAATGAGACACTGCGTGAGCAACTGGGGTGGGTAACTATGACTCTCTTAAGGTAGCCAATGATCGTCACCAGGAGTATTGAATCAGGCAACTCGAGTAACCCTTGGCTATAGTAACGATGACTTTCGTAGATTACACAACCTGTGACATATCGGTCCTGGCAGACTGGCCACAGTTACAATGTATTTTAATTTGGGTGGTCAACCGACAGCAATATCTATTACCCTTCTGAGGTAACCGACGATTCGTCACCAGGTGGAGTACACTCTGAAAGAAGTGACTATGACTCTCATATGACACACAACTAGTGTCGTATCGCTTCTGGCAGACGCCACAGTAACAAGAAACGTGAAACTGGCTGCGAAATTAGGACAAGGATCTATGACGCACTCAAGGTAGCTAGTGCAGCGTCACCTGGAGGACTGCGTCAGTAAAGTCTAGTAATCCCTGGCAGGCATTACGATGACTCACTTAAGATACACAACTAGTGACATATCGGTTCTTGCAGACTGGCCGCAGTAACAAAATATATGAATCTGGGTGAGCAACTGTGACGAGTAACTATGACTCTCGTAATAGGCCAATGACTCAATACTTGGAGTACTGAATCAGATAACTCGAGGAACGCCTTTCAATAGTAACGATGACATTCTTACGGTTCACAACTGGTGACAAATCCGTTCTGGCAGTGTGCCACCAGTTACAAAAATGAGACACTGTGAGAGCAACTGGGATGGGTAACTATGACTCTCTTAAGGTAGCCAATGATCGTCACCAGGAGTATTGAATCAGGCAACTCGAGTAACCCTTGGCTATAGTAACGATGACTTTCGTAGATTACACAACCTGTGACATATCGGTGCTGGCAGACTGGCCACAGTTACAATGTATTTTAATTTGGGTGGTCAACCGACATGAAAATCTATTACCCTTCTGAGGTAACCGACGATTCGTCACCAGGTGGAGTACACTCTGAAAGAAGTGACTATGACACTCATATGACACACATCTAGTGTCGTATCGCTTCTGGCAGACGCCACAGTAACAAGAAACGTGAAACTGGCTGCGAAATTAGGACGAGGAGCTACGACGCACTCAAGGTAGCTAGTGCAGCGTCACCTGGAGGACTGCATCAGTAAAGTCTAGTAATCCCTGGCAGGCATTACGATGATTCACTTAAGATACACAACTAGTGACATATCGGTTCTGGCAGACTGGCCACAGTAACAAAATATATGAATCTGGGTGAGCAACTGTGACGAGTAACTATGACTCTCGTAATAGGCCAATGACTCAATACTTGGAGTACTGAATCAGATAACTCGAGGAACGCCTTGCAGAAGTAACAATGACTTTCTTACGGTTCACAACTGGTGACAAATCCGTTCTGGCAGCCTGGCACCAGTAACAAAAATGAGACACTGCGTGAGCAACTGGGATGTTTAACTATTACTCTCTTAAGGTAGCCAATGATCGTCACCAGGAGTATTGATTCAGGAAACTCGAGTAACCCTTGGCTATAGTAACGATGACTTACGTAGATTACACAACCTGTGACATATCGGTGCTGGCAGACTGGCCACAGTTACAATGTATTTCAATTAGGGTGGTCAACCGACAGCAATATCTATTACCCTTCTGAGGTAACCGACGATTCGTCACCAGGTGGAGTACACTCTGAAAGGAGTGACTATGACTCTCATATGCCACACAACTAGTGTCGTATCGCTTCTGGCAGACGCCACAGTCACAAGAAACGTGAGACTGGCTGCGAAATTAGGACGAGGAGCTATGACGCACTCAAGGTAGCTAGTGCAGCGTCACCTGGAGGACTGCATCAGTAAAGTCTAGTAATCCCTGGCAGGCATTACGATGACTCACTTAAGATACACAACTAGTGACATATCGGTTCTGGCAGACTGGCCGCAGTAACAAAATATATGAATCTGGGTGAGCAACTGTGACGAGTAACTATGACTCTCGTAATAGGCCAATGACTCAATACTTGGAGTACTGAATCAGATAACTCGAGGAACGCCTTTCAATAGTAACGATGACATTCTTACGGTTCACAACTGGTGACAAATCCGTTCTGGCAGTGTGCCACCAGTTACAAAAATGAGACACTGTGAGAGCAACTGGGATGGGTAACTATGACTCTCTTAAGGTAGCCAATGATCAACACCAGGAGTATTGAATCAGGCAACTCGAGTAACTCTTGGCTATAGTAACAATGACTTTCGTAGATTACACAACCTGTGACATATCGGTGCTGGCAGACTGGCCACAGTTACAATGTATTGTAATTTGGGTGGTCAACCGACAGCAATATCTATTACCCTTCTGAGGTAACCGACGATTCGTCACCAGGTGGAGTACACTCTGAAAGGAGTGACTATGACTCTCATATGCCACACAACTAGTGTCGTATCGCTTCTGGCAGACGCCACAGTAACAAGAAACGAGAAACTGGCTGCGAAATTAGGACGAGGAGCTATGACGCACTCAAGGTAGCTAGTGCAGCGTCACCTGGAGGACTGCATCAGTAAAGTCTAGTAATCCCTGGCAGGCATTACGATGACTCACGTAAGATACACAACTAGTGACATATCGGTTCTGGCAGACTGGCCACAGTAACAAAATATATGAATCTGGGTGAGAAACTGTGACGAGTAACTATGACTCTCGTAATAGGCCAATGACTCAATACATGGAGTACTGAATCAGATAGCTCGAGGAACGCCTTTCAATAGTAACGATGACATTCTTACGGTTCACAACTGGTGACAAATCCGTTCTGGCAGCCTGGCACCAGTAACAAAAATGAGACACTGCGTGAGCAACTGGGATGGGTAACTATGACTCCCTTAAGGTAGCCAATGATCGTCACCAGGAGTATTGATTCAGGAAACTCGAGTAACCCTTGGCTATAGTAACGATGACTTACGTAGATTACACAACCTGTGACATATCGGTGCTGGCAGACTGGCCACAGTTACAATGTATTTTAATTTGGGTGGTCAACCGACAGCAATATCTATTACCCTTCTGAGGTAACCGACGATTCGTCACCAGGTGGAGTACACTCTGAAAGGAGTGACTATGACTCTCATATGCCACACAACTAGTGTCGTATCGCTTCTGGCAGACGCCACAGTAACAAGAAACGTGAGACTGGCTGCGAAATTAGGACGAGGAGCTATGACGCACTCAAGGTAGCTAGTGCAGCGTCACCTGGAGGACTGCATCAGTAAAGTCTAGTAATCCCTGGCAGGCATTACGATGTCTCACTTAAGATACACAACTAGTGACATATCGGTTCTGGCAGACTGGCCACAGTAACAAAATATATGTATCTGGGTGAGCAACTGTGACAAGTAACTATGACTCTCGTAATAGGCCAATGACTCAATACACGGAGTACTGAATCAGATAACTCGAGGAACGCCTTGCAAAAGTAACAATGACTTTCTTACGGTTCACAAATGGTGACAAATCCGTTCTGGCAGCCTGGCACCAGTAACAAAAATGAGACACTGCGTGAGCAACTGGTATGGGTAACTATGACTCTCTTAAGGTAGCCAATGATCGTCACGAGCAGTATTGAATCAGGAAACTCGAGTAACCCTTCGCTATAGTAACGATGACTTACGTAGATTACACAACCTGTGACATATCGGTTCTGGCAGACTGGCCACAGTAACAAAATATATGAATCTGGGTGAGCAACTGTGACGAGTAACTATGACACTCGTAATAGGCCAATGACTCAATACATGGAGTATTGAATCAGATAACTCGAGGAACGCCTTTCAATAGTAACGATGACATTCTTACGGTTCACAACTGGTGACAAATCCGTTCTGGCAGTCTGGCACCAGTAACAAAAATGAGACACTGCGTGAGCAACTGGGGTGGGTAACTATGACTCTCTTAAGGTAGCCAATGATCGTCACCAGCAGTATTGAATCAGGAAACTCGAGTAACCCTTGGCTATAGTAACGATGACTTACGTAGATTACACAACGTGTGACATATCGGTGCTGGCAGACTGGCCACAGTTACAATGTATTTTAATTTGGGTGGTCAACCGACAGCAATATCTATTACCCTTCTGAGGTAACCGACGATTCGTCAGCAGGTGGAGTACACTCTGAAAGGAGTGACTATGACTCTCATATGCCACACAACTAGTGTCGTATTGCTTCTGGCAGACGCCACAGTAACAAGAAACGTGAAACTGGCTGCGAAATTAGGACGAGGAGCTATGACGCACTCAAGGTAGCTAGTGCAGCGTCACCTGGAGGATTGCATCAGTAAAGTCTAGTAATCCCTGGCAGGCATTACGATGACTCACTTAAGATACACAACTAGTGACATATCGGTTCTGGCAGACTGGCCACAGTAACAAAATATATGAATCTGGGTGAGCAACTGTGACGAGTAACTATGACTCTCGTAATAGGCCAATGACTCAATACTTGGAGTACTGAATCAGATAACTCGAGGAACGCCTTTCAATAGTAACGATGACATTCTTACGGTTCACAACTGGTGACAAATCCGTTCTGGCAGCCTGGCACCAGTAACAAAAATGAGACACTGCGTGAGCAACTGGTATGGGTAACTATGACTCTCTTAAGGTAGCCAATGATCGTCACCAGCAGTATTGAATCAGGAAACTCGAGTAACCCTTGGCTATAGTAACGATGACTTACGTAGATTACACAACCTGTGACATATCGGTGCTGGCAGACTGGCCACAGTTACAATGTATTTTAATTTGGGTGGTCAACCGACAGCAATATCTATTACCCTTCTGAGGTAACCGACGATTCGTCAGCAGGTGTAGTACACTCTGAAAGGAGTGACTATGACTCTTATATGCCACACAACTAGTGTCGTATTGCTTCTGGCAGACGCCACAGTAAGAAGAAACGTGAAACTGGCTGCGAAATTAGGACGAGGAGCTATGACGCACTCAAGGTAGCTAGTGCAGCGTCACCTGGAGGACTGCATCAGTAAAGTCTAGTAATCCCTGGCAGGCATTACGATGACTCACTTAAGATACACAACTAGTGACATATCGGTTCTGGCAGACTGGCCACAGTAACAAAATATATGAATCTGGGTGAGCAACTGTGACGAGTAACTATGACTCTCGTAATAGGCCAATGACTCAATACTTGGAGTACTGAATCAGATAACTCGAGGAACGCCTTTCAATAGTAACGATGACATTCTTACGGTTCACAACTGGTAAAAAATCCGTTCTGGCAGTGTGGCACCAGTTACAAAAATGAGACACTGTGAGAGCAACTGGGATGGGTAACTATGACTCTCTTAAGGTAGCCAATGATCCACACCAGGAGTATTGAATCAGGCAACTCGAGTAACCCTTGGCTATAGTAACGATGACTTTCGTAGATTACACAACCTGTGACATATCGGTGCTGGCAGACTGGCCACAGTTACAATGTATTTTAATTTGGGTGGTCAACCGACAGCAATATCTATTACCCTTCTGAGGTAACCGACGATTCGTCACCAGGTGGAGTACACTCTGAAAGAAGTGACTATGACTCTCATATGACACACAACTAGTGTCGTATCGCTTCTGGCAGACGCCACAGTAACAAGAAACGTGAAACTGGCTGCGAAATTAGGACGAGGAGCTACGAGGCACTCAAGGTACCTAGTGCAGCGTCACCTGGAGGACTGCATCAGTAAAGTCTAGTAATCCCAAGCAGGCATAACGATGACTCACTTAAGATACACAACTAGTGACATATCGGTTCTGGCAGACTGACCACTGTAACAAAATATATGAATCTGGGTGAGCAACTGTGACGAGTAACTATGACTCTCGTAATAGGCCAATGACTCAATACACGGAGTACTGAATCTGATAACTCGAGGAACGCCTTTCAATAGTAACGATGACATTCTTACAGTTCACAACTGGTGACAAATCCGTTCTGGCAGCCTGGCACCAGTAACAAAAATGAGACACTGCGTGAGCAACTGGGATGGGTAACTATGACTCTCTTAAGGTAGCCAATGATCGTCACCAGGAGTATTGAATCAGGAAACTCGAGTAACCCTTGGCTATAGTAACGATGACTTACGTAGATTACACAACCTGTGACATATCGGTGCTGGCAGACTGGCCACAGTTACAATGTATTTTAATTTGGGTGGTCAACCGACAGCAATATCTATTACCCTTCTGAGGTAACCGACGATTCGCCACCAGGTGGAGTACACTCTGAAAGGAGTGACTATGACTCTCATATGCCACACAACTAGTGTCGTATCGCTTCTGGCAGACGCCACAGTAACAAGAAACGTGAAACTGGCTGCGAAATTAGGACGAGGAGCTATGACGCACTCAAGGTAGCTAGTGCAGCGTCACCTGGAGGACTGCATCAGTAAAGTCTAGTAATCCCTGGCAGGCATTACGATGACTCACTTAAGATACACAACTAGTGACATATCGGTTCTGGCAGACTGGCCACAGTAACAAAGTATATGAATCTGTGTGAGCAACTGTGACAAGTAACTATGACTCTCGTAATAGGCCAATGACTCAATACACGGAGTACTGAATCAGATAACTCGAGGAACGCCTTGCAAAAGTGACAATGACTTTCTTACGGTTCACAACTGGTGACAAATCCGTTCTGGCAGCCTGGCACCAGTAACAAAAATGAGACACTGCGTGAGCAACTGGTATGGGTAACTATGACTCTCTTAAGGTAGCCAATGATCGTCACGAGCAGTATTGAATCAGGAAACTCGAGTAACCCTTCGCTATAGTAACGATGACTTACGTAGATTACACAACCTGTGACATATCGGTGGTGGCAGACTGGCCACAGTTACAATGTATTTTAATTTGGGTGGTCAACCGACAGCAATATCTATTACCCTTCTGAGGTAACCGACGATTCGTCACCAGGTGGAGTACACTCTGAAAGGAGTGACTATGACTCTCATATGCCACACAACTAGTGTCGTATTGCTTCTGGCAGACGCCACAGTAACAAGAAACGTGAAACTGGCTGCGAAATTAGGACGAGGAGCTATGACGCACTCAAGGTAGCTAGTGCAGCGTCACCTGGAGGACTGCATCAGTAAAGTCTAGTAATCCCTGGCAGGCATTACGATGACTCACTTAAGATACACAACTAGTGACATATCGGTTCTGGCAGACTGGCCACAGTAACAAAATATATGAATCTGGGTGAGCAACTGTGACGAGTAACTATGACTCTCGTAATAGGCCAATGACTCAATACTTGGAGTACTGAATCAGATAACTCGAGGAACGCCTTTCAATAGTAACGATGACATTCTTACGGTTCACAACTGGTGACAAATCCGTTCTGGCAGTGTGGCACCAGTTACAAAAATGAGACACTGTGAGAGCAACTGGGATGGGTAACTATGACTCTCTTAAGGTAGCCAATGATCAACACCAGGAGTATTGAATCAGGCAACTCGAGTAACCCTTGGCTATAGTAACGATGACTTTCGTAGATTACACAACCTGTGACATATCGGTGCTGGCAGACTGGCCACAGTTACAATGTATTTTAATTTGGGTGGTCAACCGACAGGAAAATCTATTACCCTTCTGAGGTAACCGACGATTCGTCACCAGGTGGAGTACACTCTGAGTGACTATGACTCTCATATGACACACAACTAGTGTCGTATCGCTTCTGGCAGACGCCACAGTAACAAGAAACGTGAAACTGGCTGCGAAATTAGGACGAGGAGCTACGAGGCACTCAAGGTAGCTAGTGCAGCGTCACCTGGAGGACTGCATCAGTAAAGTCTAGTAATCCCAAGCAGGCATAACGATGACTCACTTAAGATACACAACTAGTGACATATCAGTTCTGGCAGACTGACCACTGTAACAAAATATATGAATCTGGGTGAGCAACTGTGACGAGTAACTATGACTCTCGTAATAGGCCAATGACTCAATACACGGAGTACTGAATCAGATAACTCGAGGAACGCCTTTCAATAGTAACGATGACATTCTTACGGTTCACAACTGGTGACAAATCCGTTCTGGCAGCCTGGCACCAGTAACAAAAATGAGACACTGCGTGAGCAACTGGGATGGGTAACTATGACTCTCTTAAGGTAGCCAATGATCGTCACCAGGAGTATTGAATCAGGAAACTCGAGTAACCCTTGGCTATAGTAACGATGACTTACGTAGATTACACAACCTGTGACATATCGGTGCTGGCAGACTGGCCACAGTTACAATGTATTTTAATTTGGGTGGTCAACCGACAGCAATATCTATTACCCTTCTGAGGTAACCGACGATTCGCCACCAGGTGGAGTACACTCTGAAAGGAGTGACTATGACTCTCATATGCCACACAACTAGTGTCGTATCGCTTCTGGCAGACGCCACAGTAACAAGAAACGTGAAACTGGCTGCGAAATTAGGACGAGGAGCTATGACGCACTCAAGGTAGCTAGTGCAGCGTCACCTGGAGGACTGCATCAGTAAAGTCTAGTAATCCCTGGCAGGCATTACGATGACTCACTTAAGATACACAACTAGTGACATATCGGTTCTGGCAGACTGGCCACAGTAACAAAATATATGAATCTGGGTGAGCAACTGTGACGAGTAACTATGACTCTCGTAATAGGCCAATGACTCAACACTTGGAGTACTGAATCAGATAACTCGAGGAACGCCTTTCAATAGTAACGATGACATTCTTACGGTTCACAACTGGTAAAAAATCCGTTCTGGCAGTGTGGCACCAGTTACAAAAATGAGACACTGTGAGAGCAACTGGGATGGGTAACTATGACTCTCTTAAGGTAGCCAATGATCCACACCAGGAGTATTGAATCAGGCAACTCGAGTAACCCTTGGCTATAGTAACGATGACTTTCGTAGATTACACAACCTGTGACATATCGGTGCTGGCAGACTGGCCACAGTTACAATGTATTTTAATTTGGGTGGTCAACCGACAGCAATATCTATTACCCTTCTGAGGTAACCGACGATTCGTCACCAGGTGGAGTACACTCTGAAAGAAGTGACTATGACTCTCATATGACACACAACTAGTGTCGTATCGCTTCTGGCAGACGCCACAGTAACAAGAAACGTGAAACTGGCTGCGAAATTAGGACGAGGAGCTACGAGGCACTCAAGGTACCTAGTGCAGCGTCACCTGGAGGACTGCATCAGTAAAGTCTAGTAATCCCAAGCAGGCATAACGATGACTCACTTAAGATACACAACTAGTGACATATCGGTTCTGGCAGACTGACCACTGTAACAAAATATATGAATCTGGGTGAGCAACTGTGACGAGTAACTATGACTCTCGTAATAGGCCAATGACTCAATACACGGAGTACTGAATCTGATAACTCGAGGAACGCCTTTCAATAGTAACGATGACATTCTTACAGTTCACAACTGGTGACAAATCCGTTCTGGCAGCCTGGCACCAGTAACAAAAATGAGACACTGCGTGAGCAACTGGGATGGGTAACTATGACTCTCTTAAGGTAGCCAATGATCGTCACCAGGAGTATTGAATCAGGAAACTCGAGTAACCCTTGGCTATAGTAACGATGACTTACGTAGATTACACAACCTGTGACATATCGGTGCTGGCAGACTGGCCACAGTTACAATGTATTTTAATTTGGGTGGTCAACCGACAGCAATATCTATTACCCTTCTGAGGTAACCGACGATTCGCCACCAGGTGGAGTACACTCTGAAAGGAGTGACTATGACTCTCATATGCCACACAACTAGTGTCGTATCGCTTCTGGCAGACGCCACAGTAACAAGAAACGTGAAACTGGCTGCGAAATTAGGACGAGGAGCTATGACGCACTCAAGGTAGCTAGTGCAGCGTCACCTGGAGGACTGCATCAGTAAAGTCTAGTAATCCCTGGCAGGCATTACGATGACTCACTTAAGATACACAACTAGTGACATATCGGTTCTGGCAGACTGGCCACAGTAACAAAGTATATGAATCTGTGTGAGCAACTGTGACAAGTAACTATGACTCTCGTAATAGGCCAATGACTCAATACACGGAGTACTGAATCAGATAACTCGAGGAACGCCTTGCAAAAGTGACAATGACTTTCTTACGGTTCACAACTGGTGACAAATCCGTTCTGGCAGCCTGGCACCAGTAACAAAAATGAGACACTGCGTGAGCAACTGGGATGGGTAACTATGACTCTCTTAAGGTAGCCAATGATCGTCACGAGCAGTATTGAATCAGGAAACTCGAGTAACCCTTCGCTATAGTAACGATGACTTACGTAGATTACACAACCTGTGACATATCGGTGGTGGCAGACTGGCCACAGTTACAATGTATTTTAATTTGGGTGGTCAACCGACAGCAATATCTATTACCCTTCTGAGGTAACCGACGATTCGTCAGCAGGTGGAGTACACTCTGAAAGGAGTGACTATGACTCTCATATGCCACACAACTAGTGTCGTATTGCTTCTGGCAGACGCCACAGTAACAAGAAACGTGAAACTGGCTGCGAAATTAGGACGAGGAGCTATGACGCACTCAAGGTAGCTAGTGCAGCGTCACCTGGAGGACTGCATCAGTAAAGTCTAGTAATCCCTGGCAGGCATTACGATGACTCACTTAAGATACACAACTAGTGACATATCGGTTCTGGCAGACTAGCCACAGTAACAAAATATATGAATCTGGGTGAGCAACTGTGACGAGTAACTATGACTCTCGTAATAGGCCAATGACTCAATACTTGGAGTACTGAATCAGATAACTCGAGGAACGCCTTTCAATAGTAACGATGACATTCTTACGGTTCACAACTGGTGACAAATCCGTTCTGGCAGTGTGGCACCAGTTACAAAAATGAGACACTGTGAGAGCAACTGGGATGGGTAACTATGACTCTCTTAAGGTAGCCAATGATCAACACCAGGAGTATTGAATCAGGCAACTCGAGTAACCCTTGGCTATAGTAACGATGACTTTCGTAGATTACACAACCTGTGACATATCGGTGCTGGCAGACTGGCCACAGTTACAATGTATTTTAATTTGGGTGGTCAACCGACAGGAAAATCTATTACCCTTCTGAGGTAACCGACGATTCGTCACCAGGTGGAGTACACTCTGAGTGACTATGACTCTCATATGACACACAACTAGTGTCGTATCGCTTCTGGCAGACGCCACAGTAACAAGAAACGTGAAACTGGCTGCGAAATTAGGACGAGGAGCTACGAGGCACTCAAGGTAGCTAGTGCAGCGTCACCTGGAGGACTGCATCAGTAAAGTCTAGTAATCCCAAGCAGGCATAACGATGACTCACTTAAGATACACAACTAGTGACATATCAGTTCTGGCAGACTGACCACTGTAACAAAATATATGAATCTGGGTGAGCAACTGTGACGAGTAACTATGACTCTCGTAATAGGCCAATGACTCAATACACGGAGTACTGAATCAGATAACTCGAGGAACGCCTTTCAATAGTAACGATGACATTCTTACGGTTCACAACTGGTGACAAATCCGTTCTGGCAGCCTGGCACCAGTAACAAAAATGAGACACTGCGTGAGCAACTGGCATGGGTAACTATGACTCTCTTAAGGTAGCCAATGATCGTCACCAGGAGTATTGAATCAGGAAACTCGAGTAACCCTTGCCTATACTAACGATGACTTACGTAGATTACACAACCTGTGACATATCGGTGCTGGCAGACTGGCCACAGTTACAATGTATTTTAATTTGGGTGGTCAACCGACAGCAATATCTATTACCCTTCTGAGGTAACCGACGATTCGCCACCAGGTGGAGTACACTCTGAAAGGAGTGACTATGACTCTCATATGCCACACAACTAGTGTCGTATCGCTTCTGGCAGACGCCACAGTAACAAGAAACGTGAAACTGGCTGCGAAATTAGGACGAGGAGCTATGACGCACTCAAGGTAGCTAGTGCAGCGTCACCTGGAGGACTGCATCAGTAAAGTCTAGTAATCCCTGGCAGGCATTACGATGACTCACTTAAGATACACAACTAGTGACATATCGGTTCTGGCAGACTGGCCGCAGTAACAAAATATATGAATCTGGGTGAGCAACTGTGACGAGTAACTATGACTCTCGTAATAGGCCAATGATTCAATACTTGGAGTACTCAATCAGATAACTCGAGGAACGCCTTTCAATAGTAACGATGACATTCTTACGGTTCACAACTGGTGACAAATCCGTTCTGGCAGTGTGGCACCAGTTACAAAAATGAGACACTGTGAGAGCAACTGGGATGGGTAACTATGACTCTCTTAAGGTAGCCAATGATCAACACCAGGAGTATTGAATCAGGCAACTCGAGTAACCCTTGGCTATAGTAACGATGACTTTCGTAGATTACACAACCTGTGACATATCGGTGCTGGCAGACTGGCAACAGTAACAATGTATTTTAATTTGGGTGGTCAACCGACAGGATAATCTATTACCCTTCTGAGGTAACCGACGATTCGTCACCAGGTGGAGTACACTCTGAGTGACTATGACTCTCATATGACACACAACTAGTGTCGTATCGCTTCTGGCAGACGCCACAGTAACAAGAAACGTGAAACTGGCTGCGAAATTAGGACGAGGAGCTACGAGGCACTCAAGGTAGCTAGTGCAGCGTCACCTGGAGGACTGCATCAGTAAAGTCTAGTAATCCCAAGCAGGCATTACGATGACTTACTTATGATACACAACTAGTGACATTTCGGTTCTGGCAGACTGGCCACAGTAACAAAATATATGAATCTGGGTGAGCAACTGTGACGAGTAACTATGACTCTCGTAATAGGCCAATGACTCAATACCTGGAGTATTGAATCAGATAACTCGAGGAACGCCTTGCAAAAGTAACAATGACTCTCTTACGGTTCACAACTGGTGACAAATCCGTTCTGGCAGCCCGGCACCAGTAACAAAAATGAGACACTGCGTGAGCAACTGGGATGGGTAACTATGACTCTCTTAAGGTAGCCAATGATCGTCACCAGGTGTATTGAATCAGGAAACTCGAGTAACCCTTGGCTATAGTAACGATGACTTTCGTAGATTACACAACCTGTGACATATCGGTGCTGGCAGACTGGCCACAGTTACAATGTATTTTAATTTGGGTGGTCAACCGACAGGAAAATCTATTACCCTTCTGAGGTAACCGACGATTCGTCACCAGGTGGAGTACCCTCTGAAAGGAGTGACTATGACTCTCATATGACACACATCTAGTGTCGTATCGCTTCTGGCAGACGCCACAGTAACAAGAAACGTGAAACTGGCTGCGAAATTAGGACGAGGAGCTACGACGCACTCAAGGTAGCTAGTGCAGCGTCACCTGGAGGACTGCATCAGTAAAGGCCAGTAATCCCTGGCAGGCAGTACGATGATTAACTTAAGATACACAACTAGTGACATATCGGTTCTGGCAGACTGGCCACAGTAACAAAATATATGAATCTGGGTGAGCAACTGTGACGAGTAACTATGACTCTCGTAATAGGCCAATGACTCAATACATGGAGTATTGAATCAGAAAACTCGATGAACGCCTTTCAATAGTAACGATGACATTCTTACGGTTCACAACTGGTGACAAATCCGTTCTGGCAGTCTGGCACGAGTAACAAAAATGAGACACTGCGTGAGCAACTGGGACGGGTAACTATGACTCTCTTAAGGTAGCCAATGATCGTCACAAGGAGTATTGAATCAGGAAACTCGAGTAACCCTTGGCTATAGTAACGATGACTTTCGTAGATTACACAACCTGTGACATATCGGTGCTGGCAGACTGGCCACAATTACAATGTATTTTAATTTGGGTGGTCAACCGACAGCAATATCTATTACCCTTCTGTGGTAACCGACGATTCGTCAACAGGTGGAGTACACTCTGAAAGGAGTGACTATGACTCTCATATGACACACAACTAGTGTCGTATCGCTTCTGGAAGACGCCACAGTAACAAGAAACGTGAAACTGGCTGCGAAATTAGGACGAGGAGCTACGAGGCACTCAAGGTAGCTAGTGCAGCGTCACCTGGAGGACTGCATCAGTAAAGTCTAGTAATCCCTAGCAGGCATAACGATGACTCACTTAAGATACACAACTAGTGACATATCGGTTCTGGCAGACTGACCACAGTAACAAAATATATGAATCTGGGTGAGCAACTGTGACGAGTAACTATTACTCTCGTAATAGGCCATTGACTCAATATTTGGAGTATTGAATCAGATAACTCGAGGAACGCCTTGCAAAAGTAACAATGACTTTCTTACGGTTCACAACTGGTGACAAATCCGTTCTGGCAGCCTGGCACCAGTAACAAAAATGAGACACTGCGTGACCAACTGGGATGGGTAACTATGTCTCTTTTAAGGTAGCCAATGATCGTCACCAGGAGTATTGAGTCAGGAAACTCGAGTAACCCTTGGCTATAGTAACGATGACTTTCGTAGATTACACAACCTGTGACATATCGGTGCTGGCAGACTGGCCACAGTTACAATGTATTTTAATTTGGGTGGTCAACCGACAGCAATATCTATTACCCTTCTGAGGTAACCGACGATTCGTGACCAGGTGGAATACACACTGAAAGGAGTGACTATGACTCTCATATGCCACACAACTAGTGTCGTATCACTTCTGGCAGACGCCACAGTAACAAGAAACGAGAAACTGGCTGCGAAATTAGGACGAGGAGCTACGACGCACTCAAGGTAGCTAGTGCAGCGTCACCTGGAGGACTGCATCAGTAAAGTCTAGTAATCCCTGGCAGGCATTACGATGATTCACTTAAGATACACAACTAGTGACATATCGGTTCTGGCAGACTGGCCACAGTAACAAAATATATGAATCTGGGTGAGCAACTGTGACGAGTAACTATGACTCTCGTAATAGGCCAATGACTCAATACATGGAGTATTGAATCAGATAACTCGAGGAACGCCTTTCAATAGTAACGATGACATTCTTACGGTTCACAACTGGTGACAAATCCGTTCTGGCAGTCTGGCACCAGTAACAAAAATGAGACACTGCGTGAGCAACTGGGATGGGTAACTATGACTCTCTTAAGGTAGCCAATGATCGTCACCAGGAGTATTGAATCAGGAAACTCGAGTAACCCTTGGCTATAGTAACGATGACTTTCGTAGATTACACAACCTGTGACATATCGGTGCCGGCAGACTGGCCACAGTTACAATGTACCTTAATTTGGGTGGTCAACCGACAGCAATATCTATTTCCCTTCTGAGGTAACCAACGATTCGTCACCAGGTGGAGTACACTCTGAAAGGAGTGACTATGACTCTCATATGACACACAACTAGTGTCGTATCGCTTCTGGCAGACGCCACAGTAACAAGAAACGTGAAACTGGCTGCGAAATTAAGACGAGGAGCTATGACGCACTCAAGGTAGCTAGTGCAGCGTCACCTGGAGGACTGCATCAGTAAAGTCTAGTAATCCCTGGCAGGCATTACGATGATTCACTTAAGATACACAACTAGTGACATATCGGTTCTGGCAGACTGGCCACAGTAACAAAATATATGAATCTGGGTGAGCAACTGTGACGAGTAACTATGACTCTCGTAATAGGCCAATGACTCAATACATGGAGTACTGAATCAGATAACTCGAGGAACGCCTTTCAATAGTAACGATGACATTCTTACGGTTCACAGCTGGTGACAAATCCGTTCTGGCAGTGTGGCACCAGTTACAAAAATGAGACACTGTGAGAGCAACTGGGATGGGTAACTATGACTCTCTTAACGTAGCCAATGATCGTCACCAGGAGTATTGAATCAGGCAACTCGAGTAACCCTTGGCTATAGTAACGATGACTTTCGTAGATTACACAACCTGTGACATATCGGTGCTGGCAGACTGGCCACAGTTACAATGTATTTTAATTTGGGTGGTCAACCGACAAGAAAATCTATTACCCTTCTGAGGTAACCGACGATTCTTCACCAGGTGGAGTACACTCTGAAAGGAGTGACTATGACTCTCATATGACACACATCTAGTGTCGTATCGCTTCTGGCAGACGCCACAGTAACAAGAAACGTGAAACTGGCTGCGAAATTAGGACGAGGAGCTACGACGCACCCAAGGTAGCTAGTGCAGCGTCACCTGGAGGACTGCATCAGTAAAGTCTAGTAATCCCTGGCAGGCAGTACGATGATTCACTTAAGATACACAACTAGTGACATATCGGTTCTGGCAGACTGGCCACAGTAACAAAATATATGAATCTGGGTGAGCAACTGTGACGAGTAACTATGACTCTCGTAATAGGCCAATGCCTCAATACATGGAGTATTGAATCAGATAACTCGAGGAACGCCTTTCAATAGTAACTATGACATTCTTACGGTTCACAACTGGTGACAAATCCGTTCTGGCTGTCTGGCACCAGTAACAAAAGTGAGACACTGCGTGAGCAACTGGGATGGGTAACTATGACTCTCTTAAGGTAGCCAATGATCGTCACCAGGAGTATTGAATCAGGAAACTCGAGTAACCCTTGGCTATAGTAACGATGACTTTCGTAGATTACACAACCTGTGACATATCAGTGCTGGCAGACTGGCCACAGTTACAATGTATTTTAATTTGGGTGGTCAACCGACAGCAATATCTATTACCCTTCTGAGGTAACCAACGATTCGTGACCAGGTGGAATACACTCTGAAAGGAGTGACTATGACTCTCATATGCCACACAACTAGTGTCGTATCACTTCTGGCAGACGCCACAGTAACAAGAAACGAGAAACTGGCTGCGAAATTAGGACGAGGAGCTATGACGCACTCAAGGTAGCTAGTGCAGCGTCACCTGGAGGACTGCATCAGTAAAGTCTAGTAATCCCTGGCAGGCATTACGATGACTCACTTAAGATACACAACTAGTGACATATCGGTTCTGGCAGACTGGCCACAGTAACAAAATATATGAATCTGGGTGAGCAACTGTGACGAGTAACTATGACTCTCGTAATAGGCCAATGACTCAATACATGGAGTATTGAATCAGATAACTCGAGGAACGCCCTGCAAAAGTAACAATGACTCTCTTACGGTTCACAACTGGTGACAAATCCGTTCTGGCAGCCTGGCACCAGTAACAAAAATGAGACACTGCGTGAGCAACTGGGATGGGTAACTATGACTCTCTTAAGGTAGCCAATGATCGTCACCAGGAGTATTGAATCAGGAAACTCGAGTAACCCTTGGCTATAGTAACGATGACTTTCGTAGATTACACAACCTGTGACATATCGGTGCTGGCAGACTGGCCACAGTTACAATGTATTTTAATTTCGGTGGTCAACCGACAGCAATATCTATTACCCTTCTGAGGTAACCGACGATTCGTCACTAGGTGGAGTACACTCTGAAAGGAGTGACTATGACTCTCATATGCCACACAACTAGTGTCGTATCGCTTCTGGCAGACGCCACAGTAACAAGAAACGAGAAACTGGCTGCGAAAATAGGACGAGGAGCTATGACGCACTCAAGGTAGCTAGTGCAGCGTCACCTGGAGGACTGCATCAGTAAAGTCTAGTAATCCCTGGCAGGCATTACGATGACTCACTTAAGATACACAACTAGTGACATATCGGTTCTGGCAGACTGGCCACAGTAACAAAATATATGAGTCTGGGTGAGAAACTGTGACGAGTAACTATGACTCTCGTAATAGGCCAATGACTCAATACATGGAGTACTGAATCAGATAACTCGAGGAACGCCTTTCAATAGTAACGATGACATTCTTACGGTTCACAACTGGTGACAAATCCGTTCTGGCAGTGTGGCACCAGTTACAAAAATGAGACACTGTGAGAGCAACTGGGATGGGTAACTATGACTCTCTTAACGTAGCCAATGATCGTCACCAGGAGTATTGAATCAGGCAACTCGAGTAACCCTTGGCTATAGTAACGATGACTTTCTTAGATTACACAACCTGTGACATATCGGTGCTGGCAGACTGGCCACAGTTACAATGTATTTTAATTTGGGTGGTCAACCGACAGGAAAATCTATTACCCTTCTGAGGTAACCGACGATTCGTCACCAGGTGTAGTACACTCTGAAAGGAGTGACTATGACTCTTATATGCCACACAACTAGTGTCGTATCACTTCTGGCAGACGCCACAGTAACAAGAAACGAGAAACTGGCTGCGAAATTAGGACGAGGAGCTATGACGCACTCAAGGTAGCTAGTGCAGCGTCACCTGGAGGACTGCATCAGTAAAGTCTAGTAATCCCTGGCAGGCATTACGATGACTCACTTAAGATACACAACTAGTGACATATCGTTTCTGGCAGACTGGCCACAGTAACAAAATATATGAATCTGGGTGAGCAACTGTGACGAGTAACTATGACTCTCGTAATAGGCCAATGACTCAATACATGGAGTATTGAATCAGATAACTCGAGGAACGCCCTGCAAAGGTAACAATGACTCTCTTACGTTTCACAACTGGTGACAAATCCGTTCTGGCAGCCTGGCACCAGTAACAAAATTGAGACACTGCGTGAGCAACTGGGATGGGTAACTATGACTCTCTTAAGGTAGCCAATGATCGTCACCAGGAGTATTGAATCAGGAAACTCGAGTAACCCTTGGCTATAGTAACGATGACTTTCGTAGATTACACAACCTGTGACATATCGGTGCTGGCAGACCGGCCACAGTTACAATGTATTTTAATTTGGGTGGTCAACCGACAGCAATATCTATTACCCTTCTGAGGTAACCGACGATTCGTCACTAGGTGGAGTACACTCTGAAAATAGTGACTATGACTCTCATATGCCACACAACTAGTGTCGTATCGCTTCTGGCAGACGCCACAGTAACAAGAAACGAGAAACTGGCTGCGAAATTAGGACGAGGAGCTATGACGCACTCAAGGTAGCTAGTGCAGCGTCACCTGGAGGACTGCATCAGAAAAGTCTAGTAATCCCTGGCAGGCATTACGATGACTCACTTAAGATACACAACTAGTGACATATCGGTTCTGGCAGACTGGCCACAGTAACAAAATATATGAGTCTGGGTGAGAAACTGTGACGAGTAACTATGACTCTCGTAATAGGCCAATGACTCAATACATGGAGTACTGAATCAGAAAACTCGAGGAACGCCTTTCAATAGTAGCGATGACATTCTTACGGTTCACAACTGGTGACAAATCCGTTCTGGCAGTGTGGCACCAGTTACAAAAATGAGACGCTGTGAGAGCAACTGGGATGGGTAACTATGACTCTCTTAAGGTAGCCAATGATCGTCACCAGGTGTATTGAATCAGGCAACTCGAGTAACCCTTGGCTATAGTAACGATGACTTTCGTAGATTACACAACCTGTGACATATCGGTGCTGGCAGACTGGCCACAGTTACAATGTATTTTAATTTGGGTGGTCAACCGACAAGAAAATCTATTACCCTTCTGAGGTAACCGACGATTCGTCACCAGGTGGAGTATCCTCTGAAAGGAGTGACTATGACTCTCATATGACACACATCTAGTGTCGTATCGCTTCTGGCAGACGCCACAGTAACAAGAAACGTGAAACTGGCTGCGAAATTAGGACGAGGAGCTACGACGCACTCAAGGTAGCTAGTGCAGCGTCACCTGGAGGACTGCATCAGTAAAGTCTACTAATCCCTGGCAGGCAGTACGATGATTCACTTAAGATACACAACTAGTGACATATCGGTTCTGGCAGACTGGCCACAGTAACAAAATATATGAATCTGGGTGAGCAACTGTGACGAGTAACTATGACTCTCGTAATAGGCCAATGCCTCAATACATGGAATATTGAATCAGATAACTCGAGGAACGCCTTTCAATAGTAACGATGACATTCTTACGGTTCACAACTGGTGACAAATCCGTTCTGGCTGTCTGGCACCAGTAACAAAAATGAGACACTGCGTGAGCAACTGGGATGGGTAACTATGACTCTCTTAAGGTAGCCAATGATCGTCACCAGGAGTATTGAATCAGGAAACTCGAGTAACCCTTGGCTATAGTAACGATGACTTTCGTAGATTACACAACCTGTGACATATCGGTGCTGGCAGACTGGCCACAGTTACAATGTATTTTAATTTGGGTGGTCAACCGACAGCAATATCTATTACCCTTCTGAGGTAACCAACGATTCGTGACCAGGTGGAATACACTCTGAAAGGAGTGACTATGACTCTCATACGCCACACAACTAGTGTCGTATCACTTCTGGCAGACGCCACAGTAACAAGAAACGAGAAACTGGCTGCGAAATTAGGACGAGGAGCTATGACGCACTCAAGGTAGCTAGTGCAGCGTCACCTGGAGGACTGCATCAGTAAAGTCTAGTAATCCCTGGCAGGCATTACGATGACTCACTTAAGATACACAACTAGTGACATATCGGTTCTGGCAGACTGGCCACAGTAACAAAATATATGAATCTGGGTGAGCAACTGTGACGAGTAACTATGACTCTCGTAATAGGCCAATGACTCAATACATGGAGTATTGAATCAGATAACTCGAGGAACGCCCTGCAAAAGTAACAATGACTCTCTTACGGTTCACAACTGGTGACAAATCCGTTCTGGCAGCCTGGCACCAGTAACAAAAATGAGACACTGCGTGAGCAACTGGGATAGGTAACTATGACTCTCTTAAGGTAGCCAATGATCGTCACCAGGAGTATTGAATCAGGAAACTCGAGTAACCCTTGGCTATAGTAACGATGACTTTCGTAGATTACACAACCTGTGACATATCGGTCCTGGCAGACTGGCCACAGTTACAATGTGTTTTAATTTGGGTGGTCAACCGACAGCAATATCTATTACCCTTCTGAGGTAACCGACGATTCGTCACTAGGTGGAGTACACTCTGAAAGGAGTGACTATGACTCTCATATGCCACACAACTAGTGTCGGATCGCTTCTGGCAGACGCCACAGTAACAAGAAACGAGAAACTGGCTGCGAAATTAGGACGAGGAGCTATGACGCACTCAAGGTAGCTAGTGCAGCGTCACCTGGAGGACTGCATCAGAAAAGTCTAGTAATCCCTGGCAGGCATTACGATGACTCACTTAAGATACACAACTAGTGACATATCGGTTCTGGCAGACTGGCCACAGTAACAAAATATATGAGTCTGGGTGAGAAACTGTGACGAGTAACTATGACTCTCGTAATAGGCCAATGACTCAATACATGGAGTACTGAATCAGAAAACTCGAGGAACGCCTTTCAATAGTAACGATGACATTCTTACGGTTCACAACTGGTGACAAATCCGTTCTGGCAGTGTGGCACCAGTTACAAAAATGAGACACTGTGAGAGCAACTGGGATGGGTAACTATGACTCTCTTAAGGTAGCCAATGATCGTCACCAGGAGTATTGAATCAGGCAACTCGAGTAACCCTTGGCTATAGTAACGATGACTTTCGTAGATTACACAACCTGTGACATATCGGTGCTGGCAGACTGGCCACAGTTACAATGTATTTTAATTTGGGTGGTCAACCGACAAGAAAATCTATTACCCTTCTGAGGTAACCGACGATTCGTCACCAGGTGGAGTACCCTCTGAAAGGAGTGACTATGACTCTCATATGACACACATCTAGTGTCGTATCGCTTCTGGCAGACGCCACAGTAACAAGAAACGTGAAACTGGCTGCGAAATTAGGACGAGGAGCTACGACGCACTCAAGGTAGCTAGTGCAGCGTCACCTGGAGGACTGCATCAGTAAAGTCTAGTAATCCCTGCAGGCAGTACGATGATTCACTTAAGATACACAACTAGTGACATATCGGTTCTGGCAGACTGGCCACAGTAACAAAATATATGAATCTGGGTGAGCAACTGTGACGAGTAACTATGACTCTCGTAATAGGCCAATGCCTCAATACATGGAGTATTGAATCAGATAACTCGAGGAACGCCTTTCAATAGTAACGATGACATTCTTACGGTTCACAACTGGTGACAAATCCGTTCTGGCTGTCTGGCACCAGTAACAAAAATGAGACACTGCGTGAGCAACTGGGATGGGTAACTATGACTCTCTTAAGGTAGCCAATGATCGTCACCAGGAGTATTGAATCAGGCAACTCGAGTAACCCTTGGCTATAGTAACGATGACTTTCGTAGATTACACAACCTGTGACATATCAGTGCTGGCAGACTGGCCACAGTTACAATGTATTTTAATTTGGGTGGTCAACCGACAGCAATATCTATTACCCTTCTGAGGTAACCAACGATTCGTGACCAGGTGGAATACACTCTGAAAGGAGTGACTATGACTCTCATATGCCACACAACTAGTGTCGTATCACTTCTGGCAGACGCCACAGTAACAAGAAACGAGAAACTGGCTGCGAAATTAGGACGAGGAGCTATGACGCACTCAAGGTAGCTAGTGCAGCGTCACCTGGAGGACTGCATCAGTAAAGTCTAGTAATCCCTGGCAGGCATTACGATGACTCACTTAAGATACACAACTAGTGACATATCGGTTCTGGCAGACTGGCCACAGTAACAAAATATATGAATCTGGGTGAGCAACTGTGACGAGTAACTATGACTCTCGTAATAGGCCAATGACTCAATACATGGAGTATTGAATCAGATAACTCGAGGAACGCCCTGCAAAAGTAACAATGACTCTCTTACGGTTCACAACTGGTGACAAATCCGTTCTGGCAGCCTGGCACCAGTAACAAAAATGAGACACTGCGTGAGCAACTGGGATGGGTAACTATGACTCTCTTAAGGTAGCCAATGATCGTCACCAGGAGTATTGAATCAGGAAACTCGAGTAACCCTTGGCTATAGTAACGATGACTTTCGTAGATTACACAACCTGTGACATATCGGTGCTGGCAGACTGGCCACAGTTACAATGTATTTTAATTTGGGTGGTCAACCGACAGCAATATCTATAACCCTTCTGAGGTAACCGACGATTCGTCACTAGGTGGAGTACACTCTGAAAGGAGTGACTATGACTCTCATATGCCACACAACTAGTGTCGTATCGCTTCTGGCAGACGCCACAGTAACAAGAAACGAGAAACTGGCTGCGAAATTAGGACGAGGAGCTATGACGCACTCAAGGTAGCTAGTGCAGCGTCACCTGGAGGACTGCATCAGAAAAGTCTAGTAATCCCTGGCAGGCATTACGATGACTCACTTAAGATACACAACTAGTGACATATCGGTTCTGGCAGACTGGCCACAGTAACAAAATATATGAGTCTGGGTGAGAAACTGTGACGAGTAACTATGACTCTCGTAATAGGCCAATGACTCAATACATGGAGTACTGAATCAGATAACTCGAGGAACGCCTTTCAATAGTAACGATGACATTCTTACGGTTCACAACTGGTGACAAATCCGTTCTGGCAGTGTGGCACCAGTTACAAAAATGAGACACTGTGAGAGCAACTGGGATGGGTAACTATGACTCTCTTAAGGTAGCCAATGATCGTCACCAGGAGTATTGAATCAGGCAACTCGAGTAACCCTTGGCTATAGTAACGATGACTTTCGTAGATTACACAACCTGTCACATATCGGTGCTGGCAGACTGGCCACAGTTACAATGTATTTTAATTTGGGTGGTCAACCGACAGGAAAATCTATTACCCTTCTGAGGTAACCGACGATTCGTCACCAGGTGGAGTACCCTCTGAAAGGAGTGACTATGACTCTCATATGACACACATCTAGTGTCGTATCGCTTCTGGCAGACGCCACAGTAACAAGAAACGTGAAACTGGCTGCGAAATTAGGACGAGGAGCTACGACGCACTCAAGGTAGCTAGTGCAGCGTCACCTGGAGGACTGCATCAGTAAAGTCTAGTAATCCCTGGCAGGCAGTACGATGATTCACTTAAGATACACAACTAGAGACATATCGGTTCTGGCAGACTGGCCACAGTAACAAAATATATGAATCTGGGTGAGCAACTGTGACGAGTAACTATGACTCTCGTAATAGGCCAATGACTCAATACATGGAGTATTGAATCAGATAACTCGAGGAACGCCCTGCAAAAGTAACAATGACTCTCTTACGGTTCACAACTGGTGACAAATCCGTTCTGGCAGCCTGGCACCAGTAACAAAAATGAGACACTGCGTGAGCAACTGGGATGGGTAACTATGACTCTCTTAAGGTAGCCAATGATCGTCACCAGGAGTATTGAATCAGGAAACTCGAGTAACCCTTGGCTATAGTAACGATGACTTTCGTAGATTACACAACCTGTGACATATCGGTGCTGGCAGACTGGCCACAGTTACAATGTATTTTAATTTGGGTGGTCAACCGACAGCAATATCTATTACCCTTCTGAGGTAACCGACGATTCGTCACTAGGTGGAGTACACTCTGAAAGGAGTGACTATGACTCTCATATGCCACACAACTAGTGTCGTATCGCTTCTGGCAGACGCCACAGTAACAAGAAACGAGAAACTGGCTGCGAAATTAGGACGAGGAGCTATGACGCACTCAAGGTAGCTAGTGCAGCGTCACCTGGAGGACTGCATCAGAAAAGTCTAGTAATCCCTGGCAGGCATTACGATGACTCACTTAAGATACACAACTAGTGACATATCGGTTCTGGCAGACTGGCCACAGTAACAAAGTATATGAGTCTGGGTGAGAAACTGTGACGAGTAACTATGACTCTCGTAATAGGCCAATGACTCAATACATGGAGTACTGAATCAGATAACTCGAGGAACGCCTTTCAATAGTAACGATGACATTCTTACGGTTCACAACTGGTGACAAATCCGTTCTGGCAGTGTGGCACCAGTTACAAAAATGAGACACTGTGAGAGCAACTGGGATGGGTAACTATGACTCTCTTAAGGTAGCCAATGATCGTCACCAGGAGTATTGAATCAGGCAACTCGAGTAACCCTTGGCTATAGTAACGATGACTTTCGTAGATTACACAACGTGTGACATATCGGTGCTGGCAGACTGGCCACAGTTACAATGTATTTTAATTTGGGTGGTCAACCGACAGGAAAATCTATTACCCTTCTGAGGTAACCGACGATTCGTCACCAGGTGGAGTACCCTCTGAAAGGAGTGACTATGACTCTCATATGACACACATCTAGTGTCGTATCGCTTCTGGCAGACGCCACAGTAACAAGAAACGTGAAACTGGCTGCGAAATTAGGACGAGGAGCTACGACGCACTCAAGGTAGCTAGTGCAGCGTCACCTGGAGGACTGCATCAGTAAAGTCTAGTAATCCCTGGCAGGCAGTACGATGATTCACTTAAGATACACAACTAGAGACATATCGGTTCTGGCAGACTGGCCACAGTAACAAAATATATGAATCTGGGTGAGCAACTGTGACGAGTAACTATGACTCTCGTAATAGGCCAATGCCTCAATACATGGAGTATTGAATCAGATAACTCGAGGAACGCCTTTCAATAGTAACGATGACATTCTTACGGTTCACAACTGGTGACAAATCCGTTCTGGCTGTCTGGCACCAGTAACAAAAATGAGACACTGCGTGAGCAACTGGGATGGGTAACTATGACTCTCTTAAGGTAGCCAATGATCGTCACCAGGAGTATTGAATCAGGAAACTCGAGTAACCCTTGGCTATAGTAACGATGACTTTCGTAGATTACACAACCTGTGACATATCAGTGCTGGCAGACTGGCCACAGTTACAATGTATTTTAATTTGGGTGGTCAACCGACAGCAATATCTATTTCCCTTCTGAGGTAACCAACGATTCGTCACCAGGTGGAGTACACTGTGAAAGGAGTGACTATGACTCTCATATGACACACAAATAGTGTCGTATCGCTTCTGGCAGACGCCACAGTAACAAGAAACGTGAAACTGGCTGCGAAGTTAAGACGAGGAGCTATGACGCACTCAAGGTAGCTAGTGCAGCGTCACCTGGAGGACTGCATCAGTAAAGTCTAGTAATCCCTGGCAGGCATTACGATGATTCACTTAAGATACACAACTAGTGACATATCGGTTCTGGCAGACTGGCCACAGTAACAAAATATATGAATCTGGGTGAGAAACTGTGACGAGTAACTATGACTCTCGTAATAGGCCAATGACTCAAGACATGGAGTACTGAATCAGATAACTCGAGGAACGCCTTTCAATAGTAACGATGACATTCTTACGGTTCACAACTGGTGTCAAATCCGTTCTGGCAATGTGGCACCAGTTACAAAAATGAGACACTGTGAGAGCAACTGGGATGGGTAACTATGACTCTCTTAAGGTAGCCAATGATCGTCACCAGGAGTATTGAATCAGGCAACTCGAGTAACCCTTGGCTATAGTAACGATGACTTTCGTAGATTACACAACCTGTGACATATCGGTGCCGGCAGACTGGCCACAGTTACAATGAATTTTAATTTGGGTGGTCAACCGACGGCCATATCTATTTCCCTTCTGAGGTAACCAACGATTCGTCACCAGGTGGAGTACACTCTGAAAGGAGTGACTATGACTGTCATATGCCACACAACTAGTGTCGTATCGCTTCTGGCAGACGCCACAGTAACAAGAAACGAGAAACTGGCTGCGAAATTAGGACGAGGAGCTATGACGCACTCAAGGTAGCTAGTGCAGCGTCACCTGGAGGACTGCATCAGTAAAGTCTAGTAATCCCTGGCAGGCATTACGATGACTCACTTAAGATACACAACTAGTGACATATCGGTTCTGGCAGACTGGCCACAGTAACAAAATATATGAATCTGGGTGAGCAACTGTGACGAGTAACTATGACTCTCGTAATAGGCCAATGACTCAATACATGGAGTACTGAATCAGAAAACTCGAGGAACGCCTTTCAATAGTAACGATGACATTCTTACGGTTCACAACTGGTGACAAATCCGTTCTGGCAGTGTGGCACCAGTTACAAAAATGAGACACTGTGAGAGCAACTGGGATGGGTAACTATGACTCTCTTAAGGTAGCCAATGATCGTCACCAGGAGTATTGAATCAGGCAACTCGAGTAACCCTTGGCTATAGTAACGATGACTTTCGTAGATTACACAACCTGTGACATATCGGTGCTGGCAGACTGGCCACAGTTACAATGTATTTTAATTTGGGTGGTCAACCGACAAGAAAATCTATTACCCTTCTGAGGTAACCGACGATTCGTCACCAGGTGGAGTACCCTCTGAAAGGAGTGACTATGACTCTCATATGACACACATCTAGTGTCGTATCGCTTCTGGCAGACGCCACAGTAACAAGAAACGTGAAACTGGCTGCGAAATTAGGACGAGGAGCTACGACGCACTCAAGGTAGCTAGTGCAGCGTCACCTGGAGGACTGCATCAGTAAAGTCTAGTAATCCCTGCAGGCAGTACGATGATTCACTTAAGATACACAACTAGTGACATATCGGTTCTGGCAGACTGGCCACAGTAACAAAATATATGAATCTGGGTGAGCAACTGTGACGAGTAACTATGACTCTCGTAATAGGCCAATGCCTCAATACATGGAGTATTGAATCAGATAACTCGAGGAACGCCTTTCAATAGTAACGATGACATTCTTACGGTTCACAACTGGTGACAAATCCGTTCTGGCTGTCTGGCACCAGTAACAAAAATGAGACACTGCGTGAGCAACTGGGATGGGTAACTATGACTCTCTTAAGGTAGCCAATGATCGTCACCAGGAGTATTGAATCAGGCAACTCGAGTAACCCTTGGCTATAGTAACGATGACTTTCGTAGATTACACAACCTGTGACATATCAGTGCTGGCAGACTGGCCACAGTTACAATGTATTTTAATTTGGGTGGTCAACCGACAGCAATATCTATTACCCTTCTGAGGTAACCAACGATTCGTGACCAGGTGGAATACACTCTGAAAGGAGTGACTATGACTCTCATATGCCACACAACTAGTGTCGTATCACTTCTGGCAGACGCCACAGTAACAAGAAACGAGAAACTGGCTGCGAAATTAGGACGAGGAGCTATGACGCACTCAAGGTAGCTAGTGCAGCGTCACCTGGAGGACTGCATCAGTAAAGTCTAGTAATCCCTGGCAGGCATTACGATGACTCACTTAAGATACACAACTAGTGACATATCGGTTCTGGCAGACTGGCCACAGTAACAAGATATATGAATCTGGGTGAGCAACTGTGACGAGTAACTATGACTCTCGTAATAGGCCAATGACTCAATACATGGAGTATTGAATCAGATAACTCGAGGAACGCCCTGCAAAAGTAACAATGACTCTCTTACGGTTCACAACTGGTGACAAATCCGTTCTGGCAGCCTGGCACCAGTAACAAAAATGAGACACTGCGTGAGCAACTGGGATGGGTAACTATGACTCTCTTAAGGTAGCCAATGATCGTCACCAGGAGTATTGAATCAGGAAACTCGAGTAACCCTTGGCTATAGTAACGATGACTTTCGTAGATTACACAACCTGTGACATATCGGTGCTGGCAGACTGGCCACAGTTACAATGTATTTTAATTTGGGTGGTCAACCGACAGCAATATCTATAACCCTTCTGAGGTAACCGACGATTCGTCACTAGGTGGAGTACACTCTGAAAGGAGTGACTATGACTCTCATATGCCACACAACTAGTGTCGTATCGCTTCTGGCAGACGCCACAGTAACAAGAAACGAGAAACTGGCTGCGAAATTAGGACGAGGAGCTATGACGCACTCAAGGTAGCTAGTGCAGCGTCACCTGGAGGACTGCATCAGAAAAGTCTAGTAATCCCTGGCAGGCATTACGATGACTCACTTAAGATACACAACTAGTGACATATCGGTTCTGGCAGACTGGCCACAGTAACAAAATATATGAGTCTGGGTGAGAAACTGTGACGAGTAACTATGACTCTCGTAATAGGCCAATGACTCAATACATGGAGTACTGAATCAGATAACTCGAGGAACGCCTTTCAATAGTAACGATGACATTCTTACGGTTCACAACTGGTGACAAATCCGTTCTGGCAGTGTGGCACCAGTTACAAAAATGAGACACTGTGAGAGCAACTGGGATGGGTAACTATGACTCTCTTAAGGTAGCCAATGATCGTCACCAGGAGTATTGAATCAGGCAACTCGAGTAACCCTTGGCTATAGTAACGATGACTTTCGTAGATTACACAACCTGTCACATATCGGTGCTGGCAGACTGGCCACAGTTACAATGTATTTTAATTTGGGTGGTCAACCGACAGGAAAATCTATTACCCTTCTGAGGTAACCGACGATTCGTCACCAGGTGGAGTACCCTCTGAAAGGAGTGACTATGACTCTCATATGACACACATCTAGTGTCGTATCGCTTCTGGCAGACGCCACAGTAACAAGAAACGTGAAACTGGCTGCGAAATTAGGACGAGGAGCTACGACGCACTCAAGGTAGCTAGTGCAGCGTCACCTGGAGGACTGCATCAGTAAAGTCTAGTAATCCCTGGCAGGCAGTACGATGATTCACTTAAGATACACAACTAGAGACATATCGGTTCTGGCAGACTGGCCACAGTAACAAAATATATGAATCTGGGTGAGCAACTGTGACGAGTAACTATGACTCTCGTAATAGGCCAATGACTCAATACATGGAGTATTGAATCAGATAACTCGAGGAACGCCCTGCAAAAGTAACAATGACTCTCTTACGGTTCACAACTGGTGACAAATCCGTTCTGGCAGCCTGGCACCAGTAACAAAAATGAGACACTGCGTGAGCAACTGGGATGGGTAACTATGACTCTCTTAAGGTAGCCAATGATCGTCACCAGGAGTATTGAATCAGGAAACTCGAGTAACCCTTGGCTATAGTAACGATGACTTTCGTAGATTACACAACCTGTGACATATCGGTGCTGGCAGACTGGCCACAGTTACAATGTATTTTAATTTGGGTGGTCAACCGACAGCAATATCTATTACCCTTCTGAGGTAACCGACGATTCGTCACTAGGTGGAGTACACTCTGAAAGGAGTGACTATGACTCTCATATGCCACACAACTAGTGTCGTATCGCTTCTGGCAGACGCCACAGTAACAAGAAACGAGAAACTGGCTGCGAAATTAGGACGAGGAGCTATGACGCACTCAAGGTAGCTAGTGCAGCGTCACCTGGAGGACTGCATCAGAAAAGTCTAGTAATCCCTGGCAGGCATTACGATGACTCACTTAAGATACACAACTAGTGACATATCGGTTCTGGCAGACTGGCCACAGTAACAAAGTATATGAGTCTGGGTGAGAAACTGTGACGAGTAACTATGACTCTCGTAATAGGCCAATGACTCAATACATGGAGTACTGAATCAGATAACTCGAGGAACGCCTTTCAATAGTAACGATGACATTCTTACGGTTCACAACTGGTGACAAATCCGTTCTGGCAGTGTGGCACCAGTTACAAAAATGAGACACTGTGAGAGCAACTGGGATGGGTAACTATGACTCTCTTAAGGTAGCCAATGATCGTCACCAGGAGTATTGAATCAGGCAACTCGAGTAACCCTTGGCTATAGTAACGATGACTTTCGTAGATTACACAACGTGTGACATATCGGTGCTGGCAGACTGGCCACAGTTACAATGTATTTTAATTTGGGTGGTCAACCGACAGGAAAATCTATTACCCTTCTGAGGTAACCGACGATTCGTCACCAGGTGGAGTACCCTCTGAAAGGAGTGACTATGACTCTCATATGACACACATCTAGTGTCGTATCGCTTCTGGCAGACGCCACAGTAACAAGAAACGTGAAACTGGCTGCGAAATTAGGACGAGGAGCTACGACGCACTCAAGGTAGCTAGTGCAGCGTCACCTGGAGGACTGCATCAGTAAAGTCTAGTAATCCCTGGCAGGCAGTACGATGATTCACTTAAGATACACAACTAGAGACATATCGGTTCTGGCAGACTGGCCACAGTAACAAAATATATGAATCTGGGTGAGCAACTGTGACGAGTAACTATGACTCTCGTAATAGGCCAATGCCTCAATACATGGAGTATTGAATCAGATAACTCGAGGAACGCCTTTCAATAGTAACGATGACATTCTTACGGTTCACAACTGGTGACAAATCCGTTCTGGCTGTCTGGCACCAGTAACAAAAATGAGACACTGCGTGAGCAACTGGGATGGGTAACTATGACTCTCTTAAGGTAGCCAATGATCGTCACCAGGAGTATTGAATCAGGAAACTCGAGTAACCCTTGGCTATAGTAACGATGACTTTCGTAGATTACACAACCTGTGACATATCAGTGCTGGCAGACTGGCCACAGTTACAATGTATTTTAATTTGGGTGGTCAACCGACAGCAATATCTATTTCCCTTCTGAGGTAACCAACGATTCGTCACCAGGTGGAGTACACTGTGAAAGGAGTGACTATGACTCTCATATGACACACAAATAGTGTCGTATCGCTTCTGGCAGACGCCACAGTAACAAGAAACGTGAAACTGGCTGCGAAGTTAAGACGAGGAGCTATGACGCACTCAAGGTAGCTAGTGCAGCGTCACCTGGAGGACTGCATCAGTAAAGTCTAGTAATCCCTGGCAGGCATTACGATGATTCACTTAAGATACACAACTAGTGACATATCGGTTCTGGCAGACTGGCCACAGTAACAAAATATATGAATCTGGGTGAGAAACTGTGACGAGTAACTATGACTCTCGTAATAGGCCAATGACTCAAGACATGGAGTACTGAATCAGATAACTCGAGGAACGCCTTTCAATAGTAACGATGACATTCTTACGGTTCACAACTGGTGTCAAATCCGTTCTGGCAATGTGGCACCAGTTACAAAAATGAGACACTGTGAGAGCAACTGGGATGGGTAACTATGACTCTCTTAAGGTAGCCAATAATCGTCACCATGAGTATTGAATCAGGCAACTCGAGTAACCCTTGGCTATAGTAACGATGACTTTCGTAGATTACACAACCTGTGACATATCGGTGCCGGCAGACTGGCCACAGTTACAATGAATTTTAATTTGGGTGGTCAACCGACGGCCATATCTATTTCCCTTCTGAGGTAACCAACGATTCGTCACCAGGTGGAGTACACTCTGAAAGGAGTGACTATGACTGTCATATGCCACACAACTAGTGTCGTATCGCTTCTGGCAGACGCCACAGTAACAAGAAACGAGAAACTGGCTGCGAAATTAGGACGAGGAGCTATGACGCACTCAAGGTAGCTAGTGCAGCGTCACCTGGAGGACTGCATCAGAAAAGTCTAGTAATCCCTGGCAGGCATTACGATGACTCACTTAAGATACACAACTAGTGACATATCGGTTCTGGCAGACTGGCCACAGTAACAAAATATATGAATCTGGGTGAGCAACTGTGACGAGTAACTATGACTCTCGTAATAGGCCAATGACTCAATACATGGAGTATTGAATCAGATAACTCGAGGAACGCCCTGCAAAAGTAACAATGACTCTCTTACGGTTCACAACTGGTGACAAATCCGTTCTGGCAGCCTGGCACCAGTAACAAAAATGAGACACTGCGTGAGCAACTGGGATGGGTAACTATGACTCTCTTAAGGTAGCCAATGATCGTCACCAGGAGTATTGAATCAGGAAACTCGAGTAACCCTTGGCTATGGTAACGATGACTTTCGTAGATTACACAACCTGTGACATATCGGTGCTGGCAGACTGGCCACAGTTACAATGTATTTTAATTTGGGTGGTCAACCGACAGCAATATCTATTACCCTTCTGAGGTAACCGACGATTCGTCACTAGGTGGAGTACACTCTGAAAGGAGTGACTATGACTCTCATATGCCACACAACTAGTGTCGTATCGCTTCTGGCAGACGCCACAGTAACAAGAAACGAGAAACTGGCTGCGAAATTAGGACGAGGAGCTATGACGCACTCAAGGTAGCTAGTGCAGCGTCACCTGGAGGACTGCATCAGAAAAGTCTAGTAATCCCTGGCAGGCATTACGATGACTCACTTAAGATACACAACTAGTGACATATCGGTTCTGGCAGACTGGCCACAGTAACAAAATATATGAATCTGGGTGAGCAACTGTGACGAGTAACTATGACTCTCGTAATAGGCCAATGACTCAATACTTGGAGTACTGAATCAGATAACTCGAGGAACGCCTTTCAATAGTAACGATGACATTCTTACGGTTCACAACTGGTGACAAATCCGTTCTGGCAGTGTGGCACCAGTTACAAAAATGAGACACTGTAAGAGCAACTGGGATGGGTAACTATGACTCTCTTAAGGTAGCCAATGATCGTCACCAGGAGTATTGAATCAGGCAACTCGAGTAACCCTTGGCTATAGTAACGATGACTTTCGTAGATTACACAACCTGTGACATATCGGTGCTGGCAGACTGGGCACAGTTACAATGTATTTTAATTTGGGTGGTCAACCGACAGGAAAATCTATTACCCTTCTGAGGTAACCGACGATTCGTCACCAGGTGGAGTACCCTCTGAAAGGAGTGACTATGACTCTCATATGACACACATCTAGTGTCGTATCGCTTCTGGCAGACGCCACAGTAACAAGAAACGTGAAACTGGCTGCGAAATTAGGACGAGGAGCTACGACGCACTCAAGGTAGCTAGTGCAGCGTCACCTGGAGGACTGCATCAGTAAAGTCTAGTAATCCCTGGCAGGCAGTACGATGATTCACTTAAGATACACAACTAGAGACATATCGGTTCTGGCAGACTGGCCACAGTAACAAAATATATGAATCTGGGTGAGCAACTGTGACGAGTAACTATGACTCTCGTAATAGGCCAATGACTCAATACATGGAGTATTGAATCAGATAACTCGAGGAACGCCCTGCAAAAGTAACAATGACTCTCTTACGGTTCACAACTGGTGACAAATCCGTTCTGGCAGCCTGGCACCAGTAACAAAAATGAGACACTGCGTGAGCAACTGGGATGGGTAACTATGACTCTCTTAAGGTAGCCAATGATCGTCACCAGGAGTATTGAATCAGGAAACTCGAGTAACCCTTGGCTATAGTAACGATGACTTTCGTAGATTACACAACCTGTGACATATCGGTGCTGGCAGACTGGCCACAGTTACAATGTATTTTAATTTCGGTGGTCAACCGACAGCAATATCTATTACCCTTCTGAGGTAACCGACGATTCGTCACTAGGTGGAGTACACTCTGAAAGGAGTGACTATGACTCTCATATGCCACACAACTAGTGTCGTATCGCTTCTGGCAGACGCCACAGTAACAAGAAACGAGAAACTGGCTGCGAAATTAGGACGAGGAGCTATGACGCACTCAAGGTAGCTAGTGCAGCGTCACCTGGAGGACTGCATCAGAAAAGTCTAGTAATCCCTGGCAGGCATTACGATGACTCACTTAAGATACACAACTAGTGACATATCGGTTCTGGCAGACTGGCCACAGTAACAAAATATATGAGTCTGGGTGAGAAACTGTGACGAGTAACTATGACACTCGTAATAGGCCAATGACTCAATACATGGAGTACTGAATCAGATAACTCGAGGAACGCCTTTCAATAGTAACGATGACATTCTTACGGTTCACAACTGGTGACAAATCCGTTCTGGCAGTGTGGCACCAGTTACAAAAATGAGACACTGTGAGAGCAACTGGGATGGGTAACTATGACTCTCTTAAGGTAGCCAATGATCGTCACCAGGAGTATTGAATCAGGCAACTCGAGTAACCCTTGGCTATAGTAACGATGACTTTCGTAGATTACACAACCTGTGATATATCGGTGCTGGCAGACTGGCCACAGTTACAATGTATTTTAATTTGGGTGGTCAACCGACAGGAAAATCTATTACCCTTCTGAGGTAACCGACGATTCGTCACCAGGTGGAGTACCCTCTGAAAGGAGTGACTATGACTCTCATATGACACACATCTAGTGTCGTATCGCTTCTGGCAGACGCCACAGTAACAAGAAACGTGAAACTGGCTGCGAAATTAGGACGAGGAGCTACGACGCACTCAAGGTAGCTAGTGCAGCGTCACCTGGAGGACTGCATCAGTAAAGTCTAGTAATCCCTGGCAGGCAGTACGATGATTCACTTAAGATACACAACTAGAGACATATCGGTTCTGGCAGACTGGCCACAGTAACAAAATATATGAATCTGGGTGAGCAACTGTGACGAGTAACTATGACTCTCGTAATAGGCCAATGCCTCAATACATGGAGTATTGAATCAGATAACTCGAGGAACGCCTTTCAATAGTAACGATGACATTCTTACGGTTCACAACTGGTGACAAATCCGTTCTGGCTGTCTGGCACCAGTAACAAAAATGAGACACTGCGTGAGCAACTGGGATGGGTAACTATGACTCTCTTAAGGTAGCCAATGATCGTCACCAGGAGTATTGAATCAGGAAACTCGAGTAACCCTTGGCTATAGTAACGATGACTTTCGTAGATTACACAACCTGTGACATATCAGTGCTGGCAGACTGGCCACAGTTACAATGTATTTTAATTTGGGTGGTCAACCGACAGCAATATCTATTTCCCTTCTGAGGTAACCAACGATTCGTCACCAGGTGGAGTACACTGTGAAAGGAGTGACTATGACTCTCATATGACACACAAATAGTGTCGTATCGCTTCTGGCAGACGCCACAGTAACAAGAAACGTGAAACTGGCTGCGAAATTAAGACGAGGAGCTATGACGCACTCAAGGTAGCTAGTACAGCGTCACCTGGAGGACTGCATCAGTAAAGTCTAGTAATCCCTGGCAGGCATTACGATGATTCACTTAAGATACACAACTAGTGACATATCGGTTCTGGCAGACTGGCCACAGTAACAAAATATATGAATCTGGGTGAGAAACTGTGACGAGTAACTATGACTCTCGTAATAGGCCAATGACTCAAGACATGGAGTACTGAATCAGATAACTCGAGGAACGCCTTTCAATAGTAACGATGACATTCTTACGGTTCACAACTGGTGTCAAATCCGTTCTGGCAGTGTGGCACCAGTTACAAAAATGAGACACTGTGAGAGCAACTGGGATGGGTAACTATGACTCTCTTAAGGTAGCCAATGATCGTCACCAGGAGTATTGAATCAGGAAACTCGAGTAACCCTTGGCTATAGTAACGATGACTTTCGTAGATTACACAACCTGTGACATATCGGTGCTGGCAGACTGGCCACAGTTACAATGCATTTTAATTTGGGTGGTCAACCGACAGCAATATCTATTACCCTTCTGAGGTAACCGACGATTCGTCACTAGGTGGAGTACACTCTGAAAGGAGTGACTATGACTCTCATATGCCACACAACTAGTGTCGCATCGCTTCTGGCAGACGCCACAGTAACAAGAAACGAGAAACTGGCTGCGAAATTAGGACGAGGAGCTATGACGCACTCAAGGTAGCTAGTGCAGCGTCACCTGGAGGACTGCATCAGAAAAGTCTAGTAATCCCTGGCAGGCATTACGATGACTCGCTTAAGATACACAACTAGTGACATATCGGTTCTGGCAGACTGGCCACAGTAACAAAATATATGAGTCTGGGTGAGAAACTGTGACGAGTAACTATGACTCTCGTAATAGGCCAATGCCTCAATACATGGAGTATTGAATCAGATAACTCGAGGAACGCCTTTGAATAGTAACGATGACATTCTTACGGTTCACAACTGGTGACAAATCCGTTCTGGCTGTCTTGCACCAGTAACAAAAATGAGACACTGCGTGAGCAACTGGGATGGGTAACTATGACTCTCTTAAGGTAGCCAATGATCGTCACCAGGAGTATTGAATCAGGAAACTCGAGTAACCCTTGGCTATAGTAACGATGACTTTCGTAGATTACACAACCTGTGACATATCAGTGCTGGCAGACTGGCCACAGTTACAATGTATTTTAATTTGGGTGGTCAACCGACAGCAATATCTATTACCCTTCTGAGGTAACCAACGATTCGTCACCAGGTGGAGTACACTCTGAAAGGAGTGACTATGACTCTCATATGCCACACAACTAGTGTCGTATCGCTTCTGGCAGACGCCACAGTAACAAGAAACGAGAAACTGGCTGCGAAATTAGGACGAGGAGCTATGACGCACTCAAGGTAGCTAGTGCAGCGTCACCTGGAGGACTGCATCAGAAAAGTCTAGTAATCCCTGGCAGGCATTACGATGACTCACTTAAGATACACAACTAGTGACATATCGGTTCTGGCAGACTGGCCACAGTAACAAAATATATGAATCTGGGTGAGCAACTGTGACGAGTAACTATGACTCTCGTAATAGGCCAATGACTCAATACATGGAGTATTGAATCAGATAACTCGAGGAACGCCTTTCAATAGTAACGATGACATTCTTACGGTTCACAACTGGTGACAAATCCGTTCTGGCTGTCTGGCACCAGTAACAAAAATGAGACACTGCATGAGCAACTGGGATGGGTAACTATGACTCTCTTAAGGTAGCCAATGATCGTCACCAGGAGTATTGAATCAGGAAACTCGAGTAACCCTTGGCTATAGTAACGATGACTTTCGTAGATTACACAACCTGTGACATATCAGTGCTGGCAGACTGGCCACAGTTACAATGTATTTTAATTTGGGTGGTCAACCGTCAGCAATATCTATTACCCTTCTGAGGTAACCAACGATTCGTGACCAGGTGGAATACACTCTGAAAGGAGTGACTATGACTCTCATATGCCACACAACTAGTGTCGTATCACTTCTGGCAGACGCCACAGTAACAAGAAACGAGAAACTGGCTGCGAAATTAGGACGAGGAGCTATGACGCACTCAAGGTAGCTAGTGCAGCGTCACCTGGAGGACTGCATCAGTAAAGTCTAGTAATCCCTGGCAGGCATTACGATGACTCACTTAAGATACACAACTAGTGACATATCGGTTCTGGCAGACTGGCCACAGTAACAAAATATATGAATCTGGGTGAGCAACTGTGACGAGTAACTATGACTCTCGTAATAGGCCAATGACTCAATACATGGAGTATTGAATCAGATAACTCGAGGAACGCCCTGCAAAAGTAACAATGACTCTCTTACGGTTCACAACTGGTGACAAATCCGTTCTGGCAGCCTGGCACCAGTAACAAAAATGAGACACTGCGTGAGCAACTGGGATGGGTAACTATGACTCTCTTAAGGTAGCCAATGATCGTCACCAGGAGTATTGAATCAGGAAACTCGAGTAACCCTTGGCTATAGTAACGATGACTTTCGTAGATTACACAACCTGTGACATATCGGTGCTGGCAGACTGGCCACAGTTACAATGTATTTTAATTTGGGTGGTCAACCGACAGGAAAATCTATTACCCTTCTGAGGTAACCGACGATTCGTCACCAGGTGGAGTACCCTCTGAAAGGAGTGACTATGACTCTCATATGACACACATCTAGTGTCGTATCGCTTCTGGCAGACGCCACAGTAACAAGAAACGTGAAACTGGCTGCGAAATTAGGACGAGGAGCTACGACGCACTCAAGGTAGCTAGTGCAGCGTCACCTGGAGGACTGCATCAGTAAAGTCTAGTAATCCCTGGCAGGCAGTACGATGATTCACTTAAGATACACAACTAGAGACATATCGGTTCTGGCAGACTGGCCACAGTAACAAAATATATGAATCTGGGTGAGCAACTGTGACGAGTAACTATGACTCTCGTAATAGGCCAATGCCTCAATACATGGAGTATTGAATCAGATAACTCGAGGAACGCCTTTCAATAGTAACGATGACATTCTTACGGTTCACAACTGGTGACAAATCCGTTCTGGCACCCTGGCACCAGTAACAAAAATGAGACACTGCGTGAGCAACTGGGATGGGTAACTATGACTCTCTTAAGGTAGCCAATGATCGTCACCAGGAGTATTGAATCAGGAAACTCGAGTAACCCTTGGCTATAGTAACGATGACTTTCGTAGATTACACAACCTGTGACATATCAGTGCTGGCAGACTGGCCACAGTTACAATGTATTTTAATTTGGGTGGTCAACCGACAGCAATATCTATTACCCTTCTGAGGTAACCGACGATTCGTGACCAGGTGGAATACACTCTGAAAGGAGTGACTATGACTCTCATATGCCACACAACTAGTGTCGTATCACTTCTGGCAGACGCCACAGTAACAAGAAACGAGAAACTGGCTGCGAAATTAGGACGAGGAACTATGACGCACTCAAGGTAGCTAGTGCAGCGTCACCTGGAGGACTGCATCAGTAAAGACTAGTAATCCCTGGCAGGCATTACGATGACTCACTTAAGATACACAACTAGTGACATATCGGTTCTGGCAGACTGGCCACAGTAACAAAATATATGAATCTGGGTGAGCAACTGTGACGAGTAACTATGACTCTCGTAATAGGCAAATGACTCAATACATGGAGTACTGAATCAGATAACTCGAGGAACGCCTTTCAATAGTAACGATGACATTCTTACGGTTCACAACTGGTGACAAATCCGTTCCGGCAGTGTGGCACCAGTTACAAAAATGAGACACTGTGAGAGCAACTGGGATGGGTAACTATGACTCCCTTAAGGTAGCCAATGATCGTCACCAGGAGTATTTAATCAGGAAACTCGAGTAACCCTTGGCTATAGTAACGATGACTTTCGTAGATTACACAACCTGTGACATATCGGTGCCGGCAGACTGGCCACAGTTACAATGTATTTTAATTTGGGTGGTCAACCGACAGCAATATCTATTTCCCTTCTGAGGTAACCAACGATTCGTCACCAGGTGGAGTACACTGTGAAAGGAGTGACTATGACTCTCATATGACACACAAATAGTATCGTATCGCTTCTGGCAGACGCCACAGTAACAAGAAACGTGAAACTGGCTGCGAAATTAAGACGAGGAGCTATGACGCACTCAAGGTAGCTAGTGCAGCGTCACCTGGAGGACTGCATCAGTAAAGTCTAGTAATCCCTGGCAGGCATTACGATGATTCACTTAAGATACACAACTAGTGACATATCGGTTCTGGCAGACTGGCCACAGTAACAAAATATATGAATCTGGGTGAGAAACTGTGACGAGTAACTATGACTCTCGTAATAGGCCAATGACTCAAGACATGGAGTACTGAATCAGATAACTCGAGGAACGCCTTTCAATAGTAACGATGACATTCTTACGGTTCACAACTGGTGTCAAATCCGTTCTGGCAGTGTGGCACCAGTTACAAAAATGAGACACTGTGAGAGCAACTGGGATGGGTAACTATGACTCTCTTAAGGTAGCCAATGATCGTCACCAGGAGTATTGAATCAGAAAACTCGAGTAACCCTTGGCTATAGTAACGATGACTTTCGTAGATTACACAACCTGTGACATATCGGTGCTGGCAGACTGGCCACAGTTACAATGCATTTTAATTTGGGTGGTCAACCGACAGCAATATCTATTACCCTTCTGAGGTAACCGACGATTCGTCACTAGGTGGAGTACACTCTGAAAGGAGTGACTATGACTCTCATATGCCACACAACTAGTGTCGCATCGCTTCTGGCAGACGCCACAGTAACAAGAAACGAGAAACTGGCTGCGAAATTAGGACGAGGAGCTATGACGCACTCAAGGTAGCTAGTGCAGCGTCACCTGGAGGACTGCATCAGAAAAGTCTAGTAATCCCTGGCAGGCATTACGATGACTCACTTAAGATACACAACTAGTGACATATCGGTTCTGGCAGACTGGCCACAGTAACAAAATATATGAGTCTGGGTGAGAAACTGTGACGAGTAACTATGACTCTCGTAATAGGCCAATGCCTCAATACATGGAGTATTGAATCAGATAACTCGAGGAACGCCTTTGAATAGTAACGATGACATTCTTACGGTTCACAACTGGTGACAAATCCGTTCTGGCTGTCTTGCACCAGTAACAAAAATGAGACACTGCGTGAGCAACTGGGATGGGTAACTATGACTCTCTTAAGGTAGCCAATGATCGTCACCAGGAGTATTGAATCAGGAAACTCGAGTAACCCTTGGCTATAGTAACGATGACTTTCGTAGATTACACAACCTGTGACATATCAGTGCTGGCAGACTGGCCACAGTTACAATGTATTTTAATTTGGGTGGTCAACCGACAGCAATATCTATTACCCTTCTGAGGTAACCAACGATTCGTCACCAGGTGGAGTACACTCTGAAAGGAGTGACTATGACTCTCATATGCCACACAACTAGTGTCGTATCGCTTCTGGCAGACGCCACAGTAACAAGAAACGAGAAACTGGCTGCGAAATTAGGACGAGGAGCTATGACGCACTCAAGGTAGATAGTGCAGCGTCACCTGGAGGACTGCATCAGAAAAGTCTAGTAATCCCTGGCAGGCATTACGATGACTCACTTAAGATACACAACTAGTGACATGTCGGTTCTGGCAGACTGGCCACAGTAACAAAATATATGAATCTGGGTGAGCAACTGTGACGAGTAACTATGACTCTCGTAATAGGCCAATGACTCAATACATGGAGTATTGAATCAGATAACTCGAGGAACGCCTTTCAATAGTAACGATGACATTCTTACGGTTCACAACTGGTGACAAATCCGTTCTGGCTGTCTGGCACCAGTAACAAAAATGAGACACTGCATGAGCAACTGGGATGGGTAACTATGACTCTCTTAAGGTAGCCAATGATCGTCACCAGGAGTATTGAATCAGGAAACTCGAGTAACCCTTGGCTATAGTAACGATGACTTTCGTAGATTACACAACCTGTGACATATCAGTGCTGGCAGACTGGCCACAGTTACAATGTATTTTAATTTGGGTGGTCAACCGTCAGCAATATCTATTACCCTTCTGAGGTAACCAACGATTCGTGACCAGGTGGAATACACTCTGAAAGGAGTGACTATGACTCTCATATGCCACACAACTAGTGTCGTATCACTTCTGGCAGACGCCACAGTAACAAGAAACGAGAAACTGGCTGCGAAATTAGGACGAGGAGCTATGACGCACTCAAGGTAGCTAGTGCAGCGTCACCTGGAGGACTGCATCAGTAAAGTCTAGTAATCCCTGGCAGGCATTACGATGACTCACTTAAGATACACAACTAGTGACATATCGGTTCTGGCAGACTGGCCACAGTAACAAAATATATGAATCTGGGTGAGCAACTGTGACGAGTAACTATGACTCTCGTAATAGGCCAATGACTCAATACATGGAGTATTGAATCAGATAACTCGAGGAACGCCCTGCAAAAGTAACAATGACTCTCTTACGGTTCACAACTGGTGACAAATCCGTTCTGGCAGCCTGGCACCAGTAACAAAAATGAGACACTGCGTGAGCAACTGGGATGGGTAACTATGACTCTCTTAAGGTAGCCAATGATCGTCACCAGGAGTATTGTATCAGGAAACTCGAGTAACCCTTGGCTATAGTAACGATGACTTTCGTAGATTACACAACCTGTGACATATCGGTGCTGGCACACTGGCCACAGTTACAATGTATTTTAATTTGGGTGGTCAACCGACAGCAATATCTATTACCCTTCTGAGGTAACCGACGATTCGTCACTAGGTGGAGTACACTCTGAAAGGAGTGACTATGACTCTCATATGCCACACAACTAGTGTCGTATCGCTTCTGGCAGACGCCACAGTAACAAGAAACGAGAAACTGGCTGCGAAATTAGGACGAGGAGCTATGACGCACTCAAGGTAGCTAGTGCAGCGTCACCTGGAGGACTGCATCAGAAAAGTCTAGTAATCCCTGGCAGGCATTACGATGACTCACTTAAGATACACAACTAGTGACATATCGGTTCTGGCAGACTGGCCACAGTAACAAAATATATGAGTCTGGGTGAGAAACTGTGACGAGTAACTATGACTCTCGTAATAGGCCAATGACTCAATACATGGAGTACTGAATCAGATAACTCGAGGAACGCCTTTCAATAGTAACGATGACATTCTTACGGTTCACAACTGGTGACAAATCCGTTCTGGCAGTGTGGCACCAGTTACAAAAATGAGACACTGTGAGAGCAACTGGGATGGGTAACTATGACTCTCTTAAGGTAGCCAATGATCGTCACCAGGAGTATTGAATCAGGCAACTCGAGTAACCCTTGGCTATAGTAACGATGACTTTCGTAGATTACACAACCTGTCACATATCGGTGCTGGCAGACTGGCCACAGTTACAATGTATTTTAATTTGGGTGGTCAACCGACAGGAAAATCTATTACCCTTCTGAGGTAACCGACGATTCGTCACCAGGTGGAGTACCCTCTGAAAGGAGTGACTATGACTCTCATATGACACACATCTAGTGTCGTATCGCTTCTGGCAGACGCCACAGTAACAAGAAACGTGAAACTGGCTGCGAAATTAGGACGAGGAGCTACGACGCACTCAAGGTAGCTAGTGCAGCGTCACCTGGAGGACTGCATCAGTAAAGTCTAGTAATCCCTGGCAGGCAGTACGATGATTCACTTAAGATACACAACTAGAGACATATCGGTTCTGGCAGACTGGCCACAGTAACAAAATATATGAATCTGGGTGAGCAACTGTGACGAGTAACTATGACTCTCGTAATAGGCCAATGCCTCAATACATGGAGTATTGAATCAGATAACTCGAGGAACGCCTTTCAATAGTAACGATGACATTCTTACGGTTCACAACTGGTGACAAATCCGTTCTGGCACCCTGGCACCAGTAACAAAAATGAGACACTGCGTGAGCAACTGGGATGGGTAACTATGACTCTCTTAAGGTAGCCAATGATCGTCACCAGGAGTATTGAATCAGGAAACTCGAGTAACCCTTGGCTATAGTAACGATGACTTTCGTAGATTACACAACCTGTGACATATCAGTGCTGGCAGACTGGCCACAGTTACAATGTATTTTAATTTGGGTGGTCAACCGACAGCAATATCTATTACCCTTCTGAGGTAACCGACGATTCGTGACCAGGTGGAATACACTCTGAAAGGAGTGACTATGACTCTCATATGCCACACAACTAGTGTCGTATCACTTCTGGCAGACGCCACAGTAACAAGAAACGAGAAACTGGCTGCGAAATTAGGACGAGGAACTATGACGCACTCAAGGTAGCTAGTGCAGTGACACCTGGAGGACTGCATCAGTAAAGACTAGTAATCCCTGGCAGGCATTACGATGACTCACTTAAGATACACAACTAGTGACATATCGGTTCTGGCAGACTGGCCACAGTAACAAAATATATGAATCTGGGTGAGCAACTGTGACGAGTAACTATGACTCTCGTAATAGGCCAATGACTCAATACATGGAGTACTGAATCAGATAACTCGAGGAACGCCTTTCAATAGTAACGATGACATTCTTACGGTTCACAACTGGTGACAAATCCGTTCCGGCAGTGTGGCACCAGTTACAAAAATGAGACACTGTGAGAGCAACTGGGATGGGTAACTATGACTCCCTTAAGGTAGCCAATGATCGTCACCAGGAGTATTTAATCAGGAAACTCGAGTAACCCTTGGCTATAGTAACGATGACTTTCGTAGATTACACAACCTGTGACATATCGGTGCCGGCAGACTGGCCACAGTTACAATGTATTTTAATTTGGGTGGTCAACCGACAGCAATATCTATTTCCCTTCTGAGGTAACCAACGATTCGTCACCAGGTGGAGTACACTGTGAAAGGAGTGACTATGACTCTCATATGACACACAAATAGTGTCGTATCGCTTCTGGCAGACGCCACAGTAACAAGAAACGTGAAACTGGCTGCGAAATTAAGACCAGGAGCTATGACGCACTCAAGGTAGCTAGTGCAGCGTCACCTGGAGGACTGCATCAGTAAAGTCTAGTAATCCCTGGCAGGCATTACGATGATTCACTTAAGATACACAACTAGTGACATATCGGTTCTGGCAGACTGGCCACAGTAACAAAATATATGAATCTGGGTGAGAAACTGTGACGAGTAACTATGACTCTCGTAATAGGCCAATGACTCAAGACATGGAGTACTGAATCAGATAACTCGAGGAACGCCTTTCAATAGTAACGATGACATTCTTACGGTTCACAACTGGTGTCAAATCCGTTCTGGCAGTGTGGCACCAGTTACAAAAATGAGACACTGTGAGAGCAACTGGGATGGGTAACTATGACTCTCTTAAGGTAGCCAATGATCGTCACCAGGAGTATTGAATCAGGAAACTCGAGTAACCCTTGGCTATAGTAACGATGACTTTCGTAGATTACACAACCTGTGACATATCGGTGCCGGCAGACTGGCCACAGTTACAATGTATTTTAATTTGGGTGGTCAACCGACGGCCATATCTATTTCCCTTCTGAGGTAACCAACGATTCGTCACCAGGTGGAGTACACTCTGAAAGGAGTGACTATGACTCTCATATGCCACACAACTAGTGTCGTATCGCTTCTGGCAGACGCCACAGTAACAAGAAACGAGAAACTGGCTGCGAAATTAGGACGAGGAGCTATGACGCACTCAAGGTAGCTAGTGCAGCGTCACCTGGAGGACTGCATCAGTAAAGTCTAGTAATCCCTGGCAGGCATTACGATGACTCACTTAAGATACACAACTAGTGACATATCGGTTCTGGCAGACTGGCCACAGTAACAAAATATATGAATCTGGGTGAGCAACTGTGACGAGTAACTATGACTCTCGTAATAGGCCAATGACTCAATACATGGAGTACTGAATCAGATAACTCGAGGAACGCCTTTCAATAGTAACGATGACATTCTTACGGTTCACAACTGGTGACAAATCCGTTCCGGCAGTGTGGCACCAGTTACAAAAATGAGACACTGTGAGAGCAACTGGGATGGGTAACTATGACTCTCTTAAGGTAGCCAATGATCGTCACCAGGAGTATTTAATCAGGAAACTCGAGTAACCCTTGGCTATAGTAACGATGACTTTCGTAGATTACACAACCTGTGACATATCGGTGCCGGCAGACTGGCCACAGTTACAATGTATTTTAATTTGGGTGGTCAACCGACAGCAATATCTATTTCCCTTCTGAGGTAACCAACGATTCGTCACCAGGTGGAGTACACTGTGAAAGGAGTGACTATGACTCTCATATGACACACAAATAGTGTCGTATCGCTTCTGGCAGACGCCACAGTAACAAGAAACGTGAAACTGGCTGCGAAATTAAGACGAGGAGCTATGACGCACTCAAGGTAGCTAGTGCAGCGTCACCTGGAGGACTGCATCAGTAAAGTCTAGTAATCCCTGGCAGGCATTACGATGATTCACTTAAGATACACAACTAGTGACATATCGGTTCTGGCAGACTGGCCACAGTAACAAAATATATGAATCTGGGTGAGAAACTGTGACGAGTAACTATGACTCTCGTAATAGGCCAATGACTCAAGACATGGAGTACTGAATCAGATAACTCGAGGAACGCCTTTCAATAGTAACGATGACGTTCTTACGGTTCACAACTGGTGTCAAATCCGTTCTGGCAGTGTGGCACCAGTTACAAAAATGAGACACTGTGAGAGCAACTGGGATGGGTAACTATGACTCTCTTAAGGTAGCCAATGATCGTCACCAGGAGTATTGAATCAGGCAACTCGAGTAACCCTTGGCTATAGTAACGATGACTTTCGTAGATTACACAACCTGTGACATATCGGTGCCGGCAGACTGGCCACAGTTACAATGTATTTTAATTTGGGTGGTCAACCGACGGCCATATCTATTTCCCTTCTGAGGTAACCAACGATTCGTCACCAGGTGGAGTACACTCTGAAAGGAGTGACTATGACTCTCATATGCCACACAACTAGTGTCGTATCGCTTCTGGCAGACGCCACAGTAACAAGAAACGAGAAACTGGCTGCGAAATTAGGACGAGGAGCTATGACGCACTCAAGGTAGCTAGTGCAGCGTCACCTGGAGGACTGCATCAGTAAAGTCTAGTAATCCCTGGCAGGCATTACGATGACTCACTTAAGATACACAACTAGTGACATATCGGTTCTGGCAGACTGGCCACAGTAACAAAATATATGAGTCTGGGTGAGAAACTGTGACGAGTAACTATGACTCTCGTAATAGGCCAATGACTCAATACATGGAGTACTGAATCAGATAACTCGAGGAACGCCTTTCAATAGTAACGATGACATTCTTACGGTTCACAACTGGTGACAAATCCGTTCTGGCAGTGTGGCACCAGTTACAAAAATGAGACACTGTGAGAGCAACTGTAATGGGTAACTATGACTCTCTTAAGGTAGCCAATGATCGTCACCAGGAGTATTGAATCAGGCAACTCGAGTAACCCTTGGCTATAGTAACGATGACTTTCGTAGATTACACAACCTGTGACATATCGATGCTGGCAGACTGGCCACAGTTACAATGTATTTTAATTTGGGTGGTCAACCGACAGGAAAATCTATTACCCTTCTGAGGTAACCGACGATTCTTCACCAGGTGGAGTACCCTCTGAAAGGAGTGACTATGACTCTCATATGACACACATCTAGTGTCGTATCGCTTCTGGCAGACGCCACAGTAACAAGAAACGTGAAACTGGCTGCGAAATTAGGACGAGGAGCTACGACGCACTCAAGGTAGCTAGTGCAGCGTCACCTGGAGGACTGCATCAGTAAAGTCTAGTAATCCCTGGCAGGCAGTACGATGATTCACTTAAGATACACAACTAGAGACATATCGGTTCTGGCAGACTGGCCACAGTAACAAAATATATGAATTTGGGTGAGCAACTGTGACGAGTAACTATGACTCTCGTAATAGGCCAATGACTCAATAGATGGAGTACTGAATCAGATAACTCGAGGAACGCCTTTCAATAGTAACGATGACATTCTTACGGTTCACAACTGGTGACAAATCCGTTCCGGCAGTGTGGCACCAGTTACAAAAATTAGACACTGTGAGAGCAACTGGGATAGGTAACTATGACTCTCTTAAGGTAGCCAATGATCGTCACCAGGAGTATTTAATCAGGAAACTCGAGTAACCTTTGGCTATAGTAACGATGACTTTCGTAGATTACACAACCTGTGACATATCGGTGCCGGCAGACTGGCCACAGTTACAATGTATTTTAATTTGGGTGGTCAACCGACAGCAATATCTATTTCCCTTCTGAGGTAACCAACGATTCGTCACCAGGTGGAGTACACTGTGAAAGGAGTGACTATGACTCTCATATGACACACAAATAGTGTCGTATCGCTTCTGGCAGACGCCACAGTAACAAGAAACGTGAAACTGGCTGCGAAATTAAGACGAGGAGCTATGACGCACTCAAGGTAGCTAGTGCAGCGTCACCTGGAGGACTGCATCAGTAAAGTCTAGTAATCCCTGGCAGGCATTACGATGATTCACTTAAAATACACAACTAGTGACATATCGGTTCTGGCAGACTAGCCACAGTAACAAAATATATGAATCTGGGTGAGAAACTGTGACGAGTAACTATGACTCTCGTAATAGGCCAATGACTCAAGACATGGAGTACTGAATCAGATAACTCGAGGAACGCCTTGCAATAGTAACAATGACTTTCTTACGGTTCACAACTGGTGTCAAATCCGTTCTGGCAGTGTGGCACCAGTTACAAAAATGAGACACTGTGAGAGCAACTGGGATGGGTAACTATGACTCTCTTAAGGTAGCCAATGATCGTCACCAGGAGTATTGAATCAGGCAACTCGAGTAACCCTTGGCTATAGTAACGATGACTTTCGTAGATTACACAAACTGTGACATATCGGTGCCGGCAGACTGGCCACAGTTACAATGTATTTTAATTTGGGTGGTCAACCGACGGCCATATCTATTTCCCTTCTGAGGTAACCAACGATTCGTCACCAGGTGGAGTACACTCTGAAAGGAGTGACTATGACTCTCATATGACACACATCTAGTGTCGTATCGCTTCTGGCAGACGCCACAGTAACAAGAAACGTGAAACTGGCTGCGAAATTAGGACGAGGAGCTACGACGCACTCAAGGTAGCTAGTGCAGCGTCACCTGGAGGACTGCATCAGTAAAGTCTAGTAATCCCTGGCAGGCAGTACGATGATTCACTTAAGATACACAACTAGAGACATATCGGTTCTGGCAGACTGGCCACAGTAACAAAATATATGAATCTGGGTGAGCAACTGTGACGAGTAACTATGACTCTCGTAATAGGCCAATGCCTCAATACATGGAGTATTGAATCAGATAACTCGAGGAACGCCTTTCAATAGTAACGATGACATTCTTACGGTTCACAACTGGTGACAAATCCGTTCTGGCAGCCCGGCACCAGTAACAAAAATGAGACACTGCGTGAGCAACTGGGATGGGTAACTATGACACTCTTAAGGTAGCCAATGATCGTCACCAGGAGTATTCAATCAGGAAACTCGAGTAACCCTTGGCTATAGTAACGATGACTTTCGTAGATTACACAACCTGTGACATATCAGTGCTGGCAGACTGGCCACAGTTACAATGTATTTTAATTTGGGTGGTCAACCGACAGCAATATCTATTACCCTTCTGAGGTAACCGACGATTCGTGACCAGGTGGAATACACTCTGAAAGGAGTGACTATGACTCTCATATGCCACACAACTAGTGTCGTATCACTTCTGGCAGACGCCACAGTAACAAGAAACGAGAAACTGGCTGCGAAATTAGGACGAGGAGCTATGACGCACTCAAGGTAGCTAGTGCAGCGTCACCTGGAGGACTGCATCAGTAAAGTCTAGTAATCCCTGGCAGGCATTACGATGACTCACTTAAGATACACAACTAGTGACATATCGGTTCTGGCAGACTGGCCACAGTAACAAAATATATGAATTTGGGTGAGCAACTGTGACGAGTAACTATGACTCTCGTAATAGGCCAATGACTCAATAGATGGAGTACTGAATCAGATAACTCGAGGAACGCCTTTCAATAGTAACGATGACATTCTTACGGTTCACAACTGGTGACAAATCCGTTCCGGCAGTGTGGCACCAGTTACAAAAATTAGACACTGTGAGAGCAACTGGGATGGGTAACTATGACTCTCTTAAGGTAGCCAATGATCGTCACCAGGAGTATTTAATCAGGAAACTCGAGTAACCTTTGGCTATAGTAACGATGACTTTCGTAGATTACACAACCTGTGACATATCGGTGCCGGCAGACTGGCCACAGTTACAATGTATTTTAATTTGGGTGGTCAACCGACAGCAATATCTATTTCCCTTCTGAGGTAACCAACGATTCGTCACCAGGTGGAGTACACTGTGAAAGGAGTGACTATGACTCTCATATGACACACAAATAGTGTCGTATCGCTTCTGGCAGACGCCACAGTAACAAGAAACGTGAAACTGGCTGCGAAATTAAGACAAGGAGCTATGACGCACTCAAGGTAGCTAGTGCAGCGTCACCTGGAGGACTGCATCAGTAAAGTCTAGTAATCCCTGGCAGGCATTACGATGAGTCACTTAAGATACACAACTAGTGACATATCGGTTCTGGCAGACTGGCCACAGTAACAAAATATATGAATCTGGGTGAGAAACTGTGACGAGTAACTATGACTCTCGTAATAGGCCAATGACTCAAGACATGGAGTACTGAATCAGATAACTCGAGGAACGCCTTGCAATAGTAACAATGACTTTCTTACGGTTCACAACTGGTGTCAAATCCGTTCTGGCAGTGTGGCACCAGTTACAAAAATGAGACACTGTGAGAGCAACTGGGATGGGTAACTATGACTCTCTTAAGGTAGCCAATGATCGTCACCAGGAGTATTGAATCAGGCAACTCGAGTAACCCTTGGCTATAGTAACGATGACTTTCGTAGATTACACAACCTGTGACATATCGGTGCCGGCAGACTGGCCACAGTTACAATGTATTTTAATTTGGGTGGTCAACCGACGGCCATATCTATTTCCCTTCTGAGGTAACCAACGATTCGTCACCAGGTGGAGTACACTCTGAAAGGAGTGACTATGACTCTCATATGACACACAACTAGTGTCGTATCGCTTCTGGCAGACGCCACAGTAACAAGAAACGTGAAACTGGCAGCGAAATTAAGTCGAGGAGCTATGACGCACTCAAGGTAGCTAGTGCAGCGTCACCTGGAGGACTGCATCAGTAAAGTCTAGTAATCCCTGGCAGGCAGTACGATGATTCACTTAAGATACACAACTAGTGACATATCGGTTCTGGCAGACTGGCCACAGTAACAAAATATATGAATCTGGGTGAGCAACTGTGACGAGTAACTATGACTCTCGTAATAGGCCAATGCCTCAATACATGGAGTATTGAATCAGATAACTCGAGGAACGCCTTTCAATAGTAACGATGACATTCTTACGGTTCACAACTGGTGACAAATCCGTTCTGGCTGTCTGGCACCAGTAACAAAAATGAGACACTGCGTGAGCAACTGGGATGGGTAACTATGACTCTCTTAAGGTAGCCAATGATCGTCACCAGGAGTATTGAATCAGGAAACTCGAGTAACCCTTGGCTATAGTAACGATGACTTTCGTAGATTACACAACCTGTGACATATCAGTGCTGGCAGACTGGCCACAGTTACAATGTATTTTAATTTGGGTGGTCAACCGACAGCAATATCTATTACCCTTCTGAGGTAACCAACGATTCGTGACCAGGTGGAATACACTCTGAAAGGAGTGACTATGACTCTCATATGCCACACAACTAGTGTCGTATCACTTCTGGCAGACGCCACAGTAACAAGAAACGAGAAACTGGCTGCGAAATTAGGACGAATAGCTATGACGCACTCAAGGTAGCTAGTGCAGCGTCACCTGGAGGACTGCATCAGTAAAGTCTAGTAATCCCTGGCAGGCATTACGATGACTCACTTAAGATACACAACTAGTGACATATCGGTTCTGGCAGACTGGCCACAGTAACAAAATATATGAATCTGGGTGAGCAACTGTGACGAGTAACTATGACTCTCGTAATAGGCCAATGACTCAATACATGGAGTACTGAATCAGATAACTCGAGGAACGCCTTTCAATAGTAACGATGACATTCTTACGGTTCACAACTGGTGACAAATCCGTTCTGGCAGTGTGGCACCAGTTACAAAAATGAGACACTGTGAGAGCAACTGGGATGGGTAACTATGACTCTCTTAAGGTAGCCAATGATCGTCACCAGGAGTATTGAATCAGGCAACTCGAGTAACCCTTGGATATAGTAACGATGACTTTCGTAGATTACACAACCTGTGACATATCGGTGCTGGCAGACTGGCCACTGTTACAATGTATTTTAATTTGGGTGGTCATCCGACAGGAAAATCTATTACCCTTCTGAGGTAACCGACGATTCGTCACCAGGTGGAGTACACTCTGAAAGGAGTGACTATGACTCTCATATGACACACATCTGGTGTCGTATCGCTTCTGGCAGACGCCACAGTAACAAGAAACGTGAAACTGGCTGCGAAATTAAGACGAGGAGCTATGACGCACTCAAGGTAGCTAGTGCAGCGTCACCTGGAGGACTGCATCAGTAAAGTCTAGTAATCCCTGGCAGGCATTACGATGATTCACTTAAGATACACAACTAGTGACATATCGGTTCTGGCAGACTGGCCACAGTAACAAAATATATGAATCTGGGTGAGCAACTGTGACGAGTAACTATGACTCTCGTAATAGGCCAATGCCTCAATACATGGAGTATTGAATCAGATAACTCGAGGAACGCCTTTCAATAGTAACGATGACATTCTTACGGTTCACAACTGGTGACAAATCCGTTCTGGCTGTCTGGCAGCAGTAACAAAAATGAGACACTGCGTGAGCAACTGGGATGGGTAACTATGACTCTCTTAAGGTAGCCAATGATCGTCACCAGGAGTATTGAATCAGGAAACTCGAGTAACCCTTGGCTATAGTAACGATGACTTTCGTAGATTACACAACCTGTGACATATCAGTGCTGGCAGACTGGCCACAGTTACAATGTATTTTAATTTGGGTGGTCAACCGACAGCAATATCTATTACCCTTCTGAGGTAACCAACGATTCGTGACCAGGTGGAATACACTCTGAAAGGAGTGACTATGACTCTCATATGCCACACAACTAGTGTCGTATCACTTCTGGCAGACGCAACAGTAACAAGAAACGAGAAACTGGCTGCGAAATTAGGACGAGGAGCTATGACGCACTCAAGGTAGCTAGTGCAGCGTCACCTGGAGGACTGCATCAGTAAAGTCTAGTAATCCCTGGCAGGCTTTACGATGACTCACTTAAGATACACAACTAGTGACATACCGGTTCTGGCAGACTGGCCACAGTAACAAAATATATGAATCTGGGTGAGCAACTGTGACGAGTAACTATGACTCTCGTAATAGGCCAATGACTCAATACATGGAGTATTGAATCAGATAACTCGAGGAACGCCCTGCAAAAGTAACAATGACTCTCTTACGGTTCACAACTGGTGACAAATCCGTTCTGGCAGCCTGGCACCAGTAACAAAAATGAGACACTGCGTGAGCAACTGGGATGGGTAACTATGACTCTCTTAAGGTAGCCAATGATCGTCACCAGGAGTATTGAATCAGGAAACTCGAGTAACCCTTGGCTATAGTAACGATGACTTTCGTAGATTACACAACCTGTGACATATCGGTGCTGGCAGACTGGCCACAGTTACAATGTATTTTAATTTGGGTGGTCAACCGACAGCAATATCTATTACCCTTCTGAGGTAACCGACGATTCGTCACTAGGTGGAGTACACTCTGAAAGGAGTGACTATGACTCTCATATGCCACACAACTAGTGTCGTATCGCTTCTGGCAGACGCCACAGTAACAAGAAACGAGAAACTGGCTGCGAAATTAGGACGAGGAGCTATGACGCACTCAAGGTAGGTAGTGCAGCGTCACCTGGAGGACTGCATCAGAAAAGTCTAGTAATCCCTGGCAGGCATTACGATGACTCACTTAAGATACACAACTAGTGACATATCGGTTCTGGCAGACTGGCCACAGTAACAAAATATATGAGTCTGGGTGAGAAACTGTGACGAGTAACTATGACTCTCGTAATAGGCCAATGACTCAATACATGGAGTACTGAATCAGATAACTCGAGGAACGCCTTTCAATAGTAACGATGACATTCTTACGGTTCACAACTGGTGACAAATCCGTTCTGGCAGTGTGGCACCAGTTACAAAAATGAGACACTGTGAGAGCAACTGGGATGGGTAACTATGACTCTCTTAAGGTAGCCAATGATCGTCACCAGGAGTATTGAATCAGGCAACTCGAGTAACCCTTGGCTATAGTAACGATGACTTTCGTAGATTACACAACCTGTGACATATCGGTGCTGGCAGACTGGCCACAGTTACAATGTATTTTAATTTGGGTGGTCAACCGACAGGAAAATCTATTACCCTTCTGAGGTAACCGACGATTCGTCACCAGGTGGAGTACCCTCTGAAAGGAGTGACTATGACTCTCATATGACACACATCTAGTGTCGTATCGCTTCTGGCAGACGCCACAGTAACAAGAAACGTGAAACTGGCTGCGAAATTAGGACGAGGAGCTACGACGCACTCAAGGTAGCTAGTGCAGCGTCACCTGGAGGACTGCATCAGTAAAGTCTAGTAATCCCTGGCAGGCAGTACGATGATTCACTTAAGATACACAACTAGAGACATATCGGTTCTGGCAGACTGGCCACAGTAACAAAATATATGAATCTGGGTGAGCAACTGTGACGAGTAACTATGACTCTCGTAATAGGCCAATGCCTCAATACATGGAGTATTGAATCAGATAACTCGAGGAACGCCTTTCAATAGTAACGATGACATTCTTACGGTTCACAACTGGTGACAAATCCGTTCTGGCTGTCTGGCACCAGTAACAAAAATGAGACACTGCGTGAGCAACTGGGATGGGTAACTATGACTCTCTTAAGGTAGCCAATGATCGTCACCAGGAGTATTGAATCAGGAATCTCGAGTAACCCTTGGCTATAGTAACGATGACTTTCGTAGATTACACAACCTGTGACATATCAGTGCTGGCAGACTGGCCACAGTTACAATGTATTTTAATTTGGATGGTCAACCGACAGCAATATCTATTACCCTTCTGAGGTAACCGACGATTCGTGACCAGGTGGAATACACTCTGAAAGGAGTGACTATGACTCTCATATGCCACACAACTAGTGTTGTATCACTTCTGGCAGACGCCACAGTAACAAGAAACGAGAAACTGGCTGCGAAATTAGGACGAGGAGCTATGACGCACTCAAGGTAGCTAGTGCAGCGTCACCTGGAGGACTGCATCAGTAAAGTCTAGTAATCCCTGGCAGGCATTACGATGACTCACTTAAGATACACAACTAGTGACATATCGGTTCTGGCAGACTGGCCACAGTAACAAAATATATGAATCTGGGTGAGCAACTGTGACGAGTAACTATGACTCTCGTAATAGGCCAATGACTCAATACATGGAGTACTGAATCAGATAACTCGAGGAACGCCTTTCAATAGTAACGATGACATTCTTACGGATCACAACTGGTGACAAATCCGTTCCGGCAGTGTGGCACCAGTTACAAAAATGAGACACTGTGAGAGCAAATGGGATGGAAAACTATGACTCTCTTAAGGTAGCCAATGATCGTCACCAGGAGTATTTAATCAGGAAACTCGAGTAACCCTTGGCTATAGTAACGATGACTTTCGTAGATTACACAACCTGTGACATATCGGTGCCGGCAGACTGGCCACAGTTACAATGTATTTTAATTTGGGTGGTCAACCGACAGCAATATCTATTTCCCTTCTGAGGTAACCAACGATTCGTCACCAGGTGGAGTACACTGTGAAAGGAGTGACTATGACTCTCATATGACACACAAATAGTGTCGTATCGCTTCTGGCAGACGCCACAGTAACAAGAAACGAGAAACTGGCTGCGAAATTAGGACGAGGAGCTACGACGCACTCAAGGTAGCTAGTGCAGCGTCACCTGGAGGACTGCATCAGTAAAGTCTAGTAATCCCTGGCAGGCTTTACGATGACTCACTTAAGATACACAACTAGTGACATACCGGTTCTGGCAGACTGGCCACAGTAACAAAATATATGAATCTGGGTGAGCAACTGTGACGAGTAACTATGACTCTCGTAATAGGCCAATGACTCAATACATGGAGTATTGAATCAGATAACTCGAGGAACGCCCTGCAAAAGTAACAATGACTCTCTTACGGTTCACAACTGGTGACAAATCCGTTCTGGCAGCCTGGCACCAGTAACAAAAATGAGACACTGCGTGAGCAACTGGGATGGGTAACTATGACTCTCTTAAGGTAGCCAATGATCGTCACCAGGAGTATTGAATCAGGAAACTCGAGTAACCCTTGGCTATAGTAACGATGACTTTCGTAGATTACACAACCTGTGACATATCGGTGCTGGCAGACTGGCCACAGTTACAATGTATTTTAATTTGGGTGGTCAACCGACAGCAATATCTATTACCCTTCTGAGGTAACCGACGATTCGTCACTAGGTGGAGTACACTCTGAAAGGAGTGACTATGACTCTCATATGCCACACAACTAGTGTCGTATCGCTTCTGGCAGACGCCACAGTAACAAGAAACGAGAAACTGGCTGCGAAATTAGGACGAGGAGCTATGACGCACTCAAGGTAGGTAGTGCAGCGTCACCTGGAGGACTGCATCAGAAAAGTCTAGTAATCCCTGGCAGGCATTACGATGACTCACTTAAGATACACAACTAGTGACATATCGGTTCTGGCAGACTGGCCACAGTAACAAAATATATGAGTCTGGGTGAGAAACTGTGACGAGTAACTATGACTCTCGTAATAGGCCAATGACTCAATACATGGAGTACTGAATCAGATAACTCGAGGAACGCCTTTCAATAGTAACGATGACATTCTTACGGTTCACAACTGGTGACAAATCCGTTCTGGCAGTGTGGCACCAGTTACAAAAATGAGACACTGTGAGAGCAACTGGGATGGGTAACTATGACTCTCTTAAGGTAGCCAATGATCGTCACCAGGAGTATTGAATCAGGCAACTCGAGTAACCCTTGGCTATAGTAACGATGACTTTCGTAGATTACACAACCTGTGACATATCGGTGCTGGCAGACTGGCCACAGTTACAATGTATTTTAATTTGGGTGGTCAACCGACAGGAAAATCTATTACCCTTCTGAGGTAACCGACGATTCGTCACCAGGTGGAGTACCCTCTGAAAGGAGTGACTATGACTCTCATATGACACACATCTAGTGTCGTATCGCTTCTGGCAGACGCCACAGTAACAAGAAACGTGAAACTGGCTGCGAAATTAGGACGAGGAGCTACGACGCACTCAAGGTAGCTAGTGGAGCGTCACCTGGAGGACTGCATCAGTAAAGTCTAGTAATCCCTGGCAGGCAGTACGATGATTCACTTAAGATACACAACTAGAGACATATCGGTTCTGGCAGACTGGCCACAGTAACAAAATATATGAATCTGGGTGAGCAACTGTGACGAGTAACTATGACTCTCGTAATAGGCCAATGCCTCAATACATGGAGTATTGAATCAGATAACTCGAGGAACGCCTTTCAATAGTAACGATGACATTCTTACGGTTCACAACTGGTGACAAATCCGTTCTGGCTGTCTGGCACCAGTAACAAAAATGAGACACTGCGTGAGCAACTGGGATGGGTAACTATGACTCTCTTAAGGTAGCCAATGATCGTCACCAGGAGTATTGAATCAGGAATCTCGAGTAACCCTTGGCTATAGTAACGATGACTTTCGTAGATTACACAACCTGTGACATATCAGTGCTGGCAGACTGGCCACAGTTACAATGTATTTTAATTTGGATGGTCAACCGACAGCAATATCTATTACCCTTCTGAGGTAACCGACGATTCGTGACCAGGTGGAATACACTCTGAAAGGAGTGACTATGACTCTCATATGCCACACAACTAGTGTTGTATCACTTCTGGCAGACGCCACAGTAACAAGAAACGAGAAACTGGCTGCGAAATTAGGACGAGGAGCTATGACGCACTCAAGGTAGCTAGTGCAGCGTCACCTGGAGGACTGCATCAGTAAAGTCTAGTAATCCCTGGCAGGCATTACGATGACTCACTTAAGATACACAACTAGTGACATATCGGTTCTGGCAGACTGGCCACAGTAACAAAATATATGAATCTGGGTGAGCAACTGTGACGAGTAACTATGACTCTCGTAATAGGCCAATGACTCAATACATGGAGTACTGAATCAGATAACTCGAGGAACGCCTTTCAATAGTAACGATGACATTCTTACGGATCACAACTGGTGACAAATCCGTTCCGGCAGTGTGGCACCAGTTACAAAAATGAGACACTGTGAGAGCAAATGGGATGGAAAACTATGACTCTCTTAAGGTAGCCAATGATCGTCACCAGGAGTATTTAATCAGGAAACTCGAGTAACCCTTGGCTATAGTAACGATGACTTTCGTAGATTACACAACCTGTGACATATCGGTGCCGGCAGACTGGCCACAGTTACAATGTATTTTAATTTGGGTGGTCAACCGACAGCAATATCTATTTCCCTTCTGAGGTAACCAACGATTCGTCACCAGGTGGAGTACACTGTGAAAGGAGTGACTATGACTCTCATATGACACACAAATAGTGTCGTATCGCTTCTGGCAGACGCCACAGTAACAAGAAACGTGAAACTGGCTGCGAAATTAAGACGAGGAGCTACGACGCACTCAAGGTAGCTAGTGCAGCGTCACCTGGAGGACTGCATCAGTAAAGTCTAGTAATCCCTGGCAGGCATTACGATGATTCACTTAAGATACACAACTAGTGACATATCGGTTCTGGCAGACTGGCCACAGTAACAAAATATATGAATCTGGGTGAGCAACTGTGACGAGTAACTATGACTCTCGTAATAGGCCAATGACTCAAGACATGGAGTACTGAATCAGATAACTCGAGGAACGCCTTTCAATAGTAACGATGACATTCTTACGGTTCACAACTGGTGTCAAATCCGTTCTGGCAGTGTGGCACCAGTTACAAAAATTAGACACTGTGAGAGCAACTGGGATGGGTAACTATGACTCTCTTAAGGTGGCCAATGATCGTCACCAGGAGTATTGAATCAGGCAACTCGAGTAACCCTTGGCTATAGTAACGATGACTTTCGTAGATTACACAACCTGTGACATATCGGTGCCGGCAGACTGGCCACAGTTACAATGTATTTTAATTTGGGTGGTCAACCGACGGCCATATCTATTTCCCTTCTGAGGTAACCAACGATTCGTCACCAGGTGGAGTACACTCTGAAAGGAGTGACTATGACTCTCATATGACACACAACTAGTGTCGTATCGCTTCTGGCAGACGCCACAGTAACAAGAAACGTGAAACTGGCAGCGAAATTAAGTCGAGGAGCTATGACGCACTCAAGGTAGCTAGTGCAGCGTCACCTGGAGGACTGCATCAGTAAAGTCTAGTAATCCCTGGCAGGCAGTACGATGATTCACTTAAGATACACAACTAGTGACATATCGGTTCTGGCAGACTGGCCACAGTAACAAAATATATGAATCTGGGTGAGCAACTGTGACGAGTAACTATGACTCTCGTAATAGGCCAATGCCTCAATACATGGAGTATTGAATCAGATAACTCGAGGAACGCCTTTCAATAGTAACGATGACATTCTTACGGTTCACAACTGGTGACAAATCCGTTCTGGCTGTCTGGCACCAGTAACAAAAATGAGACACTGCGTGAGCAACTGGGATGGGTAACTATGACTCTCTTAAGGTAGCCAATGATCGTCACCAGGAGTATTGAATCAGGAAACTCGAGTAACCCTTGGCTATAGTAACGATGACTTTCGTAGAATACACAACCTGTGACATATCAGTGCTGGCAGACTGACCACAGTTACAATGCATTTTAATTTGGGTGGTCAACCGACAGCAATATCTATTACCCTTCTGAGGTAACCAACGATTCGTGACCAGGTGGAATACACTCTGAAAGGAGTGACTATGACTCTCATATGCCACACAACTAGTGTCGTATCACTTCTGGCAGACGCCACAGTAATAAGAAACGAGAAACTGGCTGCGAAATTAGGACGAGGAGCTATGACGCACTCAAGGTAGCTAGTGCAGTGTCACCTGGAGGACTGCATCAGTAAAGTCTAGTAATCCCTGGCAGGCATTACGATGACTCACTTAAGATACACAACTAGTGACATATCGGTTCTGGCAGACTGGCCACAGTAACAATATATATGAATCTGGGTGAGCAACTGTGACGAGTAACTATGACTCTCGTAATAGGCCAATGACTCAATACATGGAGTACTGAATCAGATAACTCGAGGAACGCCTTTCAATAGTAACGATGACATTCTTACGGTTCACAACTGGTGACAAATCCGTTCTGGCAGTGTGGCACCAGTTACAAAAATGAGACACTGTGAGAGCAACTGGGATGGGTAACTATGACTCTCTTAAGGTAGCCAATGATCGTCACCAGGAGTATTGAATCAGGCAACTCGAGTAACCCTTGGATATAGTAACGATGACTTTTGTAGATTACACAACCTGTGACATATCGGTGCTGGCAGACTGGCCACTGTTACAATGTATTTTAATTTGGGTGGTCATCCGACAGGAAAATCTATTACCCTTCTGAGGTAACCGACGATTCGTCACCAGGTGGAGTACACTCTGAAAGGAGTGACTATGACTCTCATATGACACACATCTGGTGTCGTATCGCTTCTGGCAGACGCCACAGTAACAAGAAACGTGAAACTGGCTGCGAAATTAAGACGAGGAGCTATGACGCACTCAAGGTAGCTAGTGCAGCGTCACCTGGAGGACTGCATCAGTAAAGTCTAGTAATCCCTGGCAGGCATTACGATGATTCACTTAAGATACACAACTAGTGACATATCGGTTCTGGCAGACTGGCCACAGTAACAAAATATATGAATCTGGGTGAGCAACTGTGACGAGTAACTATGACTCTCGTAATAGGCCAATGACTCAATACATGGAGTATTGAATCAGATAACTCGAGCAACGCCTTTCAATAGTAACGATGACATTCTTACGGTTCACAACTGGTGACAAATCCGTTCTGGCAGTCTGGCACCAGTAACAAAAATGAGACACTGCGTGAGCAACTGGGATGGGTAACTATGACTCTCTTAAGGTAGCTAATGATCGTCACCAGGAGTATTGAATCAGGAAACTCGAGTAACCCTTGGCTATAGTAACGATGACTTTCGTAGATTACACAACCTGTGACATATCGGTGCTGGCAGACTGGCCACAGTTACAATGTATTTTAATTTGGGTGGTCAACCGACAGCAATATCTATTACCCTTCTGAGGTAACCGACGATTCGTGACCAGGTGGAATACACTCTGAAAGGAGTGACTATGACTCTCATATGCCACACAACTAGTGTCGTATCACTTCTGGCAGACGCCACAGTAACAAGAAACGAGAAACTGGCTGCGAAATTAGGACGAGGAGCTATGACGCACTCAAGGTAGCTAGTGCAGCGTCACCTGGAGGACTGCATCAGTAAAGTCTAGTAATCCCTGGCAGGCATTACGATGACTCACTTAAGATACACAACTAGTGACATATCGGTTCTGGCAGACTGGCCACAGTAACAAAATATATGAATCTGGGTGAGCAACTGTGACGAGTAACTATGACTCTCGTAATAGGCCAATGACTCAATACATGGAGTACTGAATCAGAAAACTCGAGGAACGCCTTTCAATAGTAACGATGACATTCTTACAGTTCACAACTGGTGACAAATCCGTTCTGGCAGTGTGGCACCAGTTACAAAAATGAGACACTGTGAGAGCAACTGGGATGGGTAACTATGACTCTCTTAAGGTAGCCAATGATCGTCACCAGGAGTATTGAATCAGGCAACTCGAGTAACCCTTGGCTATAGTAACGATGACTTTCGTAGATTACACAACCTGTAACATATCGGTGCTGGCAGACTGGCCACAATTACAATGTATTTTAATTTGGGTGGTCAACCGAAAGCAATATCTATTACCCTTCTGTGGTAACCGACGATTCGTCACCAGGTGGAGTACACTCTGAAAGGAGTGACTATGACTCTCATATGACACACAACTAGTGTCGTATCGTTTCTGGAAGACGCCACAGTAACAAGAAACGTGAAACTGGCTGCGAAATTAGCACGAGGAGCTACGAGGCACTCAAGGTAGCTAGTGCAGCGTCACCTGGAGGACTGCATCAGTAAAGTCTAGTAATCCCTAGCAGGCATAACGATGACTCACTTAAGATACACAACTAGTGACATATCGGTTCTGGCAGACTGACCACAGTAACAAAATATATGAATCTGGGTGAGCAACTGTGACGAGTAACTATGACTCTCGTAATAGGCCATTGACTCAATACTTGGAGTATTGAATCAGATAACTCGAGGAACGCCTTGCAAAAGTAACAATGACTTTCTTACGGTTCACAACTGGTGACAAATCCGTTCTGGCAGCCTGGCACCAGTAACAAAAATGAGACACTGCGTGAGCAACTGGGATGGGTAACTATGTCTCTCTTAAGGTAGCCAATGATCGTCACCAGGAGTATTGAATCAGGAAACTCGAGTAACCCTTGGCTATAGTAACGATGACTTACGTAGATTACACAACCTGTGACATATCGGTGCTGGCAGACTGGCCACAGTTACAATGTATTTTAATTTCGGTGGTCAACCGACAGCAATATCTATTACCCTTCTGAGGTAACCGACGATTCGTGACCAGGTGGAATACACTCTGAAAGGAGTGACTATGACTCTCATATGCCACACAACTAGTGTCGTATCACTTCTGGCAGACGCCACAGTAACAAGAAACGAGAAACTGGCTGCGAAATTAGGACGAGGAGCTATGACGCACTCAAGGTAGCTAGTGCAGCGTCACCTGGAGGACTGCATCAGTAAAGTCTAGTAATCCCTGGCAGGCATTACGATGACTCACTTAAGATACACAACTAGTGACATATCGGTTCTGGCAGACTGGCCACAGTAACAAAATATATGAATCTGTGTGAGAAACTGTGACGAGTAACTATGACCCTCGTAATAGGCCAATGACTCAATACATGGAGTACTGAATCAGATAACTCGAGGAACGCCTTTCAATAGTAACGATGACATTCTTACGGTTCACAACTGGTGACAAATCCGTTCTGGCAGTGTGGCACCAGTTACAAAAATGAGACACTGTGAGAGCAACTGGGATGGGTAACTATGACTCTCTTAAGGTAGCCAATGATCGTCACCAGGAGTATTGAATCAGGCAACTCGAGTAACCCTTGGCTATAGTAACGATGACTTTCGTAGATTACACAACCTGTGACATATCGGTGCCGGCAGACTGGCCACAGTTACAATGTATTTTAATTTGGGTGGTCAACCGACGGCCATATCTATTTCCCTTCTGAGGTAACCAACGATTCGTCACCAGGTGGAGTACACTCTGAAAGGAGTGACTATGACTCTCATATGACACACAACTAGTGTCGTATCGCTTCTGGCAGACGCCACAGTAACAAGAAACGTGAAACTGGCAGCGAAATTAAGACGAGGAGCTATGACGCACTCAAGGTAGCTAGTGCAGCGTCACCTGGAGGACTGCATCAGTAAAGTCTAGTAATCCCTGGCAGGCATTACGATGATTCACTTAAGATACACAACTAGTGACATATCGGTTCTGGCAGACTGGCCACAGTAACAAAATATATGAATCTGGGTGAGCAAATGTGACGAGTAACTATGACTCTCGTACTAGGCCAATGACTCAATACATGGAGTACTGAAACAGATAACTCGAGGAACACCTTTCAATAGTAACGATGACATTCTTACGGTTCACAACTGGTGACAAATCCGTTCTGGCAGTGTGGCACCAGTTACAAAAATGAGACACTGTGAGAGCAACTGGGATGGGTAACTATGACTCTCTTAGGGTAGCCAATGATCGTCACCAGGAGTATTGAATCAGGCAACTCGAGTAACCCTTGGCTATAGTAACGATGACTTTCGTAGATTACACAACCTGTGACATATCGGTGCTGGCAGACTGGCCACAGTTACAATGTATTTTAATTTGGGTGGTCAACCGACAGGAAAATCTATTACCCTTCTGAGGTAACCGACGATTCGTCACCAGGTGGAGTACCCTCTGAAAGGAGTGACTATGACTCTCATATGACACACATCTAGTGTCGTATCGCTTCTGGCAGACGCCACAGTAACAAGAAACGTGAAACTGGCTGCGAAATTAGGACGAGGAGCTACGACGCACTCAAGGTAGCTAGTGCAGCGTCACCTGGAGGACTGCATCAGTAAAGTCTAGTAATCCCTGGCAGGCAGTACGATGATTCACTTAAGATACACAACTAGTGACATATCGGTTCTGGCAGACTGGCCACAGTAACAAAATATATGAATCTGGGTGAGCAACTGTGACGAGTAACTATGACTCTCGTAATAGGCCAATGACTCAATACATGGAGAATTGAATCAGATAACTCGAGGAACGCCTTTCAATAGTAACGATGACATTCTTACGGTTCACAACTGGTGACAAATCCGTTCTGGCAGTCTGGCACCAGTAACAAAAATGAGACACTGCGTGAGCAACTGGGATGGGTAACTATGACTCTCTTAAGGTAGCCAATGATCGTCACCAGGAGTATTGAATCAGGAAACTCGAGTAACCCTTGCCTATAGTAACGATGACTTTCGTAGATTACACAACCTGTGACATATCGGTGCTGGCAGACTGGCCACAGTTACAATGTATTTTAATTTCGGTGGTCAACCGACAGCAATATCTATTACCCTTCTGAGGTAACCGACGATTCGTGACCAGGTGGAATACACTCTGAAAGGAGTGACTATGACTCTCATATGCCACACAACTAGTGTCGTATCACTTCTGGCAGACGCCACAGTAACAAGAAACGAGAAACTGGCTGCGAAATTAGGACGAGGAGCTATGACGCACTCAAGGTAGCTAGTGCAGCGTCACCTGGAGGACTGCATCAGTAAAGTCTAGTAATCCCTGGCAGGCATTACGATGACTCACTTAAGATACACAACTAGTGACATATCGGTTCTGGCAGACTGGCCACAGTAACAAAATATATGAATCTGGGTGAGAAACTGTGACGAGTAACTATGACCCTCGTAATAGGCCAATGACTCAATACATGGAGTACTGAATCAGATAACTCGAGGAACGCCTTTCAATAGTAACGATGACATTCTTACGGTTCACAACTGGTGACAAATCCGTTCTGGCAGTGTGGCACCAGTTACAAAAATGAGACACTGTGAGAGCAACTGGGATGGGTAACTATGACTCTCTTAAGGTAGCCAATGATCGTCACCAGGAGTATTGAATCAGGAAACTCGAGTAACCCTTGGCTATAGTAACGATGACTTTCGTAGATTACACAACCTGTGACATATCGGTGCCGGCAGACTGGCCACAGTTACAATGTATTTTAATTTGGGTGGTCAACCGACGGCCATATCTATTTCCCTTCTGAGGTAACCAACGATTCGTCACCAGGTGGAGTACACTCTGAAAGGAGTGACTATGACTCTCATATGACACACAACTAGTGTCGTATCGCTTCTGGCAGACGCCACAGTAACAAGAAACGTGAAACTGGCAGCGAAATTAAGACGAGGAGCTATGACGCACTCAAGGTAGCTAGTGCAGCGTCACCTGGAGGACTGCATCAGTAAAGTCTAGTAATCCCTGGCAGGCATTACGATGATTCACTTAAGATACACAACTAGTGACATATCAGTTCTGGCAGACTGGCCACAGTAACAAAATATATGAATCTGGGTGAGCAAATGTGACGAGTAACTATGACTCTCGTACTAGGCCAATGACTCAATACATGGAGTACTGAATCAGATAACTCGAGGAACGCCTTTCAATAGTAACGATGACATTCTTACGGTTCACAACTGGTGACAAATCCGTTCTGGCAGTGTGGCACCAGTTACAAAAATGAGACACTGTGAGAGCAACTGGGATGGGTAACTATGACTCTCTTAGGGTAGCCAATGATCGTCACCAGGAGTATTGAATCAGGAAACTCGAGTAACCCTTGGCTATAGTAACGATGACTTTCGTAAATTACACAACCTGTGACATATCGGTGCTGGCAGACTGGCCACAATTACAATGTATTTTAATTTGGGTGGTCAACCGAAAGCAATATCTATTACCCTTCTGTGGTAACCGACGATTCGTCACCAGGTGGAGTACACTCTGAAAGGAGTGACTATGACTCTCATATGACACACAACTAGTGTCGTATCACTTCTGGCAGACGCCACAGTAACAAGAAACGAGAAACTGGCTGCGAAATTAGGACGAGGAGCTATGACGCACTCAAGGTAGCTAGTGCAGCGTCACCTGGAGGACTGCATCAGTAAAGTCTAGTAATCCCTGGCAGGCATTACGATGACTCACTTAAGATACACAACTAGTGACATATCGGTTCTGGCAGACTGGCCACAGTAACAAAATATATGAATCTGTGTGAGAAACTGTGACGAGTAACTATGACCCTCGTAATAGGCCAATGACTCAATACATGGAGTACTGAATCAGATAACTCGAGGAACGCCTTTCAATAGTAACGATGACATTCTTACGGTTCACAACTGGTGACAAATCCGTTCTGGCAGTGTGGCACCAGTTACAAAAATGAGACACTGTTAGAGCAACTGGGATGGGTAACTATGACTCTCTTAAGGTAGCCAATGATCGTCACCAGGAGTATTGAATCAGGCAACTCGAGTAACCCTTGGCTATAGTAACGATGACTTTCGTAGATTACACAACCTGTGACATATCGGTGCCGGCAGACTGGCCACAGTTACAATGTATTTTAATTTGGGTGGTCAACCGACGGCCATATCTATTTCCCTTCTGAGGTAACCAACGATTCGTCACCAGGTGGAGTACACTCTGAAAGGAGTGACTATGACTCTCATATGACACACAACTAGTGTCGTATCGCTTCTGGCAGACGCCACAGTAACAAGAAACGTGAAACTGGCAGCGAAATTAAGACGAGGAGCTATGACGCACTCAAGGTAGCTAGTGCAGCGTCACCTGGAGGACTGCATCAGTAAAGTCTAGTAATCCCTGGCAGGCATTACGATGATTCACTTAAGATACACAACTAGTGACATATCGGTTCTGGCAGACTGGCCACAGTAACAAAATATATGAATCTGGGTGAGCAAATGTGACGAGTAACTATGACTCTCGTACTAGGCCAATGACTCAATACATGGAGTACTGAATCAGATAACTCGAGGAACACCTTTCAATAGTAACGATGACATTCTTACGGTTCACAACTGGTGACAAATCCGTTCTGGCAGTGTGGCACCAGTTACAAAAATGAGACACTGTGAGAGCAACTGGGATGGGTAACTATGACTCTCTTAGGGTAGCCAATGATCGTCACCAGGAGTATTGAATCAGGCAACTCGAGTAACCCTTGGCTATAGTAACGATGACTTTCGTAGATTACACAACCTGTGACATATCGGTGCTGGCAGACTGGCCACAGTTACAATGTATTTTAATTTGGGTGGTCAACCGACAGGAAAATCTATTACCCTTCTGAGGTAACCGACGATTCGTCACCAGGTGGAGTACCCTCTGAAAGGAGTGACTATGACTCTCATATGACACACATCTAGTGTCGTATCGCTTCTGGCAGACGCCACAGTAACAAGAAACGTGAAACTGGCTGCGAAATTAGGACGAGGAGCTACGACGCACTCAAGGTAGCTAGTGCAGCGTCACCTGGAGGACTGCATCAGTAAAGTCTAGTAATCCCTGGCAGGCAGTACGATGATTCACTTAAGATACACAACTAGTGACATATCGGTTCTGGCAGACTGGCCACAGTAACAAAATATATGAATCTGGGTGAGCAACTGTGACGAGTAACTATGACTCTCGTAATAGGCCAATGACTCAATACATGGAGAATTGAATCAGATAACTCGAGGAACGCCTTTCAATAGTAACGATGACATTCTTACGGTTCACAACTGGTGACAAATCCGTTCTGGCAGTCTGGCACCAGTAACAAAAATGAGACACTGCGTGAGCAACTGGGATGGGTAACTATGACTCTCTTAAGGTAGCCAATGATCGTCACCAGGAGTATTGAATCAGGAAACTCGAGTAACCCTTGCCTATAGTAACGATGACTTTCGTAGATTACACAACCTGTGACATATCGGTGCTGGCAGACTGGCCACAGTTACAATGTATTTTAATTTCGGTGGTCAACCGACAGCAATATCTATTACCCTTCTGAGGTAACCGACGATTCGTGACCAGGTGGAATACACTCTGAAAGGAGTGACTATGACTCTCATATGCCACACAACTAGTGTCGTATCACTTCTGGCAGACGCCACAGTAACAAGAAACGAGAAACTGGCTGCGAAATTAGGACGAGGAGCTATGACGCACTCAAGGTAGCTAGTGCAGCGTCACCTGGAGGACTGCATCAGTAAAGTCTAGTAATCCCTGGCAGGCATTACGATGACTCACTTAAGATACACAACTAGTGACATATCGGTTCTGGCAGACTGGCCACAGTAACAAAATATATGAATCTGGGTGAGCAAATGTGACGAGTAACTATGACTCTCGTACTAGGCCAATGACTCAATACATGGAGTACTGAATCAGATAACTCGAGGAACGCCTTTCAATAGTAACGATGACATTCTTACGGTTCACAACTGGTGACAAATCCGTTCTGGCAGTGTGGCACCAGTAACAAAAATGAGACACTGTGAGAGCAACTGGGATGGGTAACTATGACTCTCTTAGGGTAGCCAATGATCGTCACCAGGAGTATTGAATCAGGCAACTCGAGTAACCCTTGGCTATAGTAACGATGACTTTCGTAGATTACACAACCTGTGACATATCGGTGCTGGCAGACTGGCCACAGTTACAATGTATTTTAATTTGGGTGGTCAACCGACAATAAAATCTATTACCCTTCTGAGGTAACCGACGATTCGTCACCAGGTGGAGTACCCTCTGAAAGGAGTGACTATGACTCTCATATGACACACATCTAGTGTCGTATCGCTTCTGGTAGACGCCACAGTAACAAGAAACGTGAAACTGGCTGCGAAATTAGGACGAGGAGCTACGACGCACTCAAGGTAGCTAGTGCAGCGTCACCTGTAGGACTGCATCAGTAAAGTCTAGTAATCCCTGGCAGGCAGTACGATGATTCACTTAAGATACACAACTAGTGACATATCGGTTCTGGCAGACTGGCCACAGTAACAAAATATATGAATCTGGGTGAGCAACTGTGACGAGTAACTATGACTCTCGTAATAGGCCAATGACTCAATACATGGAGTATTGAATCAGATAACTCGAGGAACGCCTTTCAATAGTAACGATGACATTCTTACGGTTCACAACTGGTGACAAATCCGTTCTGGCAGTCTGGCACCAGTAACAAAAATGAGACACTGCGTGAGCAACTGGGATGGGTAACTATGACTCTCTTATGGTAGCCAATGATCGTCACCAGGAGTATTGAATCAGGAAACTCGAGTAACCCTTGGCTATAGTAACGATGACTTTCGTAAATTACACAACCTGTGACATATCGGTGCTGGCAGACTGGCCACAATTACAATGTATTTTAATTTGGGTGGTCAACCGAAAGCAATATCTATTACCCTTCTGTGGTAACCGACGATTCGTCACCAGGTGGAGTACACTCTGAAAGGAGTGACTATGACTCTCATATGACACACAACTAGTGTCGTATCGCTTCTGGAAGACGCCACAGTAACAAGAAACGTGAAACTGGCTGCGAAACTAGCACGAGGAGCTACGAGGCACTCAAGGTAGCTAGTGCAGCGTCACCTGGAGGACTGCATCAGTAAAGTCTAGTAATCCCTGGCAGGCATTACGATGACTCACTTAAGATACACAACTAGTGACATATCGGTTCTGGTAGACTGGCCACAGTAACAAAATATATGAATCTGGGTGAGAAACTGTGACGAGTAACTATGACTCTCGTAATAGGCCAATGACTCAATACATGGAGTACTGAATCAGATAACTCGAGGAACGCCTTTCAATAGTAACGATGACATTCTTACGGTTCACAACTGGTGACAAATCCGTTCTGGCAGTGTGGCACCAGTTACAAAAATGAGACACTGTGAGAGCAACTGGGATGGGTAACTATGACTCTCTTAAGGTAGCCAATGATCGTCACCAGGAGTATTGAATCAGGCAACTCGAGTAACCCTTGGCTATAGTAACGATGACTTTCGTAGATTACACAACCTGTGACATATCTGTGCTGGCAGACTGGCCACAGTTACAATGTATTTTAATTTGGGTGGTCATCCGACAGGAAAATCTATTACCCTTCTGAGGTAACCGACGATTCGTCACCAGGTGGAGTACACTCTGAAAGGAGTGACTATGACTCTCATATGACACACATCTAGTGTCGTATCGCTTCTGGCAGACGCCACAGTAACAAGAAACGAGAAACTGGCTGCGAAATTAGGACGAGGAGCTACGAGGCACTCAAGGTAGCTAGTGCAGCGTCACCTGGAGGACTGCATCAGTAAAGTCTAGTAATCCCTGGCAGGCATTACGATGATTCACTTAAGATACACAACTAGTGACATATCGGTTCTGGCAGACTGGCCACAGTATAAAAATATATGAATCTGGGTGAGCAACTGTGACGAGTAACTATGACTCTCGTAATAGGCCAATGACTCAATACATGGAGTATTGAATCAGATAACTCGAGGAACGCCTTTCAATAGTAACGATGACATTCTTACGGTTCACAACTGATGACAAATCCGTTCTGGCAGTCTGGCACCAGTAACAAAAATGAGACACTGCGTGAGCAACTGGGATGGGTAACTATGACTCTCTTAAGGTAGCCAATGATCGTCACCAGGAGTATTGAATCAGGAAACTCGAGTAACCCTTGGCTTAGTAACGATGACTTACGTAGATTACACAACCTGTGACATATCGGTGCCGGCAGACTGGCCACAGTTACAATGTATTTTAATTTGGGTGGTCAACCGACAGCAATATCTATTTCCCTTCTGAGGTAACCAACGATTCGTCACCAGGTGGAGTACACTCTGAAAGGAGTGACTATGACTCTCATATGACACACAACTAGTGTCGTATCGCTTCTGGCAGACGCCACAGTAACAAGAAACGTGAAACTGGCTGCGAAATTAAGACGAGGAGCTATGACGCACTCAAGGTAGCTAGTGCAGCGTCACCTGGAGGACTGCATCAGTAAAGTCTAGTAATCCCTGGCAGGCATTACGATGATTCACTTAAGATACACAACTAGTGACATATCGGTTCTGGCAGACTGGCCACAGTAACCAAATATATGAATCTGGGTGAGCAACTGTGACGAGTAACTATGACTCTCGTAATAGGCCAATGACTCAATACATGGAGTATTGAATCAGATAACTCGAGCAACGCCTTTCAATAGTAACGATGACATTCTTACGGTTCACAACTGGTGACAAATCCGTTCTGGCAGTCTGGCACCAGTAACAAAAATGAGACACTGCGTGAGCAACTGGGATGGGTAACTATGACTCTCTTAAGGTAGCCAATGATCGTCACCAGGAGTATTGAATCAGGAAACTCGAGTAACCCTTGGCTATAGTAACGATGACTTTCGTAGATTACACAACCTGTGACATATCGGTGCTGGCAGACTGGCCACAGTTACAATGTATTTTAATTTGGGTGGTCAACCGACAGGAAAATCTATTACCCTTCTGAGGTAACCGACGATTCGTCACCAGGTGGAGTACACTCTGAAAGGAGTGACTATGACTCTCATATGACACACATCTAGTGTCGTATCGCTTCTGGCAGACGCCACAGTAACAAGAAACGTGAAACTGGCTGCGAAATTAGGACGAGGAGCTACGACGCACTCAAGGTAGCTAGTGCAGCGTCACCTGGAGGACTGCATCAGTAAAGTCTAGTAATCCCTGGCAGGCAGTACGATGATTCACTTAAGATACACAACTAGTGACATATCGGTTCTGGCAGACTGGCCACAGTAACAAAATATATGAATCTGGGTGAGCAACTGTGACGAGTAACTATGACTCTCGTAATAGGCCAATGACTCAATACATGGAGTATTGAATCAGATAACTCGAGGAACGCCTTTCAATAGTAACGATGACATTCTTACGGTTCACAACTGGTGACAAATCCGTTCTGGCAGTCTGGCACCAGTAACAAAAATGAGACACTGCGTGAGCAACTGGGATGGGTAACTATGACTCTCTTAAGGTAGCCAATGATCGTCACCAGGAGTATTGAATCAGGAAACTCGAGTAACCCTTGCCTATAGTAACGATGACTTTCGTAGATTACACAACCTGTGACATATCGGTGCTGGCAGACTGGCCACAGTTACAATGTATTTTAATTTCGGTGGTCAACCGACAGCAATATCTATTACCCTTCTGAGGTAACCGACGATTCGTGACCAGGTGGAATACACTCTGAAAGGAGTGACTATGACTCTCATATGCCACACAACTAGTGTCGTATCACTTCTGGCAGACGCCACAGTAACAAGAAACGAGAAACTGGCTGCGAAATTAGGACGAGGAGCTATGACGCACTCAAGGTAGCTAGTGCAGCGTCACCTGGAGGACTGCATCAGTAAAGTCTAGTAATCCCTGGCAGGCATTACGATGACTCACTTAAGATACACAACTAGTGACATATCGGTTCTGGCAGACTGGCCACAGTAACAAAATATATGAATCTGGGTGAGAAACTGTGACGAGTAACTATGACCCTCGTAATAGGCCAATGACTCAATACATGGAGTACTGAATCAGATAACTCGAGGAACGCCTTTCAATAGTAACGATGACATTCTTACGGTTCACAACTGGTGACAAATCCGTTCTGGCAGTGTGGCACCAGTTACAAAAATGAGACACTGTGAGAGCAACTGGGATGGGTAACTATGACTCTCTTAAGGTAGCCAATGATCGTCACCAGGAGTATTGAATCAGGCAACTCGAGTAACCCTTGGCTATAGTAACGATGACTTTCGTAGATTACACAACCTGTGACATATCGGTGCTGGCAGACTGGCCACAGTTACAATGTATTTTAATTTGGGTGGTCATCCGACAGGAAAATCTATTACCCTTCTGAGGTAACCGACGATTCGTCACCAGGTGGAGTACACTCTGAAAGGAGTGACTATGACTCTCATATGACACACATCTAGTGTCGTATCGCTTCTGGCAGACGCCACAGTAACATGAAACGAGAAACTGGCTGCGAAATTAGGACGAGGAGCTACGAGGCACTCAAGGTAGCTAGTGCAGCGTCACCTGGAGGACTGCATCAGTAAAGTCTAGTAATCCCTGGCAGGCATTACGATGATTCACTTAAGATACACAACTAGTGACATATCGGTTCTGGCAGACTGGCCACAGTATAAAAATATATGAATCTGGGTGAGCAACTGTGACGAGTAACTATGACTCTCGTAATAGGCCAATGACTCAATACATGGAGTATTGAATCAGATAACTCGAGGAACGCCTTTCAATAGTAACGATGACATTCTTACGGTTCACAACTGATGACAAATCCGTTCTGGCAGTCTGGCACCAGTAACAAAAATGAGACACTGCGTGAGCAACTGGGATGGGTAACTATGACTCTCTTAAGGTAGCCAATGATCGTCACCAGGAGTATTGAATCAGGAAACTCGAGTAACCCTTGGCTTAGTAACGATGACTTACGTAGATTACACAACCTGTGACATACCGGTGCCGGCAGACTGGCCACAGTTACAATGTATTTTAATTTGGGTGGTCAACCGACAGCAATATCTATTTCCCTTCTGAGGTAACCAACGATTCGTCACCAGGTGGAGTACACTCTGAAAGGAGTGACTATGACTCTCATATGACACACAACTAGTGTCGTATCGCTTCTGGCAGACGCCACAGTAACAAGAAACGTGAAACTGGCTGCGAAATTAAGACGAGGAGCTATGACGCACTCAAGGTAGCTAGTGCAGCGTCACCTGGAGGACTGCATCAGTAAAGTCTAGTAATCCCTGGCAGGCATTACGATGATTCACTTAAGATACACAACTAGTGACATATCGGTTCTGGCAGACTGGCCACAGTAACCAAATATATGAATCTGGGTGAGCAACTGTGACGAGTAACTATGACTCTCGTAATAGGCCAATGACTCAATACATGGAGTATTGAATCAGATAACTCGAGCAACGCCTTTCAATAGTAACGATGACATTCTTACGGTTCACAACTGGTGACAAATCCGTTCTGGCAGTCTGGCACCAGTAACAAAAATGAGACACTGCGTGAGCAACTGGGATGGGTAACTATGACTCTCTTAAGGTAGCCAATGATCGTCACCAGGAGTATTGAATCAGGAAACTCGAGTAACCCTTGGCTATAGTAACGATGACTTTCGTAGATTACACAACCTGTGACATATCGGTGCTGGCAGACTGGCCACAGTTACAATGTATTTTAATTTCGGTGGTCAACCGACAGCAATATCTATTACCCTTCTGAGGTAACCGACGATTCGTGACCAGGTGGAATACACTCTGAAAGGAGTGACTATGACTCTCATATGCCACACAACTAGTGTCGTATCACTTCTGGCAGACGCCACAGTAACAAGAAACGAGAAACTGGCTGCGAAATTAGGACGAGGAGCTATGACGCACTCAAGGTAGCTAGTGCAGCGTCACCTGGAGGACTGCATCAGTAAAGTCTAGTAATCCCTGGCAGGCATTACGATGACTCACTTAAGATACACAACTAGTGACATATCGGTTCTGGCAGACTGGCCACAGTAACAAAATATATGAATCTGGGTGAGAAACTGTGACGAGTAACTATGACCCTCGTAATAGGCCAATGACTCAATACATGGAGTACTGAATCAGATAACTCGAGGAACGCCTTTCAATAGTAACGATGACATTCTTACGGTTCACAACTGGTGACAAATCCGTTCTGGCAGTGTGGCACCAGTTACAAAAATGAGACACTGTGAGAGCAACTGGGATGGGTAACTATGACTCTCTTAAGGTAGCCAATGATCGTCACCAGGAGTATTGAATCAGGCAACTCGAGTAACCCTTGGCTATAGTAACGATGACTTTCGTAGATTACACAACCTGTGACATATCGGTGCTGGCAGACTGGCCACAGTTACAATGTATTTTAATTTGGGTGGTCATCCGACAGGAAAATCTATTACCCTTCTGAGGTAACCGACGATTCGTCACCAGGTGGAGTACACTCTGAAAGGAGTGACTATGACTCTCATATGACACACATCTAGTGTCGTATCGCTTCTGGCAGACGCCACAGTAACATGAAACGAGAAACTGGCTGCGAAATTAGGACGAGGAGCTACGAGGCACTCAAGGTAGCTAGTGCAGCGTCACCTGGAGGACTGCATCAGTAAAGTCTAGTAATCCCTGGCAGGCATTACGATGATTCACTTAAGATACACAACTAGTGACATATCGGTTCTGGCAGACTGGCCACAGTATAAAAATATATGAATCTGGGTGAGCAACTGTGACGAGTAACTATGACTCTCGTAATAGGCCAATGACTCAATACATGGAGTATTGAATCAGATAACTCGAGGAACGCCTTTCAATAGTAACGATGACATTCTTACGGTTCACAACTGATGACAAATCCGTTCTGGCAGTCTGGCACCAGTAACAAAAATGAGACACTGCGTGAGCAACTGGGATGGGTAACTATGACTCTCTTAAGGTAGCCAATGATCGTCACCAGGAGTATTGAATCAGGAAACTCGAGTAACCCTTGGCTTAGTAACGATGACTTACGTAGATTACACAACCTGTGACATATCGGTGCCGGCAGACTGGCCACAGTTACAATGTATTTTAATTTGGGTGGTCAACCGACAGCAATATCTATTTCCCTTCTGAGGTAACCAACGATTCGTCACCAGGTGGAGTACACTCTGAAAGGAGTGACTATGACTCTCATATGACACACAACTAGTGTCGTATCGCTTCTGGCAGACGCCACAGTAACAAGAAACGTGAAACTGGCTGCGAAATTAAGACGAGGAGCTATGACGCACTCAAGGTAGCTAGTGCAGCGTCACCTGGAGGACTGCATCAGTAAAGTCTAGTAATCCCTGGCAGGCATTACGATGATTCAATTAAGATACACAACTAGTGACATATCGGTTCTGGCAGACTGGCCACAGTAACCAAATATATGAATCTGGGTGAGCAACTGTGACGAGTAACTATGACTCTCGTAATAGGCCAATGACTCAATACATGGAGTATTGAATCAGATAACTCGAGCAACGCCTTTCAATAGTAACGATGACATTCTTACGGTTCACAACTGGTGACAAATCCGTTCTGGCAGTCTGGCACCAGTAACAAAAATGAGACACTGCGTGAGCAACTGGGATGGGTAACTATGACTCTCTTAAGGTAGCCAATGATCGTCACCAGGAGTATTGAATCAGGAAACTCGAGTAACCCTTGGCTATAGTAACGATGACTTTCGTAGATTACACAACCTGTGACATATCGGTGCTGGCAGACTGGCCACAGTTACAATGTATTTTAATTTGGGTGGTCAACCGACAGGAAAATCTATTACCCTTCTGAGGTAACCGACGATTCGTCACCAGGTGGAGTACACTCTGAAAGGAGTGACTATGACTCTCATATGACACACATCTAGTGTCGTATCGCTTCTGGCAGACGCCACAGTAACAAGAAACGTGAAACTGGCTGCGAAATTAGGACGAGGAGCTACGACGCACTCAAGGTAGCTAGTGCAGCGTCACCTGGAGGACTGCATCAGTAAAGTCTAGTAATCCCTGGCAGGCAGTACGATGATTCACTTAAGATACACAACTAGTGACATATCGGTTCTGGCAGACTGGCCACAGTAACAAAATATATGAATCTGGGTGAGCAACTGTGACGAGTAACTATGACTCTCGTAATAGGCCAATGACTCAATACATGGAGTATTGAATCAGATAACTCGAGGAACGCCTTTCAATAGTAACGATGACATTCTTACGGTTCACAACTGGTGACAAATCCGTTCTGGCAGTCTGGCACCAGTAACAAAAATGAGACACTGCGTGAGCAACTGGGATGGGTAACTATGACTCTCTTAAGGTAGCCAATGATCGTCACCAGGAGTATTGAATCAGGAAACTCGAGTAACCCTTGCCTATAGTAACGATGACTTTCGTAGATTACACAACCTGTGACATATCGGTGCTGGCAGACTGGCCACAGTTACAATGTATTTTAATTTCGGTGGTCAACCGACAGCAATATCTATTACCCTTCTGAGGTAACCGACGATTCGTGACCAGGTGGAATACACTCTGAAAGGAGTGACTATGACTCTCATATGCCACACAACTAGTGTCGTATCACTTCTGGCAGACGCCACAGTAACAAGAAACGAGAAACTGGCTGCGAAATTAGGACGAGGAGCTATGACGCACTCAAGGTAGCTAGTGCAGCGTCACCTGGAGGACTGCATCAGTAAAGTCTAGTAATCCCTGGCAGGCATTACGATGACTCACTTAAGATACACAACTAGTGACATATCGGTTCTGGCAGACTGGCCACAGTAACAAAATATATGAATCTGGGTGAGAAACTGTGACGAGTAACTATGACCCTCGTAATAGGCCAATGACTCAATACATGGAGTACTGAATCAGATAACTCGAGGAACGCCTTTCAATAGTAACGATGACATTCTTACGGTTCACAACTGGTGACAAATCCGTTCTGGCAGTGTGGCACCAGTTACAAAAATGAGACACTGTGAGAGCAACTGGGATGGGTAACTATGACTCTCTTAAGGTAGCCAATGATCGTCACCAGGAGTATTGAATCAGGCAACTCGAGTAACCCTTGGCTATAGTAACGATGACTTTCGTAGATTACACAACCTGTGACATATCGGTGCTGGCAGACTGGCCACAGTTACAATGTATTTTAATTTGGGTGGTCATCCGACAGGAAAATCTATTACCCTTCTGAGGTAACCGACGATTCGTCACCAGGTGGAGTACACTCTGAAAGGAGTGACTATGACTCTCATATGACACACATCTAGTGTCGTATCGCTTCTGGCAGACGCCACAGTAACATGAAACGAGAAACTGGCTGCGAAATTAGGACGAGGAGCTACGAGGCACTCAAGGTAGCTAGTGCAGCGTCACCTGGAGGACTGCATCAGTAAAGTCTAGTAATCCCTGGCAGGCATTACGATGATTCACTTAAGATACACAACTAGTGACATATCGGTTCTGGCAGACTGGCCACAGTATAAAAATATATGAATCTGGGTGAGCAACTGTGACGAGTAACTATGACTCTCGTAATAGGCCAATGACTCAATACATGGAGTATTGAATCAGATAACTCGAGGAACGCCTTTCAATAGTAACGATGACATTCTTACGGTTCACAACTGATGACAAATCCGTTCTGGCAGTCTGGCACCAGTAACAAAAATGAGACACTGCGTGAGCAACTGGGATGGGTAACTATGACTCTCTTAAGGTAGCCAATGATCGTCACCAGGAGTATTGAATCAGGAAACTCGAGTAACCCTTGGCTTAGTAACGATGACTTACGTAGATTACACAACCTGTGACATACCGGTGCCGGCAGACTGGCCACAGTTACAATGTATTTTAATTTGGGTGGTCAACCGACAGCAATATCTATTTCCCTTCTGAGGTAACCAACGATTCGTCACCAGGTGGAGTACACTCTGAAAGGAGTGACTATGACTCTCATATGACACACAACTAGTGTCGTATCGCTTCTGGCAGACGCCACAGTAACAAGAAACGTGAAACTGGCTGCGAAATTAAGACGAGGAGCTATGACGCACTCAAGGTAGCTAGTGCAGCGTCACCTGGAGGACTGCATCAGTAAAGTCTAGTAATCCCTGGCAGGCATTACGATGATTCACTTAAGATACACAACTAGTGACATATCGGTTCTGGCAGACTGGCCACAGTAACCAAATATATGAATCTGGGTGAGCAACTGTGACGAGTAACTATGACTCTCGTAATAGGCCAATGACTCAATACATGGAGTATTGAATCAGATAACTCGAGCAACGCCTTTCAATAGTAACGATGACATTCTTACGGTTCACAACTGGTGACAAATCCGTTCTGGCAGTCTGGCACCAGTAACAAAAATGAGACACTGCGTGAGCAACTGGGATGGGTAACTATGACTCTCTTAAGGTAGCCAATGATCGTCACCAGGAGTATTGAATCAGGAAACTCGAGTAACCCTTGGCTATAGTAACGATGACTTTCGTAGATTACACAACCTGTGACATATCGGTGCTGGCAGACTGGCCACAGTTACAATGTATTTTAATTTCGGTGGTCAACCGACAGCAATATCTATTACCCTTCTGAGGTAACCGACGATTCGTGACCAGGTGGAATACACTCTGAAAGGAGTGACTATGACTCTCATATGCCACACAACTAGTGTCGTATCACTTCTGGCAGACGCCACAGTAACAAGAAACGAGAAACTGGCTGCGAAATTAGGACGAGGAGCTATGACGCACTCAAGGTAGCTAGTGCAGCGTCACCTGGAGGACTGCATCAGTAAAGTCTAGTAATCCCTGGCAGGCATTACGATGACTCACTTAAGATACACAACTAGTGACATATCGGTTCTGGCAGACTGGCCACAGTAACAAAATATATGAATCTGGGTGAGAAACTGTGACGAGTAACTATGACCCTCGTAATAGGCCAATGACTCAATACATGGAGTACTGAATCAGATAACTCGAGGAACGCCTTTCAATAGTAACGATGACATTCTTACGGTTCACAACTGGTGACAAATCCGTTCTGGCAGTGTGGCACCAGTTACAAAAATGAGACACTGTGAGAGCAACTGGGATGGGTAACTATGACTCTCTTAAGGTAGCCAATGATCGTCACCAGGAGTATTGAATCAGGCAACTCGAGTAACCCTTGGCTATAGTAACGATGACTTTCGTAGATTACACAACCTGTGACATATCGGTGCTGGCAGACTGGCCACAGTTACAATGTATTTTAATTTGGGTGGTCATCCGACAGGAAAATCTATTACCCTTCTGAGGTAACCGACGATTCGTCACCAGGTGGAGTACACTCTGAAAGGAGTGACTATGACTCTCATATGACACACATCTAGTGTCGTATCGCTTCTGGCAGACGCCACAGTAACATGAAACGAGAAACTGGCTGCGAAATTAGGACGAGGAGCTACGAGGCACTCAAGGTAGCTAGTGCAGCGTCACCTGGAGGACTGCATCAGTAAAGTCTAGTAATCCCTGGCAGGCATTACGATGATTCACTTAAGATACACAACTAGTGACATATCGGTTCTGGCAGACTGGCCACAGTATAAAAATATATGAATCTGGGTGAGCAACTGTGACGAGTAACTATGACTCTCGTAATAGGCCAATGACTCAATACATGGAGTATTGAATCAGATAACTCGAGGAACGCCTTTCAATAGTAACGATGACATTCTTACGGTTCACAACTGATGACAAATCCGTTCTGGCAGTCTGGCACCAGTAACAAAAATGAGACACTGCGTGAGCAACTGGGATGGGTAACTATGACTCTCTTAAGGTAGCCAATGATCGTCACCAGGAGTATTGAATCAGGAAACTCGAGTAACCCTTGGCTTAGTAACGATGACTTACGTAGATTACACAACCTGTGACATACCGGTGCCGGCAGACTGGCCACAGTTACAATGTATTTTAATTTGGGTGGTCAACCGACAGCAATATCTATTTCCCTTCTGAGGTAACCAACGATTCGTCACCAGGTGGAGTACACTCTGAAAGGAGTGACTATGACTCTCATATGACACACAACTAGTGTCGTATCGCTTCTGGCAGACGCCACAGTAACAAGAAACGTGAAACTGGCTGCGAAATTAAGACGAGGAGCTATGACGCACTCAAGGTAGCTAGTGCAGCGTCACCTGGAGGACTGCATCAGTAAAGTCTAGTAATCCCTGGCAGGCATTACGATGATTCACTTAAGATACACAACTAGTGACATATCGGTTCTGGCAGACTGGCCACAGTAACCAAATATATGAATCTGGGTGAGCAACTGTGACGAGTAACTATGACTCTCGTAATAGGCCAATGACTCAATACATGGAGTATTGAATCAGATAACTCGAGCAACGCCTTTCAATAGTAACGATGACATTCTTACGGTTCACAACTGGTGACAAATCCGTTCTGGCAGTCTGGCACCAGTAACAAAAATGAGACACTGCGTGAGCAACTGGGATGGGTAACTATGACTCTCTTAAGGTAGCCAATGATCGTCACCAGGAGTATTGAATCAGGAAACTCGAGTAACCCTTGGCTATAGTAACGATGACTTTCGTAGATTACACAACCTGTGACATATCGGTGCTGGCAGACTGGCCACAGTTACAATGTATTTTAATTTGGGTGGTCAACCGACAGGAAAATCTATTACCCTTCTGAGGTAACCGACGATTCGTCACCAGGTGGAGTACACTCTGAAAGGAGTGACTATGACTCTCATATGACACACATCTAGTGTCGTATCGCTTCTGGCAGACGCCACAGTAACAAGAAACGTGAAACTGGCTGCGAAATTAGGACGAGGAGCTACGACGCACTCAAGGTAGCTAGTGCAGCGTCACCTGGAGGACTGCATCAGTAAAGTCTAGTAATCCCTGGCAGGCAGTACGATGATTCACTTAAGATACACAACTAGTGACATATCGGTTCTGGCAGACTGGCCACAGTAACAAAATATATGAATCTGGGTGAGCAACTGTGACGAGTAACTATGACTCTCGTAATAGGCCAATGACTCAATACATGGAGAATTGAATCAGATAACTCGAGGAACGCCTTTCAATAGTAACGATGACATTCTTACGGTTCACAACTGGTGACAAATCCGTTCTGGCAGTCTGGCACCAGTAACAAAAATGAGACACTGCGTGAGCAACTGGGATGGGTAACTATGACTCTCTTAAGGTAGCCAATGATCGTCACCAGGAGTATTGAATCAGGAAACTCGAGTAACCCTTGCCTATAGTAACGATGACTTTCGTAGATTACACAACCTGTGACATATCGGTGCTGGCAGACTGGCCACAGTTACAATGTATTTTAATTTCGGTGGTCAACCGACAGCAATATCTATTACCCTTCTGAGGTAACCGACGATTCGTGACCAGGTGGAATACACTCTGAAAGGAGTGACTATGACTCTCATATGCCACACAACTAGTGTCGTATCACTTCTGGCAGACGCCACAGTAACAAGAAACGAGAAACTGGCTGCGAAATTAGGACGAGGAGCTATGACGCACTCAAGGTAGCTAGTGCAGCGTCACCTGGAGGACTGCATCAGTAAAGTCTAGTAATCCCTGGCAGGCATTACGATGACTCACTTAAGATACACAACTAGTGACATATCGGTTCTGGCAGACTGGCCACAGTAACAAAATATATGAATCTGGGTGAGAAACTGTGACGAGTAACTATGACCCTCGTAATAGGCCAATGACTCAATACATGGAGTACTGAATCAGATAACTCGAGGAACGCCTTTCAATAGTAACGATGACATTCTTACGGTTCACAACTGATGACAAATCCGTTCTGGCAGTGTGGCACCAGTTACAAAAATGAGACACTGTGAGAGCAACTGGGATGGGTAACTATGACTCTCTTAAGGTAGCCAATGATCGTCACCAGGAGTATTGAATCAGGAAACTCGAGTAACCCTTGGCTATAGTAACGATGACTTTCGTAGACTACACAACCTGTGACATATCGGTGCCGGCAGACTGGCCACAGTTACAATGTATTTTAATTTGGGTGGTCAACCGACGGCCATATCTATTTCCCTTCTGAGGTAACCAACGATTCGTCACCAGGTGGAGTACACTCTGAAAGGAGTGACTATGACTCTCATATGACACACAACTAGTGTCGTATCGCTTCTGGCAGACGCCACAGTAACAAGAAACGTGAAACTGGCAGCGAAATTAAGACGAGGAGCTATGACGCACTCAAGGTAGCTAGTGCAGCGTCACCTGGAGGACTGCATCAGTAAAGTCTAGTAATCCCTGGCAGGCATTACGATGATTCACTTAAGATACACAACTAGTGACATATCGGTTCTGGCAGACTGGCCACAGTAACAAAATATATGAATCTGGGTGAGAAACTGTGACGAGTAACTATGACTCTCGTAATAGGCCAATGACTCAATACATGGAGTACTGAATCAGATAACTCGAGGAACGCCTTTCAATAGTAACGATGACATTCTTACGGTTCACAACTGGTGACAAATCCGTTCTGGCAGTGTGGCACCAGTTACAAAAATGAGACACTGTGAGAGCAACTGGGATGGGTAACTATGACTCTCTTAGGGTAGCCAATGATCGTCACCAGGAGTATTGAATCAGGCAACTCGAGTAACCCTTGGCTATAGTAACGATGACTTTCGTAGATTACACAACCTGTGACATATCGGTGCTGGCAGACTGGCCACAGTTACAATGTATTTTAATTTGGGTGGTCAACCGACAATAAAATCTATTACCCTTCTGAGGTAACCGACGATTCGTCACCAGGTGGAGTACCCTCTGAAAGGAGTGACTATGACTCTCATATGACACACATCTAGTGTCGTATCGCTTCTGGTAGACGCCACAGTAACAAGAAACGTGAAACTGGCTGCGAAATTAGGACGAGGAGCTACGACCTACTCAAGGTAGCTAGTGCAGCGTCACCTGTAGGACTGCATCAGTAAAGTTTAGTAATCCCTGGCAGGCAGTACGATGATTCACTTAAGATACACAACTAGTGACATATCGGTTCTGGCAGACTGGCCACAGTAACCAAATATATGAATCTGGGTGAGCAACTGTGACGAGTAACTATGACTCTCGTAATAGGCCAATGACTCAATACATGGAGTATTGAATCAGATAACTCGAGGAACGCCTTTCAATAGTAACGATGACATTCTTACGGTTCACAACTGGTGACAAATCCGTTCTGGCAGTCTGGCACCAGTAACAAAAATGAGACACTGCGTGAGCAACTGGGATGGGTAACTATGACTCTCTTAAGGTAGCCAATGATCGTCACCAGGAGTATTGAATCAGGAAACTCGAGTAACCCTTGGCTATAGTAACGATGACTTTCGTAGATTACACAACCTGTGACATATCGGTGCTGGCACACTGGCCACAGTTACAATGTATTTTAATTTGGGTGGTCAACCGACAGCAATATCTATTACCCTTCTGAGGTAACCAACGATTCGTCACCAGGTGGAGTACACTCTGAAAGGAGTGACTATGACTCTCATATGACACACAACTAGTGTCGTATCGCTTCTGGCAGACGCCACAGTAACAAGAAACGTGAAACTGGCTGCGAAATTAAGACGAGGAGCTATGACGCACTCAAGGTAGCTAGTGCAGCGTCACCTGGAGGACTGCATCAGTAAAGTCTAGTAATCCCTGGCAGGCATTACGATGATTCACTTAAGATACACAACTAGTGACATATCGGTTCTGGCAGACTGGCCACAGTAACAAAATATATGAATCTGGGTGAGCAACTGTGACGAGTAACTATGACTCTCGTAATAGGCCAATGACTCAATACATGGAGTATTGAATCAGATAACTCGAGCAACGCCTTTCAATAGTAACGATGACATTCTTACGGTTCACAACTGGTGACAAATCCGTTCTGGCAGTCTGGCACCAGTAACAAAAATGAGACACTGCGTGAGCAACTGGGATGGGTAACTATGACTCTCTTAAGGTAGCCAATGATCGTCACCAGGAGTATTGAATCAGGAAACTCGAGTAACCCTTGGCTATAGTAACGATGACTTTCGTAGATTACACAACCTGTGACATATCGGTGCTGGCAGACTGGCCACAGTTACAATGTATTTTAATTTGGGTGGTCAACCGACAGCAATATCTATTACCCTTCTGAGGTAACCGACGATTCGTGACCAGGTGGAATACACTCTGAAAGGAGTGACTATGACTCTCATATGCACACAACTAGTGTCGTATCACTTCTGGCAGACGCCACAGTAACAAGAAACGAGAAACTGGCTGCGAAATTAGGACGAGGAGCTATGACGCACTCAAGGTAGCTAGTGCAGCGTCACCTGGAGGACTGCATCAGTAAAGTCTAGTAATCCCTGGCAGGCATTACGATGACTCACTTAAGATACACAACTAGTGACATATCGGTTCTGGCAGACTGGCCACAGTAACAAAATATATGAATCTGGGTGAGAAACTGTGACGAGTAACTATGACCCTCGTAATAGGCCAATGACTCAATACATGGAGTACTGAATCAGATAACTCGAGGAACGCCTTTCAATAGTAACGATGACATTCTTACGGTTCACAACTGGTGACAAATCCGTTCTGGCAGTGTGGCACCAGTTACAAAAATGAGACACTGTGAGAGCAACTGGGATGGGTAACTATGACTCTCTTAGGGTAGCCAATGATCGTCACCAGGAGTATTGAATCAGGAAACTCGAGTAACCCTTGGCTATAGTAACGATGACTTTCGTAGATTACACAACCTGTGACATATCGGTGCTGGCAGACTGGCCACAATTACAATGTATTTTAATTTGGGTGGTCAACCGAAAGCAATATCTATTACCCTTCTGTGGTAACCGACGATTCGTCACCAGGTGGAGTACACTCTGAAAGGAGTGACTATGACTCTCATATGACACACAACTAGTGTCGTATCACTTCTGGCAGACGCCACAGTAACAAGAAACGAGAAACTGGCTGCGAAATTAGGACGAGGAGCTATGACGCACTCAAGGTAGCTAGTGCAGCGTCACCTGGAGGACTGCATCAGTAAAGTCTAGTAATCCCTGGCAGGCATTACGATGACTCACTTAAGATACACAACTAGTGACATATCGGTTCTGGCAGACTGGCCACAGTAACAAAATATATGAATCTGTGTGAGAAACTGTGACGAGTAACTATGACCCTCGTAATAGGCCAATGACTCAATACATGGAGTACTGAATCAGATAACTCGAGGAACGCCTTTCAATAGTAACGATGACATTCTTACGGTTCACAACTGGTGACAAATCCGTTCTGGCAGTGTGGCACCAGTTACAAAAATGAGACACTGTTAGAGCAACTGGGATGGGTAACTATGACTCTCTTAAGGTAGCCAATGATCGTCACCAGGAGTATTGAATCAGGCAACTCGAGTAACCCTTGGCTATAGTAACGATGACTTTCGTAGATTACACAACCTGTGACATATCGGTGCCGGCAGACTGGCCACAGTTACAATGTATTTTAATTTGGGTGGTCAACCGACGGCCATATCTATTTCCCTTCTGAGGTAACCAACGATTCGTCACCAGGTGGAGTACACTCTGAAAGGAGTGACTATGACTCTCATATGACACACAACTAGTGTCGTATCGCTTCTGGCAGACGCCACAGTAACAAGAAACGTGAAACTGGCAGCGAAATTAAGACGAGGAGCTATGACGCACTCAAGGTAGCTAGTGCAGCGTCACCTGGAGGACTGCATCAGTAAAGTCTAGTAATCCCTGGCAGCCATTACGATGATTCACTTAAGATACACAACTAGTGACATATCGGTTCTGGCAGACTGGCCACAGTAACAAAATATATGAATCTGGGTGAGCAAATGTGACGAGTAACTATGACTCTCGTACTAGGCCAATGACTCAATACATGGAGTACTGAATCAGATAACTCGAGGAACACCTTTCAATAGTAACGATGACATTCTTACGGTTCACAACTGGTGACAAATCCGTTCTGGCAGTGTGGCACCAGTTACAAAAATGAGACACTGTGAGAGCAACTGGGATGGGTAACTATGACTCTCTTAGGGTAGCCAATGATCGTCACCAGGAGTATTGAATCAGGCAACTCGAGTAACCCTTGGCTATAGTAACGATGACTTTCGTAGATTACACAACCTGTGACATATCGGTGCTGGCAAACTGGCCACAGTTACAATGTATTTTAATTTGGGTGGTCAACCGACAGCAATATCTATTACCCTTATGAGGTAACCGACGATTCGTCACCAGGTGGAGTACCCTCTGAAAGGAGTGACTATGACTCTCATATGACACACATCTAGTGTCGTATCGCTTCTGGCAGACGCCACAGTAACAAGAAACCTGAAACTGGCTGCGAAATTAGGACGAGGAGCTACGACGCACTCAAGGTAGCTAGTGCAGCGTCACCTGGAGGACTGCATCAGTAAAGTCTAGTAATCCCTGGCAGGCAGTACGATGATTCACTTAAGATACACAACTAGTGACATATCGGTTCTGGCAGACTGGCCACAGTAACAAAATATATGAATCTGGGTGAGCAACTGTGACGAGTAACTATGACTCTCGTAATAGGCCAATGACTCAATACATGGAGAATTGAATCAGATAACTCGAGGAACGCCTTTCAATAGTAACGATGACATTCTTACGGTTCACAACTGGTGACAAATCCGTTCTGGCAGTCTGGCACCAGTAACAAAAATGAGACACTGCGTGAGCAACTGGGATGGGTAACTATGACTCTCTTAAGGTAGCCAATGATCGTCACCAGGAGTATTGAATCAGGAAACTCGAGTAACCCTTGCCTATAGTAACGATGACTTTCGTAGATTACACAACCTGTGACATATCGGTGCTGGCAGACTGGCCACAGTTACAATGTATTTTAATTTCGGTGGTCAACCGACAGCAATATCTATTACCCTTCTGAGGTAACCGACGATTCGTGACCAGGTGGAATACACTCTGAAAGGAGTGACTATGACTCTCATATGCCACACAACTAGTGTCGTATCACTTCTGGCAGACGACACAGTAACAAGAAACGAGAAACTGGCTGCGAAATTAGGACGAGGAGCTATGACGCACTCAAGGTAGCTAGTGCAGCGTCACCTGGAGGACTGCATCAGTAAAGTCTAGTAATCCCTGGCAGGCATTACGATGACTCACTTAAGATACACAACTAGTGACATATCGGTTCTGGCAGACTGGCCACAGTAACAAAATATATGAATCTGGGTGAGAAACTGTGACGAGTAACTATGACCCTCGTAATAGGCCAATGACTCAATACATGGAGTACTGAATCAGATAACTCGAGGAACGCCTTTCAATAGTAACGATGACATTCTTACGGTTCACAACTGGTGACAAATCCGTTCTGGCAGTGTGGCACCAGTTACAAAAATGAGACACTGTGAGAGCAACTGGGATGGGTAACTATGACTCTCTTAAGGTAGCCAATGATCGTCACCAGGAGTATTGAATCAGGAAACTCGAGTAACCCTTGGCTATAGTAACGATGACTTTCGTAGATTACACAACCTGTGACATATCGGTGCCGGCAGACTGGCCACAGTTACAATGTATTTTAATTTGGGTGGTCAACCGACGGCCATATCTATTTCCCTTCTGAGGTAACCAACGATTCGTCACCAGGTGGAGTACACTCTGAAAGGAGTGACTATGACTCTCATATGACACACAACTAGTGTCGTATCGCTTCTGGCAGACGCCACAGTAACAAGAAACGTGAAACTGGCAGCGAAATTAAGACGAGGAGCTATGACGCACTCAAGGTAGCTAGTGCAGCGTCACCTGGAGGACTGCATCAGTAAAGTCTAGTAATCCCTGGCAGGCATTACGATGATTCACTTAAGATACACAACTAGTGACATATCGGTTCTGGCAGACTGGCCACAGTAACAAAATATATGAATCTGGGTGAGCAAATGTGACGAGTAACTATGACTCTCGTACTAGGCCAATGACTCAATACATGGAGTACTGAATCAGATAACTCGAGGAACGCCTTTCAATAGTAACGATGACATTCTTACGGTTCACAACTGGTGACAAATCCGTTCTGGCAGTGTGGCACCAGTAACAAAAATGAGACACTGTGAGAGCAACTGGGATGGGTAACTATGACTCTCTTAGGGTAGCCAATGATCGTCACCAGGAGTATTGAATCAGGCAACTCGAGTAACCCTTGGCTATAGTAACGATGACTTTCGTAGATTACACAACCTGTGACATATCGGTGCTGGCAGACTGGCCACAATTACAATGTATTTTAATTTGGGTGGTCAACCGAAAGCAATATCTATTACCCTTCTGTGGTAACCGACGATTCGTCACCAGGTGGAGTACACTCTGAAAGGAGTGACTATGACTCTCATATGACACACAACTAGTGTCGTATCACTTCTGGCAGACGCCACAGTAACAAGAAACGAGAAACTGGCTGCGAAATTAGGACGAGGAGCTATGACGCACTCAAGGTAGCTAGTGCAGCGTCACCTGGAGGACTGCATCAGTAAAGTTTAGTAATCCCTGGCAGGCATTACGATGACTCACTTAAGATACACAACTAGTGACATATCGGTTCTGGCAGACTGGCCACAGTAACAAAATATATGAATCTGTGTGAGAAACTGTGACGAGTAACTATGACCCTCGTAATAGGCCAATGACTCAATACATGGAGTACTGAATCAGATAACTCGAGGAACGCCTTTCAATAGTAACGATGACATTCTTACGGTTCACAACTGGTGACAAATCCGTTCTGGCAGTGTGGCACCAGTTACAAAAATGAGACACTGTTAGAGCAACTGGGATGGGTAACTATGACTCTCTTAAGGTAGCCAATGATCGTCACCAGGAGTATTGAATCAGGCAACTCGAGTAACCCTTGGCTATAGTAACGATGACTTTCGTAGATTACACAACCTGTGACATATCGGTGCCGGCAGACTGGCCACAGTTACAATGTATTTTAATTTGGGTGGTCAACCGACGGCCATATCTATTTCCCTTCTGAGGTAACCAACGATTCGTCACCAGGTGGAGTACACTCTGAAAGGAGTGACTATGACTCTCATATGACACACAACTAGTGTCGTATCGCTTCTGGCAGACGCCACAGTAACAAGAAACGTGAAACTGGCAGCGAAATTAAGACGAGGAGCTATGACGCACTCAAGGTAGCTAGTGCAGCGTCACCTGGAGGACTGCATCAGTAAAGTCTAGTAATCCCTGGCAGCCATTACGATGATTCACTTAAGATACACAACTAGTGACATATCGGTTCTGGCAGACTGGCCACAGTAACAAAATATATGAATCTGGGTGAGCAAATGTGACAAGTAACTATGACTCTCGTACTAGGCCAATGACTCAATACATGGAGTACTGAATCAGATAACTCGAGGAACACCTTTCAATAGTAACGATGACATTCTTACGGTTCACAACTGGTGACAAATCCGTTCTGGCAGTGTGGCACCAGTTACAAAAATGAGACACTGTGAGAGCAACTGGGATGGGTAACTATGACTCTCTTAGGGTAGCCAATGATCGTCACCAGGAGTATTGAATCAGGCAACTCGAGTAACCCTTGGCTATAGTAACGATGACTTTCGTAGATTACACAACCTGTGACATATCGGTGCTGGCAGACTGGCCACAGTTACAATGTATTTTAATTTGGGTGGTCAACCGACAGGAAAATCTATTACCCTTCTGAGGTAACCGACGATTCGTCACCAGGTGGAGTACCCTCTGAAAGGAGTGACTATGACTCTCATATGACACACATCTAGTGTCGTATCGCTTCTGGCAGACGCCACAGTAACAAGAAACCTGAAACTGGCTGCGAAATTAGGACGAGGAGCTACGACGCACTCAAGGTAGCTAGTGCAGCGTCACCTGGAGGACTGCATCAGTAAAGTCTAGTAATCCCTGGCAGGCAGTACGATGATTCACTTAAGATACACAACTAGTGACATATCGGTTCTGGCAGACTGGCCACAGTAACAAAATATATGAATCTGGGTGAGCAACTGTGACGAGTAACTATGACTCTCGTAATAGGCCAATGACTCAATACATGGAGAATTGAATCAGATAACTCGAGGAACGCCTTTCAATAGTAACGATGACATTCTTACGGTTCACAACTGGTGACAAATCCGTTCTGGCAGTCTGGCACCAGTAACAAAAATGAGACACTGCGTGAGCAACTGGGATGGGTAACTATGACTCTCTTAAGGTAGCCAATGATCGTCACCAGGAGTATTGAATCAGGAAACTCGAGTAACCCTTGCCTATAGTAACGATGACTTTCGTAGATTACACAACCTGTGACATATCGGTGCTGGCAGACTGGCCACAGTTACAATGTATTTTAATTTCGGTGGTCAACCGACAGCAATATCTATTACCCTTCTGAGGTAACCGACGGTTCGTGACCAGGTGGAATACACTCTGAAAGGAGTGACTATGACTCTCATATGCCACACAACTAGTGTCGTATCACTTCTGGCAGACGCCACAGTAACAAGAAACGAGAAACTGGCTGCGAAATTAGGACGAGGAGCTATGACGCACTCAAGGTAGCTAGTGCAGCGTCACCTGGAGGACTGCATCAGTAAAGTCTAGTAATCCCTGGCAGGCATTACGATGACTCACTTAAGATACACAACTAGTGACATATCGGTTCTGGCAGACTGGCCACAGTAACAAAATATATGAATCTGGGTGAGAAACTGTGACGAGTAACTATGACCCTCGTAATAGGCCAATGACTCAATACATGGAGTACTGAATCAGATAACTCGAGGAACGCCTTTCAATAGTAACGATGACATTCTTACGGTTCACAACTGGTGACAAATCCGTTCTGGCAGTGTGGCACCAGTTACAAAAATGAGACACTGTGAGAGCAACTGGGATGGGTAACTATGACTCTCTTAAGGTAGCCAATGATCGTCACCAGGAGTATTGAATCAGGAAACTCGAGTAACCCTTGGCTATAGTAACGATGACTTTCGTAGATTACACAACCTGTGACATATCGGTGCCGGCAGACTGGCCACAGTTACAATGTATTTTAATTTGGGTGGTCAACCGACGGCCATATCTATTTCCCTTCTGAGGTAACCAACGATTCGTCACCAGGTGGAGTACACTCTGAAAGGAGTGACTATGACTCTCATATGACACACAACTAGTGTCGTATCGCTTCTGGCAGACGCCACAGTAACAAGAAACGTGAAACTGGCAGCGAAATTAAGACGAGGAGCTATGACGCACTCAAGGTAGCTAGTGCAGCGTCACCTGGAGGACTGCATCAGTAAAGTCTAGTAATCCCTGGCAGGCATTACGATGATTCACTTAAGATACACAACTAGTGACATATCGGTTCTGGCAGACTGGCCACAGTAACAAAATATATGAATCTGGGTGAGCAAATGTGACGAGTAACTATGACTCTCGTACTAGGCCAATGACTCAATACCTGGAGTACTGAATCAGATAACTCGAGAAACGCCTTTCAATAGTAACGATGACATTCTTACGGTTCACAACTGGTGACAAATCCGTTCTGGCAGTGTGGCACCAGTAACAAAAATGAGACACTGTGAGAGCAACTGGGATGGGTAACTATGACTCTCTTAGGGTAGCCAATGATCGTCACCAGGAGTATTGAATCAGGCAACTCGAGTAACCCTTGGCTATAGTAACGATGACTTTCGTAGATTACACAACCTGTGACATATCGGTGCTGGCAGACTGGCCACAGTTACAATGTATTTTAATTTGGGTGGTCAACCGACAATAAAATCTATTACCCTTCTGAGGTAACCGACGATTCGTCACCAGGTGGAGTACCCTCTGAAAGGAGTGACTATGACTCTCATATGACACACATCTAGTGTCGTATCGCTTCTGGCAGACGCCACAGTAACAAGAAACCTGAAACTGGCTGCGAAATTAGGACGAGGAGCTACGACGCACTCAAGGTAGCTAGTGCAGCGTCACCTGGAGGACTGCATCAGTAAAGTCTAGTAATCCCTGGCAGGCAGTACGATGATTCACTTAAGATACACAACTAGTGACATATCGGTTCTGGCAGACTGGCCACAGTAACAAAATATATGAATCTGGGTGAGCAACTGTGACGAGTAACTATGACTCTCGTAATAGGCCAATGACTCAATACATGGAGAATTGAATCAGATAACTCGAGGAACGCCTTTCAATAGTAACGATGACATTCTTACGGTTCACAACTGGTGACAAATCCGTTCTGGCAGTCTGGCACCAGTAACAAAAATGAGACACTGCGTGAGCAACTGGGATGGGTAACTATGACTCTCTTAAGGTAGCCAATGATCGTCACCAGGAGTATTGAATCAGGAAACTCGAGTAACCCTTGCCTATAGTAACGATGACTTTTGTAGATTACACAACCTGTGACATATCGGTGCTGGCAGACTGGCCACAGTTACAATGTATTTTAATTTCGGTGGTCAACCGACAGCAATATCTATTACCCTTCTGAGGTAACCGACGATTCGTGACCAGGTGGAATACACTCTGAAAGGAGTGACTATGACTCTCATATGCCACACAACTAGTGTCGTATCACTTCTGGCAGACGCCACAGTAACAAGAAACGAGAAACTGGCTGCGAAATTAGGACGAGGAGCTATGACGCACTCAAGGTAGCTAGTGCAGCGTCACCTGGAGGACTGCATCAGTAAAGTCTAGTAATCCCTGGCAGGCATTACGATGACTCACTTAAGATACACAACTAGTGACATATCGGTTCTGGCAGACTGGCCACAGTAACAAAATATATGAATCTGGGTGAGAAACTGTGACGAGTAACTATGACCCTCGTAATAGGCCAATGACTCAATACATGGAGTACTGAATCAGATAACTCGAGGAACGCCTTTCAATAGTAACGATGACATTCTTACGGTTCACAACTGGTGACAAATCCGTTCTGGCAGTGTGGCACCAGTTACAAAAATGAGACACTGTGAGAGCAACTGGGATGGGTAACTATGACTCTCTTAAGGTAGCCAATGATCGTCACCAGGAGTATTGAATCAGGAAACTCGAGTAACCCTTGGCTATAGTAACGATGACTTTCGTAGATTACACAACCTGTGACATATCGGTGCTGGCAGACTGGCCACAGTTACAATGTATTTTAATTTGGGTGGTCAACCGACAATAAAATCTATTACCCTTCTGAGGTAACCGACGATTCGTCACCAGGTGGAGTACCCTCTGAAAGGAGTGACTATGACTCTCATATGACACACATCTAGTGTCGTATCGCTTCTGGTAGACGCCACAGTAACAAGAAACGTGAAACTGGCTGCGAAATTAGGACGAGGAGCTACGACGCACTCAAGGTAGCTAGTGCAGCGTCACCTGTAGGACTGCATCAGTAAAGTCTAGTAATCCCTGGCAGGCAGTACGATGATTCACTTAAGATACACAACTAGTGACATATCGGTTCTGGCAGACTGGCCACAGTAACAAAATATATGAATCTGGGTGAGCAACTGTGACGAGTAACTATGACTCTCGTAATAGGCCAATGACTCAATACATGGAGTATTGAATCAGATAACTCGAGGAACGCCTTTCAATAGTAACGATGACATTCTTACGGTTCACAACTGGTGACAAATCCGTTCTGGCAGTCTGGCACCAGTAACAAAAATGAGACACTGCGTGAGCAACTGGGATGGGTAACTATGACTCTCTTATGGTAGCCAATGATCGTCACCAGGAGTATTGAATCAGGAAACTCGAGTAACCCTTGGCTATAGTAACGATGACTTTCGTAGATTACACAACCTGTGACATATCGGTGCTGGCAGACTGGCCACAATTACAATGTATTTTAATTTGGGTGGTCAACCGAAAGCAATATCTATTACCCTTCTGTGGTAACCGACGATTCGTCACCAGGTGGAGTACACTCTGAAAGGAGTGACTATGACTCTCATATGACACACAACTAGTGTCGTATCGCTTCTGGAAGACGCCACAGTAACAAGAAACGTGAAACTGGCTGCGAAATTAGCACGAGGAGCTACGAGGCACTCAAGGTAGCTAGTGCAGCGTCACCTGGAGGACTGCATCAGTAAAGTCTAGTAATCCCTAGCAGGCATAACGATGACTCACTTAAGATACACAACTAGTGACATATCGGTTCTGGCAGACTGGCCACAGTAACAAAATATATGAATCTGGGTGAGCAACTGTGACGAGTAACTATGACTCTCGTAATAGGCCATTGACTCAATACTTGGAGTATTGAATCAGATAACTCGAGGAACGCCTTGCAAAAGTAACAATGACTTTCTTACGGTTCACAACTGGTGACAAATCCGTTCTGGCAGCCTGGCACCAGTAACAAAAATGAGACACTGCGTGAGCAACTGGGATGGGTAACTATGTCTCTCTTAAGGTAGCCAATGATCGTCACCAGGAGTATTGAATCAGGAAACTCGAGTAACCCTTGGCTATAGTAACGATGACTTTCGTAGATTACACAACCTGTGACATATCGGTGCTGGCAGACTGGCCACAGTTACAATGTATTTTAATTTGGGTGGTCAACCGACAGCAATACCTATTACCCTTCTGAGGTAACCGACGATTCGTGACCAGGTGGAATACACTCTGAAAGGAGTGACTATGACTCTCATATGCCACACAACTAGTGTCGTATCACTTCTGGCAGACGCCACAGTAACAAGAAACGAGAAACTGGCTGCGAAATTAGGACGAGGAGCTATGACGCTCTCAAGGTAGCTAGTGCAGCGTCACCTGGAGGACTGCATCAGTAAAGTCTAGTAATCCCTGGCAGGCATTACGATGACTCACTTAAGATACACAACTAGTGACATATCGGTTCTGGCAGACTGGCCACAGTAACAAAATATATGAATCTGGGTGAGAAACTGTGACGAGTAACTATGACTCTCGTAATAGGCCAATGACTCAATACATGGAGTACTGAATCAGATAACTCGAGGAACGCCTTTCAATAGTAACGATGACATTCTTACGGTTCACAACTGGTGACAAATCCGTTCTGGCAGTGTGGCACCAGTTACAAAAATGAGACACTGTGAGAGCAACTGGGATGGGTAACTATGACTCTCTTAAGGTAGCCAATGATCGTCACCAGGAGTATTGAATCAGGCAACTCGAGTAACCCTTGGCTATAGTAACGATGACTTTCGTAGATTACACAACCTGTGACATATCGGTGCTGGCAGACTGGCCACAGTTACAATGTATTTTAATTTGGGTGGTCATCCGACAGGAAAATCTATTACCCTTCTGAGGTAACCGACGATTCGTCACCAGGTGGAGTACACTCTGAAAGGAGTGACTATGACTCTCATATGACACACATCTAGTGTCGTATCGCTTCTGGCAGACGCCACAGTAACAAGAAACGAGAAACTGGCTGCGAAATTAGGACGAGGAGCTACGAGGCACTCAAGGTAGCTAATGCAGCGTCACCTGGAGGACTGCATCAGTAAAGTCTAGTAATCCCTGGCAGGCATTACGATGATTCACTTAAGATACACAACTAGTGACATATCGGTTCTGGCAGACTGGCCACAGTATAAAAATATATGAATCTGGGTGAGCAACTGTGACGAGTAACTATGACTCTCGTAATAGGCCAATGACTCAATACATGGAGTATTGAATCAGATAACTCGAGGAACGCCTTTCAATAGTAACGATGACATTCTTACGGTTCACAACTGATGACAAATCCGTTCTGGCAGTCTGGCACCAGTAACAAAAATGAGACACTGCGTGAGCAACTGGGATGGGTAACTATGACTCTCTTAAGGTAGCCAATGATCGTCACCAGGAGTATTGAATCAGGAAACTCGAGTAACCCTTGGCTTAGTAACGATGACTTACGTAGATTACACAACCTGTGACATATCGGTGCCGGCAGACTGGCCACAGTTACAATGTATTTTAATTTGGGTGGTCAACCGACAGCAATATCTATTTCCCTTCTGAGGTAACCAACGATTCGTCACCAGGTGGAGTACACTCTGAAAGGAGTGACTATGACTCTCATATGACACACAACTAGTGTCGTATCGCTTCTGGCAGACGCCACAGTAACAAGAAACGTGAAACTGGCTGCGAAATTAAGACGAGGAGCTATGACGCACTCAAGGTAGCTAGTGCAGCGTCACCTGGAGGACTGCATCAGTAAAGTCTAGTAATCCCTGGCAGGCATTACGATGATTCACTTAAGATACACAACTAGTGACATATCGGTTCTGGCAGACTGGCCACAGTAACCAAATATATGAATCTGGGTGAGCAACTGTGACGAGTAACTATGACTCTCGTAATAGGCCAATGACTCAATACATTGAGTATTGAATCAGATAACTCGAGCAACGCCTTTCAATAGTAACGATGACATTCTTACGGTTCACAACTGGTGACAAATCCGTTCTGGCAGTCTGGCACCAGTAACAAAAATGAGACCCTGCGTGAGCAACTGGGATGGGTAACTATGACTCTCTTAAGGTAGCCAATGATCGTCACCAGGAGTATTGAATCAGGAAACTCGAGTAACCCTTGGCTATAGTAACGATGACTTTCGTAGATTACACAACCTGTGACATATCGGTGCTGGCAGACTGGCCACAGTTACAATGTATTTTAATTTGGGTGGTCAACCGACAGCAATATCTATTACCCTTCTGAGGTAACCGACGATTCGTGACCAGGTGGAATACACTCTGAAAGGAGTGACTATGACTCTCATATGCACACAACTAGTGTCGTATCACTTCTGGCAGACGCCACAGTAACAAGAAACGAGAAACTGGCTGCGAAATTAGGACGAGGAGCTATGACGCACTCAAGGTAGCTAGTGCAGCGTCACCTGGAGGACTGCATCAGTAAAGTCTAGTAATCCCTGGCAGGCATTACGATGACTCACTTAAGATTCACAACTAGTGACATATCGGTTCTGGCAGACTGGCCACAGTAACAAAATATATGAATCTGGGTGAGCAAATGTGACGAGTAACTATGACTCTCGTACTAGGCCAATGACTCAATACATGGAGTACTGAATCAGATAACTCGAGGAACGTCTTTCAATAGTAACGATGACATTCTTACGGTTCACAACTGGTGACAAATCCGTTCTGGCAGCCTGGCACCAGTAACAAAAATGAGACACTGTGAGAGCAACTGGGATGGGTAACTATGACTCTCTTAAGGTAGCCAATGATGGTCACCAGGAGTATTGAATCAGGAAACTCGAGTAACCCTTGGCTATAGTAACGATGACTTTCGTAGATTACACAACCTGTGACATATCGGTGCTGGCAGACTGGCCACAGTTACAATGTATTTTAATTTGGGTGGTCAACCGACAGCAATATCTATTACCCTTCTGAGGTAACCGACGATTCGTCAAAAGGTGGAGTACACTCTGAAAGGAGTGACTATGACTCTCATATGACACACAACTAGTGTCGTATCGCTTCTGGCAGACGCCACAGTAACAAGAAACGTGAAACTGGCTGCGAAATTAGGACGAGGAGCTATGACGCACTCAAGGTAGCTAGTGCAGCGTCACCTGGAGGACTGCATCAGTAAAGTCAAGTAATTCCTGGCAGGCATTACGATGACTCACTTAAGATACACAACTAGTGACATTTCGGTTCTGGCAGACTGGCCACAGTAACAAGATATATGAATCTGGGTGTGCAACTGTGACGAGTAACTATGACTCTCGTAATAGGCCAATGACTCAATACCTGGAGTATTAATCAGATAACTCGAGGAACGCTTTGCAAAAGTAACAATGACTTTCTTACGGTTCACAACTGGTGACAAATCCGTTCTGGCAGTCTGGCACCAGTAACAAAAATGAGACACTGTGAGAGCAACTGGGATGTGTAACTATGACTCTCTTAAGGTAGCCAATGATCGTCACCAGGAGTATTGAATCAGGCAACTCGAGTAACCCTTGGCTATAGTAACGATGACTTTCGTAGATTACACAAACTGTGACATATCGGTGCTGGCAGACTGGCCACAGTTACAATGTATTTTAATTTGGGTGGTCAACCGACAGCAATATCTATTACCCTTCTGAGGTAACCGACGATTCGTCAAAAGGTGGAGTACACTCTGAAAGGAGTGACTATGACTCTCATATGCCACGTAACTAGTGTCGTATCGCTTCTGGCAGACGCCACAGTAACAAGAAACGTGAAACTGGCTGCGAAATTAGGACGAGGAGCTATGACGCACTCAAGGTAGCTAGTGCAGCGGCACGTGGAGGACTGCATTAGTAAAGTCTAGTAATCCCTGGCAGGCATTACGATGACTCACTTAAGATACACAACTAGTGACATTTCGGTTCTGGCAGACTGGCCACAGTAACCAAATATATGAATCTGGGTGAGCAAGTGTGACGAGTAACTATGACTCTCGTAATAGGCCAATGACTCAATACCTGGAGTATTGAATCAGATAACTCGAGGAACGCTTTGCAAAAGTAACAATGACTTTCTTACGGTTCACAACTGGTGACAAATCCGTTCTGGCAGTCTGGCACCAGTAACAAAAATGAGACACTGCGTGAGCAACTGGGATGGGTAACTATGACTCTCTTAAGGTAGCCAATGATCGTCACCAGGAGTATTGAATCAGGAAACTCGAGTAACCCTTGGCTATAGTAACGATGACTTTCGTACATTACACAACCTGTGACATATCGGTGCTGGCAGACTGGCCACAGTTACAATGTATTTTAATTTGGGTGGTCAACCGACAGCAATATCTATTTCCCTTCTGAGGTAACCAACGATTCCTCACCAGGTGGAGTACACTCTGAAAGGAGTGACTATGACTCTCATATGACACACAACTAGTGTCGTATCGCTTCTGGCAGACGCCACAGTAACAAGAAACGTGAAACTGGCTGCGAAATTAGGACGAGGAGCTACGACGCACTCAAGGTAGCTAGTGCAGCGTCACCTGGAGGACTGCATCAGTAATGTCTAGTAATCCCAAGCAGGCATAACGAAGACTCACTTAAGATACACAACTAGTGACATATCGGTTCTGGCAGACTGGCCACAGTAACAAAATATATGAATCTGGGTGAGCAACTGTGACGAGTAACTATGACTCTCGTAATAGGCCAATGACCCAATACCTGGAGTATTGAATCAGATAACTCGAGGAACGCCTTGCAAAAGTAACAATGACTTTCTTACGGTTCACAACTGGTGACAAATCTGTTCTGGCAGCCTGGCACCAGTAACAAAAATGAGACACTGTGAGAGCAACTGGGATGGGTAACTATGACTCTCTTAAGGTAGCCAATGATCGTCACCAGGAGTATTGAATGAGGGAACTCGAGTAACCCTTGGCTATAGTAACGATGACTTTCGTAGATTACACAACCTGTGACATATCGGTGCTGGCAGACTGGCCACAGTTACAATGTATTTTAATTTCGGTGGTCAACCGACAGCAATATCTATTACCCTTCTGAGGTAACCGACGATTCGTCAAAAGGTGGAGTACACTCTGAAAGGAGTGACTATGACTCTCATATGACACACAACTAGTGTCGTATCGCTTCTGGCAGACGCCACAGTAACAAGAAACGTGAAACTGGCTGCGAAATTAGGACGAGGAGCTATGACGCACTCAAGGTAGCTAGTGCAGCGGCACGTGGAGGACTGCATCAGTAAAGTCTAGTAATCCCTGGCAGGCATTACGATGACTCACTTAAGATACACAACTAGTGACATATCGGTTCTGGCAGACTGGCCACAGTAACAAAATATATGAATCTGGGTGAGCAAATGTGACGAGTAACTATGACTCTCGTACTAGGCCAATGACTCAATACATGGAGTACTGAATCAGATAACTCGAGGAACGTCTTTCAATAGTAACGATGACATTCTTACGGTTCACAACTGGTGACAAATCCGTTCTGGCAGTGTGGCACCAGTTACAAAAATGAGACACTGTGAGAGCAACTGGGATGGGTAACTATGACTCTCTTAAGGTAGCCAATGATCGTCACCAGGAGTATTGAATCAGGCAACTCGAGTAACCCTTGGCTATAGTAACGATGACTTTCGTAGATTACACAACCTGTGACATATCGGTGCTGGCAGACTGGCCACAGTTACAATGTATTTTAATTTGGGTGGTCATCCGACAGGAAAATCTATTACCCTTCTGAGGTAACCGACGATTCGTCACCAGGTGGAGTACACTCTGAAAGGAGTGACTATGACTCTCATATGCCACACATCTAGTGTCGTATCGCTTCTGGCAGACGCCACAGTAACAAGAAACGTGAAACTGGCTGCGAAATTAGGACGAGGAGCTATGACGCACTCAAGGTAGCTAGTGCAGCGTCACCTGGAGGACTGCATCAGTAAAGTCTAGTAATCCCTGGCAGGCATTACGATGATTCACTTAATATACACAACTAGTGACATATCGGTTCTGGCAGACTGGCCACAGTAACAAAATATATGAATCTGGGTGAGCAACTGTGACGAGTAACTATGACTCTCGTAATAGGCCAATGACTCAATACATGGAGTATTGAATCAGATAACTCGAGGAACGCCTTTCAATAGTAACGATGACATTCTTACGGTTCACAACTGGTGACAAATCCATTCTGGCAGTCTGGCACCAGTAACAAAAATGAGACACTGCGTGAGCAACTGGGATGGGTAACTATGACGCTCTTAAGGTAGCCAATGATCGTCACCAGGAGTATTGAATCAGGAAACTCGAGTAACCCTTGGCTATAGTAACGATGACTTTCGTAGATTACACAACCTGTGACATATCGGTGCTGGCAGACTGGCCACAGTTACAATGTATTTTAATTTGGGTGGTCAACCGACAGCAATATCTATTACCCTTCTGAGGTAACCGGCGATTCGTCACCAGGTGGAGTACACTCTGAAAGGAGTGACTATGACTCTCATATGACACACCACTAGTGTCGTATCGCTTCTGGAAGACGCCACAGTAACAAGAAACGTGAAACTGGCTGCGAAATTAGGACGAGGAGCTACGAGGCACTCAAGATAGCTAGTGCAGCGTCACCTGGAGGACTGCATCAGTAAAGTCTAGTAATCCCTGGCAGGCATAACGATGACTCACTTAAGATACACAACTAGTGACATATTGGTTCTGGCAGACTGACCACAGTAACAAAATATATGAATCTGGGTGAACAACTGTGACGAGTAACTATGACTCTCGTAATAGGCCAATGACTCAATACCTGGAGTATTGAATCAGATAACTCGAGGAACGCCTTGCAAAAGTAGCAATGACTTTCTTACGGTTCACAACTGGTGACAAATCCGTTCTGGCAGCCTGGCACCAGTAACAAAAATGAGACACTGTGAGAGCAACTGGGATGGGTAACTATGACTCTCTTAAGGTAGCCAATGATGGTCACCAGGAGTATTGAATCAGGAAACTCGAGTAACCCTTGGCTATAGTAACGATGACTTTCGTAGATTACACAACCTGTGACATATCGGTGCTGGCAGACTGGCCACAGTTACAATGTATTTTAATTTGGGTGGTCAACCGACAGCAATATCTATTACCCTTCTGAGGTAACCGACGATTCGTCAAAAGGTGGAGTACACTCTGAAAGGAGTGACTATGACTCTCATATGACACACAACTAGTGTCGTATCGCTTCTGGCAGACGCCACAGTAACAAGAAACGTGAAACTGGCTGCGAAATTAGGACGAGGAGCTATGACGCACTCAAGGTAGCTAGTGCAGCGTCACCTGGAGGACTGCATCAGTAAAGTCAAGTAATTCCTGGCAGGCATTACGATGACTCACTTAAGATACACAACTAGTGACATTTCGGTTCTGGCAGACTGGCCACAGTAACAAGATATATGAATCTGGGTGTGCAACTGTGACGAGTAACTATGACTCTCGTAATAGGCCAATGACTCAATACCTGGAGTATTAATCAGATAACTCGAGGAACGCTTTGCAAAAGTAACAATGACTTTCTTACGGTTCACAACTGGTGACAAATCCGTTCTGGCAGTCTGGCACCAGTAACAAAAATGAGACACTGTGAGAGCAACTGGGATGTGTAACTATGACTCTCTTAAGGTAGCCAATGATCGTCACCAGGAGTATTGAATCAGGCAACTCGAGTAACCCTTGGCTATAGTAACGATGACTTTCGTAGATTACACAACCTGTGACATATCGGTGCTGGCAGACTGGCCACAGTTACAATGTATTTTAATTTGGGTGGTCAACCGACAGCAATATCTATTACCCTTCTGAGGTAACCGACGATTCGTCAAAAGGTGGAGTACACTCTGAAAGGAGTGACTATGACTCTCATATGCCACGTAACTAGTGTCGTATCGCTTCTGGCAGACGCCACAGTAACAAGAAACGTGAAACTGGCTGCGAAATTAGGACGAGGAGCTATGACGCACTCAAGGTAGCTAGTGCAGCGGCACGTGGAGGACTGCATTAGTAAAGTCTAGTAATCCCTGGCAGGCATTACGATGACTCACTTAAGATACACAACTAGTGACATTTCGGTTCTGGCAGACTGGCCACAGTAACCAAATATATGAATCTGGGTGAGCAAGTGTGACGAGTAACTATGACTCTCGTAATAGGCCAATGACTCAATACCTGGAGTATTGAATCAGATAACTCGAGGAACGCTTTGCAAAAGTAACAATGACTTTCTTACGGTTCACAACTGGTGACAAATCCGTTCTGGCAGTCTGGCACCAGTAACAAAAATGAGACACTGCGTGAGCAACTGGGATGGGTAACTATGACTCTCTTAAGGTAGCCAATGATCGTCACCAGGAGTATTGAATCAGGAAACTCGAGTAACCCTTGGCTATAGTAACGATGACTTTCGTACATTACACAACCTGTGACATATCGGTGCTGGCAGACTGGCCACAGTTACAATGTATTTTAATTTGGGTGGTCAACCGACAGCAATATCTATTTCCCTTCTGAGGTAACCAACGATTCCTCACCAGGTGGAGTACACTCTGAAAGGAGTGACTATGACTCTCATATGACACACAACTAGTGTCGTATCGCTTCTGGCAGACGCCACAGTAACAAGAAACGTGAAACTGGCTGCGAAATTAGGACGAGGAGCTACGACGCACTCAAGGTAGCTAGTGCAGCGTCACCTGGAGGACTGCATCAGTAATGTCTAGTAATCCCAAGCAGGCATAACGAAGACTCACTTAAGATACACAACTAGTGACATATCGGTTCTGGCAGACTGGCCACAGTAACAAAATATATGAATCTGGGTGAGCAACTGTGACGAGTAACTATGACTCTCGTAATAGGCCAATGACTCAATACCTGGAGTATTGAATCAGATAACTCGAGGAACGCCTTGCAAAAGTAACAATGACTTTCTTACGGTTCACAACTGGTGACAAATCCGTTCTGGCAGCCTGGCACCAGTAACAAAAATGAGACACTGTGAGAGCAACTGGGATGGGTAACTATGACTCTCTTAAGGTAGCCAATGATGGTCACCAGGAGTATTGAATCAGGAAACTCGAGTAACCCTTGGCTATAGTAACGATGACTTTCGTAGATTACACAACCTGTGACATATCGGTGCTGGCAGACTGGCCACAGTTACAATGTATTTTAATTTGGGTGGTCAACCGACAGCAATATCTATTACCCTTCTGAGGTAACCGACGATTCGTCAAAAGGTGGAGTACACTCTGAAAGGAGTGACTATGACTCTCATATGACACACAACTAGTGTCGTATCGCTTCTGGCAGACGCCACAGTAACAAGAAACGTGAAACTGGCTGCGAAATTAGGACGAGGAGCTATGACGCACTCAAGGTAGCTAGTGCAGCGTCACCTGGAGGACTGCATCAGTAAAGTCAAGTAATTCCTGGCAGGCATTACGATGACTCACTTAAGATACACAACTAGTGACATTTCGGTTCTGGCAGACTGGCCACAGTAACAAGATATATGAATCTGGGTGTGCAACTGTGACGAGTAACTATGACTCTCGTAATAGGCCAATGACTCAATACCTGGAGTATTAATCAGATAACTCGAGGAACGCTTTGCAAAAGTAACAATGACTTTCTTACGGTTCACAACTGGTGACAAATCCGTTCTGGCAGTCTGGCACCAGTAACAAAAATGAGACACTGTGAGAGCAACTGGGATGTGTAACTATGACTCTCTTAAGGTAGCCAATGATCGTCACCAGGAGTATTGAATCAGGCAACTCGAGTAACCCTTGGCTATAGTAACGATGACTTTCGTAGATTACACAACCTGTGACATATCGGTGCTGGCAGACTGGCCACAGTTACAATGTATTTTAATTTGGGTGGTCAACCGACAGCAATATCTATTACCCTTCTGAGGTAACCGACGATTCGTCAAAAGGTGGAGTACACTCTGAAAGGAGTGACTATGACTCTCATATGACACACATCTAGTGTCGTATCGCTTCTGGCAGACGCCACAGTAACAAGAAACGTGAAACTGGCTGCGAAATTAGGACGAGGAGCTACGACGCACTCAAGGTAGCTAGTGCAGCGTCACCTGTAGGACTGCATCAGTAAAGTCTAGTAATCCCTGGCAGGCAGTACGATGATTCACTTAAGATACACAACTAGTGACATATCGGTTCTGGCAGACTGGCCACAGTAACAAAATATATGAATCTGGGTGAGCAACTGTGACGAGTAACTATGACTCTCGTAATAGGCCAATGACTCAATACATGGAGTATTGAATCAGATAACTCGAGGAACGCCTTTCAATAGTAACGATGACATTCTTACGGTTCACAACTGGTGACAAATCCGTTCTGGCAGTCTGGCACCAGTAACAAAAATGAGACCCTGCGTGAGCAACTGGGATGGGTAACTATGACTCTCTTATGGTAGCCAATGATCGTCACCAGGAGTATTGAATCAGGAAACTCGAGTAACCCTTGGCTATAGTAACGATGACTTTCGTAGATTACACAACCTGTGACATATCGGTGCTGGCAGACTGGCCACAATTACAATGTATTTTAATTTGGGTGGTCAACCGAAAGCAATATCTATTACCCTTCTGTGGTAACCGACGATTCGTCACCAGGTGGAGTACACTCTGAAAGGAGTGACTATGACTCTCATATGACACACAACTAGTGTCGTATCGCTTCTGGAAGACGCCACAGTAACAAGAAACGTGAAACTGGCTGCGAAATTAGCACGAGGAGCTACGAGGCACTCAAGGTAGCTAGTGCAGCGTCACCTGGAGGACTGCATCAGTAAAGTCTAGTAATCCCTAGCAGGCATAACGATGACTCACTTAAGATACACAACTAGTGACATATCGGTTCTGGCAGACTGGCCACAGTAACAAAATATATGAATCTGGGTGAGCAACTGTGACGAGTAACTATGACTCTCGTAATAGGCCATTGACTCAATACTTGGAGTATTGAATCAGATAACTCGAGGAACGCCTTGCAAAAGTAACAATGACTTTCTTACGGTTCACAACTGGTGACAAATCCGTTCTGGCAGCCTGGCACCAGTAACAAAAATGAGACACTGCGTGAGCAACTGGGATGGGTAACTATGTCTCTCTTAAGGTAGCCAATGATCGTCACCAGGAGTATTGAATCAGGAAACTCGAGTAACCCTTGGCTATAGTAACGATGACTTTCGTAGATTACACAACCTGTGACATATCGGTGCTGGCAGACTGGCCACAGTTACAATGTATTTTAATTTGGGTGGTCAACCGACAGCAATACCTATTACCCTTCTGAGGTAACCGACGATTCGTGACCAGGTGGAATACACTCTGAAAGGAGTGACTATGACTCTCATATGCCACACAACTAGTGTCGTATCACTTCTGGCAGACGCCACAGTAACAAGAAACGAGAAACTGGCTGCGAAATTAGGACGAGGAGCTATGACGCTCTCAAGGTAGCTAGTGCAGCGTCACCTGGAGGACTGCATCAGTAAAGTCTAGTAATCCCTGGCAGGCATTACGATGACTCACTTAAGATACACAACTAGTGACATATCGGTTCTGGCAGACTGGCCACAGTAACAAAATATATGAATCTGGGTGAGAAACTGTGACGAGTAACTATGACTCTCGTAATAGGCCAATGACTCAATACATGGAGTACTGAATCAGATAACTCGAGGAACGCCTTTCAATAGTAACGATGACATTCTTACGGTTCACAACTGGTGACAAATCCGTTCTGGCAGTGTGGCACCAGTTACAAAAATGAGACACTGTGAGAGCAACTGGGATGGGTAACTATGACTCTCTTAAGGTAGCCAATGATCGTCACCAGGAGTATTGAATCAGGCAACTCGAGTAACCCTTGGCTATAGTAACGATGACTTTCGTAGATTACACAACCTGTGACATATCGGTGCTGGCAGACTGGCCACAGTTACAATGTATTTTAATTTGGGTGGTCATCCGACAGGAAAATCTATTACCCTTCTGAGGTAACCGACGATTCGTCACCAGGTGGAGTACACTCTGAAAGGAGTGACTATGACTCTCATATGACACACATCTAGTGTCGTATCGCTTCTGGCAGACGCCACAGTAACAAGAAACGAGAAACTGGCTGCGAAATTAGGACGAGGAGCTACGAGGCACTCAAGGTAGCTAGTGCAGCGTCACCTGGAGGACTGCATCAGTAAAGTCAAGTAATTCCTGGCAGGCATTACGATGACTCACTTAAGATACACAACTAGTGACATTTCGGTTCTGGCAGACTGGCCACAGTAACAAGATATATGAATCTGGGTGTGCAACTGTGACGAGTAACTATGACTCTCGTAATAGGCCAATGACTCAATACCTGGAGTATTAATCAGATAACTCGAGGAACGCTTTGCAAAAGTAACAATGACTTTCTTACGGTTCACAACTGGTGACAAATCCGTTCTGGCAGTCTGGCACCAGTAACAAAAATGAGACACTGTGAGAGCAACTGGGATGTGTAACTATGACTCTCTTAAGGTAGCCAATGATCGTCACCAGGAGTATTGAATCAGGCAACTCGAGTAACCCTTGGCTATAGTAACGATGACTTTCGTAGATTACACAACCTGTGACATATCGGTGCTGGCAGACTGGCCACAGTTACAATGTATTTTAATTTGGGTGGTCAACCGACAGCAATATCTATTACCCTTCTGAGGTAACCGACGATTCGTCAAAAGGTGGAGTACACTCTGAAAGGAGTGACTATGACTCTCATATGACACACATCTAGTGTCGTATCGCTTCTGGCAGACGCCACAGTAACAAGAAACGTGAAACTGGCTGCGAAATTAGGACGAGGAGCTACGACGCACTCAAGGTAGCTAGTGCAGCGTCACCTGTAGGACTGCATCAGTAAAGTCTAGTAATCCCTGGCAGGCAGTACGATGATTCACTTAAGATACACAACTAGTGACATATCGGTTCTGGCAGACTGGCCACAGTAACAAAATATATGAATCTGGGTGAGCAACTGTGACGAGTAACTATGACTCTCGTAATAGGCCAATGACTCAATACATGGAGTATTGAATCAGATAACTCGAGGAACGCCTTTCAATAGTAACGATGACATTCTTACGGTTCACAACTGGTGACAAATCCGTTCTGGCAGTCTGGCACCAGTAACAAAAATGAGACACTGCGTGAGCAACTGGGATGGGTAACTATGACTCTCTTATGGTAGCCAATGATCGTCACCAGGAGTATTGAATCAGGAAACTCGAGTAACCCTTGGCTATAGTAACGATGACTTTCGTAGATTACACAACCTGTGACATATCGGTGCTGGCAGACTGGCCACAATTACAATGTATTTTAATTTGGGTGGTCAACCGAAAGCAATATCTATTACCCTTCTGTGGTAACCGACGATTCGTCACCAGGTGGAGTACACTCTGAAAGGAGTGACTATGACTCTCATATGACACACAACTAGTGTCGTATCGCTTCTGGAAGACGCCACAGTAACAAGAAACGTGAAACTGGCTGCGAAATTAGCACGAGGAGCTACGAGGCACTCAAGGTAGCTAGTGCAGCGTCACCTGGAGGACTGCATCAGTAAAGTCTAGTAATCCCTAGCAGGCATAACGATGACTCACTTAAGATACACAACTAGTGACATATCGGTTCTGGCAGACTGGCCACAGTAACAAAATATATGAATCTGGGTGAGCAACTGTGACGAGTAACTATGACTCTCGTAATAGGCCATTGACTCAATACTTGGAGTATTGAATCAGATAACTCGAGGAACGCCTTGCAAAAGTAACAATGACTTTCTTACGGTTCACAACTGGTGACAAATCCGTTCTGGCAGCCTGGCACCAGTAACAAAAATGAGACACTGCGTGAGCAACTGGGATGGGTAACTATGTCTCTCTTAAGGTAGCCAATGATCGTCACCAGGAGTATTGAATCAGGAAACTCGAGTAACCCTTGGCTATAGTAACGATGACTTTCGTAGATTACACAACCTGTGACATATCGGTGCTGGCAGACTGGCCACAGTTACAATGTATTTTAATTTGGGTGGTCAACCGACAGCAATACCTATTACCCTTCTGAGGTAACCGACGATTCGTGACCAGGTGGAATACACTCTGAAAGGAGTGACTATGACTCTCATATGCCACACAACTAGTGTCGTATCACTTCTGGCAGACGCCACAGTAACAAGAAACGAGAAAGTGGCTGCGAAATTAGGACGAGGAGCTATGACGCTCTCAAGGTAGCTAGTGCAGCGTCACCTGGAGGACTGCATCAGTAAAGTCTAGTAATCCCTGGCAGGCATTACGATGACTCACTTAAGATACACAACTAGTGACATATCGGTTCTGGCAGACTGGCCACAGTAACAAAATATATGAATCTGGGTGAGAAACTGTGACGAGTAACTATGACTCTCGTAATAGGCCAATGACTCAATACATGGAGTACTGAATCAGATAACTCGAGGAACGCCTTTCAATAGTAACGATGACATTCTTACGGTTCACAACTGGTGACAAATCCGTTCTGGCAGTGTGGCACCAGTTACAAAAATGAGACACTGTGAGAGCAACTGGGATGGGTAACTATGACTCTCTTAAGGTAGCCAATGATCGTCACCAGGAGTATTGAATCAGGCAACTCGAGTAACCCTTGGCTATAGTAACGATGACTTTCGTAGATTACACAACCTGTGACATATCGGTGCTGGCAGACTGGCCACAGTTACAATGTATTTTAATTTGGGTGGTCATCCGACAGGAAAATCTATTACCCTTCTGAGGTAACCGACGATTCGTCACCAGGTGGAGTACACTCTGAAAGGAGTGACTATGACTCTCATATGACACACATCTAGTGTCGTATCGCTTCTGGCAGACGCCACAGTAACAAGAAACGAGAAACTGGCTGCGAAATTAGGACGAGGAGCTACGAGGCACTCAAGGTAGCTAGTGCAGCGTCACCTGGAGGACTGCATCAGTAAAGTCTAGTAATCCCTGGCAGGCATTACGATGATTCACTTAAGATACACAACTAGTGACATATCGGTTCTGGCAGACTGGCCACAGTATAAAAATATATGAATCTGGGTGAGCAACTGTGACGAGTAACTATGACTCTCGTAATAGGCCAATGACTCAATACATGGAGTATTGAATCAGATAACTCGAGGAACGCCTTTCAATAGTAACGATGACATTCTTACGGTTCACAACTGATGACAAATCCGTTCTGGCAGTCTGGCACCAGTAACAAAAATGAGACACTGCGTGAGCAACTGGGATGGGTAACTATGACTCTCTTAAGGTAGCCAATGATCGTCACCAGGAGTATTGAATCAGGAAACTCGAGTAACCCTTGGCTTAGTAACGATGACTTACGTAGATTACACAACCTGTGACATATCGGTGCCGGCAGACTGGCCACAGTTACAATGTATTTTAATTTGGGTGGTCAACCGACAGCAATATCTATTTCCCTTCTGAGGTAACCAACGATTCGTCACCAGGTGGAGTACACTCTGAAAGGAGTGACTATGACTCTCATATGACACACAACTAGTGTCGTATCGCTTCTGGCAGACGCCACAGTAACAAGAAACGTGAAACTGGCTGCGAAATTAAGACGAGGAGCTATGACGCACTCAAGGTAGCTAGTGCAGCGTCACCTGGAGGACTGCATCAGTAAAGTCTAGTAATCCCTGGCAGGCATTACGATGATTCACTTAAGATACACAACTAGTGACATATCGGTTCTGGCAGACTGGCCACAGTAACCAAATATATGAATCTGGGTGAGCAACTGTGACGAGTAACTATGACTCTCGTAATAGGCCAATGACTCAATACATTGAGTATTGAATCAGATAACTCGAGCAACGCCTTTCAATAGTAACGATGACATTCTTACGGTTCACAACTGGTGACAAATCCGTTCTGGCAGTCTGGCACCAGTAACAAAAATGAGACCCTGCGTGAGCAACTGGGATGGGTAACTATGACTCTCTTAAGGTAGCCAATGATCGTCACCAGGAGTATTGAATCAGGAAACTCGAGTAACCCTTGGCTATAGTAACGATGACTTTCGTAGATTACACAACCTGTGACATATCGGTGCTGGCAGACTGGCCACAGTTACAATGTATTTTAATTTGGGTGGTCAACCGACAGCAATATCTATTACCCTTCTGAGGTAACCGACGATTCGTGACCAGGTGGAATACACTCTGAAAGGAGTGACTATGACTCTCATATGCACACAACTAGTGTCGTATCACTTCTGGCAGACGCCACAGTAACAAGAAACGAGAAACTGGCTGCGAAATTAGGACGAGGAGCTATGACGCACTCAAGGTAGCTAGTGCAGCGTCACCTGGAGGACTGCATCAGTAAAGTCTAGTAATCCCTGGCAGGCATTACGATGACTCACTTAAGATTCACAACTAGTGACATATCGGTTCTGGCAGACTGGCCACAGTAACAAAATATATGAATCTGGGTGAGCAAATGTGACGAGTAACTATGACTCTCGTACTAGGCCAATGACTCAATACATGGAGTACTGAATCAGATAACTCGAGGAACGTCTTTCAATAGTAACGATGACATTCTTACGGTTCACAACTGGTGACAAATCCGTTCTGGCAGCCTGGCACCAGTAACAAAAATGAGACACTGTGAGAGCAACTGGGATGGGTAACTATGACTCTCTTAAGGTAGCCAATGATGGTCACCAGGAGTATTGAATCAGGAAACTCGAGTAACCCTTGGCTATAGTAACGATGACTTTCGTAGATTACACAACCTGTGACATATCGGTGCTGGCAGACTGGCCACAGTTACAATGTATTTTAATTTGGGTGGTCAACCGACAGCAATATCTATTACCCTTCTGAGGTAACCGACGATTCGTCAAAAGGTGGAGTACACTCTGAAAGGAGTGACTATGACTCTCATATGACACACAACTAGTGTCGTATCGCTTCTGGCAGACGCCACAGTAACAAGAAACGTGAAACTGGCTGCGAAATTAGGACGAGGAGCTATGACGCACTCAAGGTAGCTAGTGCAGCGTCACCTGGAGGACTGCATCAGTAAAGTCAAGTAATTCCTGGCAGGCATTACGATGACTCACTTAAGATACACAACTAGTGACATTTCGGTTCTGGCAGACTGGCCACAGTAACAAGATATATGAATCTGGGTGTGCAACTGTGACGAGTAACTATGACTCTCGTAATAGGCCAATGACTCAATACCTGGAGTATTAATCAGATAACTCGAGGAACGCTTTGCAAAAGTAACAATGACTTTCTTACGGTTCACAACTGGTGACAAATCCGTTCTGGCAGTCTGGCACCAGTAACAAAAATGAGACACTGTGAGAGCAACTGGGATGTGTAACTATGACTCTCTTAAGGTAGCCAATGATCGTCACCAGGAGTATTGAATCAGGCAACTCGAGTAACCCTTGGCTATAGTAACGATGACTTTCGTAGATTACACAAACTGTGACATATCGGTGCTGGCAGACTGGCCACAGTTACAATGTATTTTAATTTGGGTGGTCAACCGACAGCAATATCTATTACCCTTCTGAGGTAACCGACGATTCGTCAAAAGGTGGAGTACACTCTGAAAGGAGTGACTATGACTCTCATATGCCACGTAACTAGTGTCGTATCGCTTCTGGCAGACGCCACAGTAACAAGAAACGTGAAACTGGCTGCGAAATTAGGACGAGGAGCTATGACGCACTCAAGGTAGCTAGTGCAGCGGCACGTGGAGGACTGCATTAGTAAAGTCTAGTAATCCCTGGCAGGCATTACGATGACTCACTTAAGATACACAACTAGTGACATTTCGGTTCTGGCAGACTGGCCACAGTAACCAAATATATGAATCTGGGTGAGCAAGTGTGACGAGTAACTATGACTCTCGTAATAGGCCAATGACTCAATACCTGGAGTATTGAATCAGATAACTCGAGGAACGCTTTGCAAAAGTAACAATGACTTTCTTACGGTTCACAACTGGTGACAAATCCGTTCTGGCAGTCTGGCACCAGTAACAAAAATGAGACACTGCGTGAGCAACTGGGATGGGTAACTATGACTCTCTTAAGGTAGCCAATGATCGTCACCAGGAGTATTGAATCAGGAAACTCGAGTAACCCTTGGCTATAGTAACGATGACTTTCGTACATTACACAACCTGTGACATATCGGTGCTGGCAGACTGGCCACAGTTACAATGTATTTTAATTTGGGTGGTCAACCGACAGCAATATCTATTTCCCTTCTGAGGTAACCAACGATTCCTCACCAGGTGGAGTACACTCTGAAAGGAGTGACTATGACTCTCATATGACACACAACTAGTGTCGTATCGCTTCTGGCAGACGCCACAGTAACAAGAAACGTGAAACTGGCTGCGAAATTAGGACGAGGAGCTACGACGCACTCAAGGTAGCTAGTGCAGCGTCACCTGGAGGACTGCATCAGTAATGTCTAGTAATCCCAAGCAGGCATAACGAAGACTCACTTAAGATACACAACTAGTGACATATCGGTTCTGGCAGACTGGCCACAGTAACAAAATATATGAATCTGGGTGAGCAACTGTGACGAGTAACTATGACTCTCGTAATAGGCCAATGACCCAATACCTGGAGTATTGAATCAGATAACTCGAGGAACGCCTTGCAAAAGTAACAATGACTTTCTTACGGTTCACAACTGGTGACAAATCTGTTCTGGCAGCCTGGCACCAGTAACAAAAATGAGACACTGTGAGAGCAACTGGGATGGGTAACTATGACTCTCTTAAGGTAGCCAATGATCGTCACCAGGAGTATTGAATGAGGGAACTCGAGTAACCCTTGGCTATAGTAACGATGACTTTCGTAGATTACACAACCTGTGACATATCGGTGCTGGCAGACTGGCCACAGTTACAATGTATTTTAATTTCGGTGGTCAACCGACAGCAATATCTATTACCCTTCTGAGGTAACCGACGATTCGTCAAAAGGTGGAGTACACTCTGAAAGGAGTGACTATGACTCTCATATGACACACAACTAGTGTCGTATCGCTTCTGGCAGACGCCACAGTAACAAGAAACGTGAAACTGGCTGCGAAATTAGGACGAGGAGCTATGACGCACTCAAGGTAGCTAGTGCAGCGGCACGTGGAGGACTGCATCAGTAAAGTCTAGTAATCCCTGGCAGGCATTACGATGACTCACTTAAGATACACAACTAGTGACATATCGGTTCTGGCAGACTGGCCACAGTAACAAAATATATGAATCTGGGTGAGCAAATGTGACGAGTAACTATGACTCTCGTACTAGGCCAATGACTCAATACATGGAGTACTGAATCAGATAACTCGAGGAACGTCTTTCAATAGTAACGATGACATTCTTACGGTTCACAACTGGTGACAAATCCGTTCTGGCAGTGTGGCACCAGTTACAAAAATGAGACACTGTGAGAGCAACTGGGATGGGTAACTATGACTCTCTTAAGGTAGCCAATGATCGTCACCAGGAGTATTGAATCAGGCAACTCGAGTAACCCTTGGCTATAGTAACGATGACTTTCGTAGATTACACAACCTGTGACATATCGGTGCTGGCAGACTGGCCACAGTTACAATGTATTTTAATTTGGGTGGTCATCCGACAGGAAAATCTATTACCCTTCTGAGGTAACCGACGATTCGTCACCAGGTGGAGTACACTCTGAAAGGAGTGACTATGACTCTCATATGCCACACATCTAGTGTCGTATCGCTTCTGGCAGACGCCACAGTAACAAGAAACGTGAAACTGGCTGCGAAATTAGGACGAGGAGCTATGACGCACTCAAGGTAGCTAGTGCAGCGTCACCTGGAGGACTGCATCAGTAAAGTCTAGTAATCCCTGGCAGGCATTACGATGATTCACTTAATATACACAACTAGTGACATATCGGTTCTGGCAGACTGGCCACAGTAACAAAATATATGAATCTGGGTGAGCAACTGTGACGAGTAACTATGACTCTCGTAATAGGCCAATGACTCAATACATGGAGTATTGAATCAGATAACTCGAGGAACGCCTTTCAATAGTAACGATGACATTCTTACGGTTCACAACTGGTGACAAATCCATTCTGGCAGTCTGGCACCAGTAACAAAAATGAGACACTGCGTGAGCAACTGGGATGGGTAACTATGACGCTCTTAAGGTAGCCAATGATCGTCACCAGGAGTATTGAATCAGGAAACTCGAGTAACCCTTGGCTATAGTAACGATGACTTTCGTAGATTACACAACCTGTGACATATCGGTGCTGGCAGACTGGCCACAGTTACAATGTATTTTAATTTGGGTGGTCAACCGACAGCAATATCTATTACCCTTCTGAGGTAACCGACGATTCGTCACCAGGTGGAGTACACTCTGAAAGGAGTGACTATGACTCTCATATGACACACCACTAGTGTCGTATCGCTTCTGGAAGACGCCACAGTAACAAGAAACGTGAAACTGGCTGCGAAATTAGGACGAGGAGCTACGAGGCACTCAAGATAGCTAGTGCAGCGTCACCTGGAGGACTGCATCAGTAAAGTCTAGTAATCCCTGGCAGGCATAACGATGACTCACTTAAGATACACAACTAGTGACATATTGGTTCTGGCAGACTGACCACAGTAACAAAATATATGAATCTGGGTGAACAACTGTGACGAGTAACTATGACTCTCGTAATAGGCCAATGACTCAATACCTGGAGTATTGAATCAGATAACTCGAGGAACGCCTTGCAAAAGTAACAATGACTTTCTTACGGTTCACAACTGGTGACAAATCCGTTCTGGCAGCCTGGCACCAGTAACAAAAATGAGACACTGTGAGAGCAACTGGGATGGGTAACTATGACTCTCTTAAGGTAGCCAATGATGGTCACCAGGAGTATTGAATCAGGAAACTCGAGTAACCCTTGGCTATAGTAACGATGACTTTCGTAGATTACACAACCTGTGACATATCGGTGCTGGCAGACTGGCCACAGTTACAATGTATTTTAATTTGGGTGGTCAACCGACAGCAATATCTATTACCCTTCTGAGGTAACCGACGATTCGTCAAAAGGTGGAGTACACTCTGAAAGGAGTGACTATGACTCTCATATGACACACAACTAGTGTCGTATCGCTTCTGGCAGACGCCACAGTAACAAGAAACGTGAAACTGGCTGCGAAATTAGGACGAGGAGCTATGACGCACTCAAGGTAGCTAGTGCAGCGTCACCTGGAGGACTGCATCAGTAAAGTCAAGTAATTCCTGGCAGGCATTACGATGACTCACTTAAGATACACAACTAGTGACATTTCGGTTCTGGCAGACTGGCCACAGTAACAAGATATATGAATCTGGGTGTGCAACTGTGACGAGTAACTATGACTCTCGTAATAGGCCAATGACTCAATACCTGGAGTATTAATCAGATAACTCGAGGAACGCTTTGCAAAAGTAACAATGACTTTCTTACGGTTCACAACTGGTGACAAATCCGTTCTGGCAGTCTGGCACCAGTAACAAAAATGAGACACTGTGAGAGCAACTGGGATGTGTAACTATGACTCTCTTAAGGTAGCCAATGATCGTCACCAGGAGTATTGAATCAGGCAACTCGAGTAACCCTTGGCTATAGTAACGATGACTTTCGTAGATTACACAACCTGTGACATATCGGTGCTGGCAGACTGGCCACAGTTACAATGTATTTTAATTTGGGTGGTCAACCGACAGCAATATCTATTACCCTTCTGAGGTAACCGACGATTCGTCAAAAGGTGGAGTACACTCTGAAAGGAGTGACTATGACTCTCATATGCCACGTAACTAGTGTCGTATCGCTTCTGGCAGACGCCACAGTAACAAGAAACGTGAAACTGGCTGCGAAATTAGGACGAGGAGCTATGACGCACTCAAGGTAGCTAGTGCAGCGGCACGTGGAGGACTGCATTAGTAAAGTCTAGTAATCCCTGGCAGGCATTACGATGACTCACTTAAGATACACAACTAGTGACATTTCGGTTCTGGCAGACTGGCCACAGTAACCAAATATATGAATCTGGGTGAGCAAGTGTGACGAGTAACTATGACTCTCGTAATAGGCCAATGACTCAATACCTGGAGTATTGAATCAGATAACTCGAGGAACGCTTTGCAAAAGTAACAATGACTTTCTTACGGTTCACAACTGGTGACAAATCCGTTCTGGCAGTCTGGCACCAGTAACAAAAATGAGACACTGCGTGAGCAACTGGGATGGGTAACTATGACTCTCTTAAGGTAGCCAATGATCGTCACCAGGAGTATTGAATCAGGAAACTCGAGTAACCCTTGGCTATAGTAACGATGACTTTCGTACATTACACAACCTGTGACATATCGGTGCTGGCAGACTGGCCACAGTTACAATGTATTTTAATTTGGGTGGTCAACCGACAGCAATATCTATTTCCCTTCTGAGGTAACCAACGATTCCTCACCAGGTGGAGTACACTCTGAAAGGAGTGACTATGACTCTCATATGACACACAACTAGTGTCGTATCGCTTCTGGCAGACGCCACAGTAACAAGAAACGTGAAACTGGCTGCGAAATTAGGACGAGGAGCTACGACGCACTCAAGGTAGCTAGTGCAGCGTCACCTGGAGGACTGCATCAGTAATGTCTAGTAATCCCAAGCAGGCATAACGAAGACTCACTTAAGATACACAACTAGTGACATATCGGTTCTGGCAGACTGGCCACAGTAACAAAATATATGAATCTGGGTGAGCAACTGTGACGAGTAACTATGACTCTCGTAATAGGCCAATGACTCAATACCTGGAGTATTGAATCAGATAACTCGAGGAACGCCTTGCAAAAGTAACAATGACTTTCTTACGGTTCACAACTGGTGACAAATCCGTTCTGGCAGCCTGGCACCAGTAACAAAAATGAGACACTGTGAGAGCAACTGGGATGGGTAACTATGACTCTCTTAAGGTAGCCAATGATGGTCACCAGGAGTATTGAATCAGGAAACTCGAGTAACCCTTGGCTATAGTAACGATGACTTTCGTAGATTACACAACCTGTGACATATCGGTGCTGGCAGACTGGCCACAGTTACAATGTATTTTAATTTGGGTGGTCAACCGACAGCAATATCTATTACCCTTCTGAGGTAACCGACGATTCGTCAAAAGGTGGAGTACACTCTGAAAGGAGTGACTATGACTCTCATATGACACACAACTAGTGTCGTATCGCTTCTGGCAGACGCCACAGTAACAAGAAACGTGAAACTGGCTGCGAAATTAGGACGAGGAGCTATGACGCACTCAAGGTAGCTAGTGCAGCGTCACCTGGAGGACTGCATCAGTAAAGTCAAGTAATTCCTGGCAGGCATTACGATGACTCACTTAAGATACACAACTAGTGACATTTCGGTTCTGGCAGACTGGCCACAGTAACAAGATATATGAATCTGGGTGTGCAACTGTGACGAGTAACTATGACTCTCGTAATAGGCCAATGACTCAATACCTGGAGTATTAATCAGATAACTCGAGGAACGCTTTGCAAAAGTAACAATGACTTTCTTACGGTTCACAACTGGTGACAAATCCGTTCTGGCAGTCTGGCACCAGTAACAAAAATGAGACACTGTGAGAGCAACTGGGATGTGTAACTATGACTCTCTTAAGGTAGCCAATGATCGTCACCAGGAGTATTGAATCAGGCAACTCGAGTAACCCTTGGCTATAGTAACGATGACTTTCGTAGATTACACAACCTGTGACATATCGGTGCTGGCAGACTGGCCACAGTTACAATGTATTTTAATTTGGGTGGTCAACCGACAGCAATATCTATTACCCTTCTGAGGTAACCGACGATTCGTCAAAAGGTGGAGTACACTCTGAAAGGAGTGACTATGACTCTCATATGCCACGTAACTAGTGTCGTATCGCTTCTGGCAGACGCCACAGTAACAAGAAACGTGAAACTGGCTGCGAAATTAGGACGAGGAGCTATGACGCACTCAAGGTAGCTAGTGCAGCGGCACGTGGAGGACTGCATTAGTAAAGTCTAGTAATCCCTGGCAGGCATTACGATGACTCACTTAAGATACACAACTAGTGACATTTCGGTTCTGGCAGACTGGCCACAGTAACCAAATATATGAATCTGGGTGAGCAAGTGTGACGAGTAACTATGACTCTCGTAATAGGCCAATGACTCAATACCTGGAGTATTGAATCAGATAACTCGAGGAACGCTTTGCAAAAGTAACAATGACTTTCTTACGGTTCACAACTGGTGACAAATCCGTTCTGGCAGTCTGGCACCAGTAACAAAAATGAGACACTGCGTGAGCAACTGGGATGGGTAACTATGACTCTCTTAAGGTAGCCAATGATCGTCACCAGGAGTATTGAATCAGGAAACTCGAGTAACCCTTGGCTATAGTAACGATGACTTTCGTACATTACACAACCTGTGACATATCGGTGCTGGCAGACTGGCCACAGTTACAATGTATTTTAATTTGGGTGGTCAACCGACAGCAATATCTATTTCCCTTCTGAGGTAACCAACGATTCCTCACCAGGTGGAGTACACTCTGAAAGGAGTGACTATGACTCTCATATGACACACAACTAGTGTCGTATCGCTTCTGGCAGACGCCACAGTAACAAGAAACGTGAAACTGGCTGCGAAATTAGGACGAGGAGCTACGACGCACTCAAGGTAGCTAGTGCAGCGTCACCTGGAGGACTGCATCAGTAATGTCTAGTAATCCCAAGCAGGCATAACGAAGACTCACTTAAGATACACAACTAGTGACATATCGGTTCTGGCAGACTGGCCACAGTAACAAAATATATGAATCTGGGTGAGCAACTGTGACGAGTAACTATGACTCTCGTAATAGGCCAATGACTCAATACCTGGAGTATTGAATCAGATAACTCGAGGAACGCTTTGCAAAAGTAACAATGACTTTCTTACGGTTCACAACTGGTGACAAATCCGTTCTGGCAGTCTGGCACCAGTAACAAAAATGAGACACTGCGTGAGCAACTGGGATGGGTAAGTATGACTCTCTTAAGGTAGCCAATGATCGTCACCAGGAGTATTGAATCAGGAAACTCGAGTAACCCTTGGCTATAGTAACGATGACTTTCGTAGATTACACAACCTGTGACATATCGGTGCTGGCAGACTGGCCACAGTTACAATGTATTTTAATTTGGGTGGTCAACCGACAGCAATATCTATTTCCCTTCTGAGGTAACCAACGATTCGTCACCAGGTGGAGTACACTCTGAAAGGAGTGACTATGACTCTCATATGACACACAACTAGTGTCGTATCGCTTCTGGCAGACGCCACAGTAACAAGAAACGTGAAACTGGCGGCGAAATTAGGACGAGGAGCTACGACGCACTCAAGGTAGCTAGTGCAGCGTCACCTGGAGGACTGCATCAGTAATGTCTAGTAATCCCAAGCAGGCATAACGAAGACTCACTTAAGATACACAACTAGTGACATATCGGTTCTGGCAGACTGGCCACAGTAACAAAATATATGAATCTGGGTGAGCAACTGTGACGAGTAACTATGACTCTCGTAATAGGCCAATTACTCAATACATGGAGTATTGAATCAGATAACTCGAGGAACGTCTTTCTATAGTAACGATGACATTCTTACGGTTCACAACTGGTGACAAATCCGTTCTGGCACCCTGGCACCAGTAACAAAAATGAGACACTGCGTGAGCAACTGGGATGGGTAACTATGACTCTCTTAAGGTAGCCAACGATCGTCACCAGGAGTATTGAATCAGGCAACTCGAGTAACCCTTGGCTATAGTAACGATGACTTTCGTAGATTACACAACCTGTGACATATCGGTGCTGGCAGACTGGCCACAGTTACAATGTATTTTAATTTGGGTGGTCAACCGACAGCAATATCTATTACCCTTCTGAGGTAACCGACGATTCGTCACCAGGTGGAGTACACTCTGAAAGGAGTGACTATGACTCTCATATGACACACCACTAGTGTCGTATCGCTTCTGGAAGACGCCACAGTAACAAGAAACGTGAAACTGGCTGCGAAATTAGGACGAGGAGCTACGAGGCACTCAAGATAGCTAGTGCAGCGTCACCTGGAGGACTGCATCAGTAAAGTCTAGTAATCCCTGGCAGGCATAACGATGACTCACTTAAGATACACAACTAGTGACATATTGGTTCTGGCAGACTGACCACAGTAACAAAATATATGAATCTGGGTGAACAACTGTGACGAGTAACTATGACTCTCGTAATAGGCCAATGACTCAATACCTGGAGTATTGAATCAGATAACTCGAGGAACGCCTTGCAAAAGTAACAATGACTTTCTTACGGTTCACAACTGGTGACAAATCCGTTCTGGCAGCCTGGCACCAGTAACAAAAATGAGACACTGTGAGAGCAACTGGGATGGGTAACTATGACTCTCTTAAGGTAGCCAATGATGGTCACCAGGAGTATTGAATCAGGAAACTCGAGTAACCCTTGGCTATAGTAACGATGACTTTCGTAGATTACACAACCTGTGACATATCGGTGCTGGCAGACTGGCCACAGTTACAATGTATTTTAATTTGGGTGGTCAACCGACAGCAATATCTATTACCCTTCTGAGGTAACCGACGATTCGTCAAAAGGTGGAGTACACTCTGAAAGGAGTGACTATGACTCTCATATGACACACAACTAGTGTCGTATCGCTTCTGGCAGACGCCACAGTAACAAGAAACGTGAAACTGGCTGCGAAATTAGGACGAGGAGCTATGACGCACTCAAGGTAGCTAGTGCAGCGTCACCTGGAGGACTGCATCAGTAAAGTCAAGTAATTCCTGGCAGGCATTACGATGACTCACTTAAGATACACAACTAGTGACATTTCGGTTCTGGCAGACTGGCCACAGTAACAAGATATATGAATCTGGGTGTGCAACTGTGACGAGTAACTATGACTCTCGTAATAGGCCAATGACTCAATACCTGGAGTATTAATCAGATAACTCGAGGAACGCTTTGCAAAAGTAACAATGACTTTCTTACGGTTCACAACTGGTGACAAATCCGTTCTGGCAGTCTGGCACCAGTAACAAAAATGAGACACTGTGAGAGCAACTGGGATGTGTAACTATGACTCTCTTAAGGTAGCCAATGATCGTCACCAGGAGTATTGAATCAGGCAACTCGAGTAACCCTTGGCTATAGTAACGATGACTTTCGTAGATTACACAACCTGTGACATATCGGTGCTGGCAGACTGGCCACAGTTACAATGTATTTTAATTTGGGTGGTCAACCGACAGCAATATCTATTACCCTTCTGAGGTAACCGACGATTCGTCAAAAGGTGGAGTACACTCTGAAAGGAGTGACTATGACTCTCATATGCCACGTAACTAGTGTCGTATCGCTTCTGGCAGACGCCACAGTAACAAGAAACGTGAAACTGGCTGCGAAATTAGGACGAGGAGCTATGACGCACTCAAGGTAGCTAGTGCAGCGGCACGTGGAGGACTGCATTAGTAAAGTCTAGTAATCCCTGGCAGGCATTACGATGACTCACTTAAGATACACAACTAGTGACATTTCGGTTCTGGCAGACTGGCCACAGTAACCAAATATATGAATCTGGGTGAGCAAGTGTGACGAGTAACTATGACTCTCGTAATAGGCCAATGACTCAATACCTGGAGTATTGAATCAGATAACTCGAGGAACGCTTTGCAAAAGTAACAATGACTTTCTTACGGTTCACAACTGGTGACAAATCCGTTCTGGCAGTCTGGCACCAGTAACAAAAATGAGACACTGCGTGAGCAACTGGGATGGGTAACTATGACTCTCTTAAGGTAGCCAATGATCGTCACCAGGAGTATTGAATCAGGAAACTCGAGTAACCCTTGGCTATAGTAACGATGACTTTCGTACATTACACAACCTGTGACATATCGGTGCTGGCAGACTGGCCACAGTTACAATGTATTTTAATTTGGGTGGTCAACCGACAGCAATATCTATTTCCCTTCTGAGGTAACCAACGATTCCTCACCAGGTGGAGTACACTCTGAAAGGAGTGACTATGACTCTCATATGACACACAACTAGTGTCGTATCGCTTCTGGCAGACGCCACAGTAACAAGAAACGTGAAACTGGCTGCGAAATTAGGACGAGGAGCTACGACGCACTCAAGGTAGCTAGTGCAGCGTCACCTGGAGGACTGCATCAGTAATGTCTAGTAATCCCAAGCAGGCATAACGAAGACTCACTTAAGATACACAACTAGTGACATATCGGTTCTGGCAGACTGGCCACAGTAACAAAATATATGAATCTGGGTGAGCAACTGTGACGAGTAACTATGACTCTCGTAATAGGCCAATGACTCAATACCTGGAGTATTGAATCAGATAACTCGAGGAACGCTTTGCAAAAGTAACAATGACTTTCTTACGGTTCACAACTGGTGACAAATCCGTTCTGGCAGTCTGGCACCAGTAACAAAAATGAGACACTGCGTGAGCAACTGGGATGGGTAAGTATGACTCTCTTAAGGTAGCCAATGATCGTCACCAGGAGTATTGAATCAGGAAACTCGAGTAACCCTTGGCTATAGTAACGATGACTTTCGTAGATTACACAACCTGTGACATATCGGTGCTGGCAGACTGGCCACAGTTACAATGTATTTTAATTTGGGTGGTCAACCGACAGCAATATCTATTTCCCTTCTGAGGTAACCAACGATTCGTCACCAGGTGGAGTACACTCTGAAAGGAGTGACTATGACTCTCATATGACACACAACTAGTGTCGTATCGCTTCTGGCAGACGCCACAGTAACAAGAAACGTGAAACTGGCGGCGAAATTAGGACGAGAAGCTACGACGCACTCAAGGTAGCTAGTGCAGCGTCACCTGGAGGACTGCATCAGTAATGTCTAGTAATCCCAAGCAGGCATAACGAAGACTCACTTAAGATACACAACTAGTGACATATCGGTTCTGGCAGACTGGCCACAGTAACAAAATATATGAATCTGGGTGAGCAACTGTGACGAGTAACTATGACTCTCGTAATAGGCCAATTACTCAATACATGGAGTATTGAATCAGATAACTCGAGGAACGTCTTTCTATAGTAACGATGACATTCTTACGGTTCACAACTGGTGACAAATCCGTTCTGGCACCCTGGCACCAGTAACAAAAATGCGACACTGCGTGAGCAACTGGGATGGGTAACTATGACTCTCTTAAGGTAGCCAACGATCGTCACCAGGAGTATTGAATCAGGCAACTCGAGTAACCCTTGGCTATAGTAACGATGACTTTCGTAGATTACACAACCTGTGACATATCGGTGCTGGCAGACTGGCCACAGTTACAATGTATTTTAATTTCGGTGGTCAACCGACAGCAATATTCATTTCCCTTCTGAGGTAACCAAACGATTCGTCACCAGGTGGAGTACACTCTAAAAGGAGTGACTATGACTCTCATATGACACACAACTAGTGTCGTATCGTTTCTGGAAGACGCCACAGTAACAAGAAACGTGAAACTGGCTGCGAAATTAGGACGAGGAGCTATGACGCACTCAAGGTAGCTAGCGCAGCGTCACCTGGAGGACTGCGTCTGTAAAGTCTAGTAATCCCTGGCAGGCATTACGATGACTCACTTAAGATACACAACTAGTGACATATCGGTTCTGGCAGACTGGCCACAGTAACCAAATATATGAATCAGGGTGAGCAACTGTGACGAGTAACTATGACTCTCGTACTAGGCCAATGACTCAATACATGGAGTACTGAATCAGATAACTCGAGGAACGCCTTGCAAAAGTAACAATGACTTTCTTACGGTTCACAACTGGTGACAAATCCGTTCTGGCAGTCTGGCACCAGTAACAAAAATGAGACAGTGTGAGAGCAACTGGGATGGGTAACTATGACTCTCTTAAGGTAGCCAATGATGGTCACCAGGAGTATTGAATCAGGAAACTCGAGTAACCCTTGGCTATAGTAACGATGACTTTCGTAGATTACACAACCTGTGACATATCGGTGCTGGCAGACTGGCCACAGTTACAATGTATTTTAATTTGGGTGGTCAACCGACAGCAATATCTATTACCCTTCTGAGGTAACCGACGATTCGTCAAAAGGTGTAGTACACTCTGAGAGGAGTGACTATGACTCTCATATGCCACACAACTAGTGTCGTATCGCTTCTGGCAGACGCCACAGTAACAAGAAACGTGAAACTGGCTGCGAAATTAGGACGAGGAGCTATGACGCACTCAAGGTAGCTAGTGCAGCGGCACGTGGAGGACTGCATCAGTAAAGTTTAGTAATCCCTGGCAGGCATTACGATGACTCACTTAAGATACACAACTAGTGACATTTCGGTTCTGGCAGACTGGCCACAGTAACCAAATATATGAATCTGGGTGAGCGACTGTGACGAGTAACTATGACTCTCGTAATAGGCCAATGACTCAATACCTGGAGTATTGAATCAGATAACTCGAGGAACGCTTTGCAAAAGTAACAATGACTTTCTTACGGTTCACAACTGGTGACAAATCCGTTCTGGCAGTCTGGCACCAGTAACAAAAATGAGACACTGCGTGAGCAACTGGGGTGGGTAACTATGACTCTCTTAAGGTAGCAAATGATCGTCACCAGGAGTATTGAATCAGGAAACTCGAGTAACCCTTGGCTATAGTAACGATGACTTTCGTAGATTACACAACCTGTGACATATCGGTGCTGGCAGACTGGCCACAGTTACAATGTATTTTAATTTGGGTGGTCAACCGACAGCAATATCTATTTCCCTTCTGAGGTAACCAACGATTCGTCACCAGGTGGAGTACACTCTGAAAGGAGTGACTATGACTCTCATATGACACACAACTAGTGTCGTATCGCTTCTGGCAGACGCCACAGTAACAAGAAACGTGAAACTGGCTGCGAAATTAGGACGAGGAGCTATGACGCACTCAAGGTAGCTAGTGCAGCGTCACCTGGAGGACTGCATCAGTAAAGTATAGTAATCCCTGGCAGGCATTACGATGACTCACTTAAGATACACAACTAGTGACATTTCGGTTCTGGCAGACTGGCCACAGTAACAAAATATATGAATCTGGGTGTGCAACTGTGACGAGTAACTATGACTCTCGTAATAGGCCAATGACTCAATACCTGGAGTATTGAATCAGATAACTCGAGGAACGCTTTGCAAAAGTAACAATGACTTTCTTACGGTTCACAACTGGTGACAAATCCGTTCTGGCAGCCTGGCACCAGTAACAAAAATGAGACACTGTGAGAGCAACTGGGATGGGTAACTATGACTCTCTTAAGGTAGCCAATGATGGTCACCAGGAGTATTGAATCAGGAAACTCGAGTAACCCTTGGCTATAGTAACGATGACTTTCGTAGATTACACAACCTGTGACATATCGGTGCTGGCAGACTGGCCACAGTTACAATGTATTTTAATTTGGGTGGTCAACCGACAGCAATATCTATTACCCTTCTGAGGTAACCGACGATTCGTCAAAAGGTGGAGTACACTCTGAAAGGAGTGACTATGACTCTCATATGACACACAACTAGTGTCGTATCGCTTCTGGCAGACGCCACAGTAACAAGAAACATGAAACTGGCTGCGAAATTAGGACGAGGAGCTATGACGCACTCAAGGTAGCTAGTGCAGCGTCACCTGGAGGACTGCATCAGTAAAGTATAGTAATCCCTGGCAGGCATTACGATGACTCACTTAAGATACACAACTAGTGACATTTCGGTTCTGGCAGACTGGCCACAGTAACAAAATATATGAATCTGGGTGTGCAACTGTGACGAGTAACTATGACTCTCGTAATAGGCCAATGACTCAATACCTGGAGTATTGAATCAGATAACTCGAGGAACGCTTTGCAAAAGTAACAATGACTTTCTTACGGTTCACAACTGGTGACAAATCCGTTCTGGCAGTCTGGCACCAGTAACAAAAATGAGACACTGTGAGAGCAACTGGGATGGGTAACTATGACTCTCTTAAGGTAGCCAATGATCGTCACCAGGAGTATTGAATCAGGCAACTCGAGTAACCCTTGGCTATAGTAACGATGACTTTCGTAGATTACACAACCTGTGACATATCGGTGCTGGCAGACTGGCCACAGTTACAATGTATTTTAATTTGGGTGGTCAACCGACAGCAATATCTATTACCCTTCTGAGGTAACCGACGATTCGTCAAAAGGTGTAGTACACTCTGAAAGGAGTGACTATGACTCTCATATGCCACACAACTAGTGTCGTATCGCTTCTGGCAGACGCCACAGTAACAAGAAACGTGAAACTGGCTGCGAAATTAGGACGAGGAGCTATGACGCACTCAAGGTAGCTAGTGCAGCGGCACGTGGAGGACTGCATCAGTAAAGTCTAGTAATCCCTGGCAGGCATTACGATGACTCACTTAAGATACACAACTAGTGACATTTCGGTTCTGGCAGACTGGCCACAGTAACCAAATATATGAATCTGGGTGAGCAACTGTGACGAGTAACTATGACTCTCGTAATAGGCCAATGACTCAATACCTGGAGTATTGAATCAGATAACTCGAGGAACGCTTTGCAAAAGTAACAATGACTTTCTTACGGTTCACAACTGGTGACAAATCCGTTCTGGCAGTCTGGCACCAGTAACAAAAATGAGACACTGCGTGAGCAACTGGGATGGGTAACTATGACTCTCTTAAGGTAGCCAATGATCGTCACCAGGAGTATTGAATCAGGAAACTCGAGTAACCCTTGGCTATAGTAACGATGACTTTCGTAGATTACACAACCTGTGACATATCGGTGCTGGCAGACTGGCCACAGTTACAATGTATTTTAATTTGGGTGGTCAACCGACAGCAATATCTATTTCCCTTCTGAGGTAACCAACGATTCGTCACCAGGTGGAGTACACTCTGAAAGGAGTGACTATGACTCTCATATGACACACAACTAGTGTCGTATCGCTTCTGGCAGACGCCACAGTAACAAGAAACGTGAAACTGGCTGCGAAATTAGGACGAGGAGCTACGACGCACTCAAGGTAGCTAGTGCAGCGTCACCTGGAGGACTGCATCAGTAATGTCTAGTAATCCCAAGCAGGCATAACGAAGACTCACTTAAGATACACAACTAGTGACATATCGGTTCTGGCAGACTGGCCACAGTAACAAAATATATGAATCTGGGTGAGCAACTGTGACGAGTAACTATGACTCTCGTAATAGGCCAATGACCCAATACCTGGAGTATTGAATCAGATAATTCGAGGAACGCCTTGCAAAAGTAACAATGACTTTCTTACGGTTCACAACTGGTGACAAATCTGTTCTGGCAGCCTGGCACCAGTAACAAAAATGAGACACTGTGAGAGCAACTGGGATGGGTAACTATGACTCTCTTAAGGTAGCCAATGATCGTCACCAGGAGTATTGAATGAGGGAACTCCAGTAACCCTTGGCTATAGTAACGATGACTTTCGTAGATTACACAACCTGTGACATATCGGTGCTGGCAGACTGGCCACAGTTACAATGTATTTTAATTTCGGTGGTCAACCGACAGCAATATCTATTACCCTTCTGAGGTAACCGACGATTCGTCAAAAGGTGGAGTACACTCTGAAAGGAGTGACTATGACTCTCATATGCCACACAACTAGTGTCGTATCGCTTCTGGCAGACGCCACAGTAACAAGAAACGTGAAACTGGCTGCGAAATTAGGACGAGGAGCTATGACGCACTCAAGTTAGCTAGTGCAGCGTCACCTGGAGGACTGCATCAGTAAAGTCTAGTAATCCCTGGCAGGCATTACGATGACTCACTTAAGATACACAACTAGTGACATTTCGGTTCTGGCAGACTGGCCACAGTAACAAAATATATGAATCTGGGTGAGCAACTGTGACGAGTAACTATGACTCTCGTAATAGGCCAATGACTCAATACCTGGAGTATTGAATCAGATAACTCGAGGAACGCTTTGCAAAAGTAACAATGACTTTCTTACGGTTCACAACTGGTGACAAATCCGTTCTGGCAGTCTGGCACCAGTAACAAAAATGAGACACTGCGTGAGCAACTGGGGTGGGTAACTATGACTCTCTTAAGGTAGCCAATGATCGTCACCAGGAGTATTGAATCAGGAAACTCGAGTAACCCTTGGCTATAGTAACGATGACTTTCGTAGATTACACAACCTGTGACATATCGGTGCTGGCAGACTGGCCACAGTTACAATGTATTTTAATTTGGGTGGTCAACCGACAGCAATATCTATTACCCTTCTGAGGTAACCGACGATTCGTCAAAAGGTGTAGTACACTCTGAAAGGAGTGACTATGACTCTCATATGCCACACAACTAGTGTCGTATCGCTTCTGGCAGACGCCACAGTAACAAGAAACGTGAAACTGGCTGCGAAATTAGGACGAGGAGCTATGACGCACTCAAGGTAGCTAGTGCAGCGGCACGTGGAGGACTGCATCAGTAAAGTCTAGTAATCCCTGGCAGGCATTACGATGACTCACTTAAGATACACAACTAGTGACATTTCGGTTCTGGCAGACTGGCCACAGTAACCAAATATATGAATCTGGGTGAGCAACTGTGACGAGTAACTATGACTCTCGTAATAGGCCAATGACTCAATACCTGGAGTATTGAATCAGATAACTCGAGGAACGCTTTGCAAAAGTAACAATGACTTTCTTACGGTTCACAACTGGTGACAAATCCGTTCTGGCAGTCTGGCACCAGTAACAAAAATGAGACACTGCGTGAGCAACTGGGATGGGTAACTATGACTCTCTTAAGGTAGCCAATGATCGTCACCAGGAGTATTGAATCAGGAAACTCGAGTAACCCTTGGCTATAGTAACGATGACTTTCGTAGATTACACAACCTGTGACATATCGGTGCTGGCAGACTGGCCACAGTTACAATGTATTTTAATTTGGGTGGTCAACCGACAGCAATATCTATTTCCCTTCTGAGGTAACCAACGATTCGTCACCAGGTGGAGTACACTCTGAAAGGAGTGACTATGACTCTCATATGACACACAACTAGTGTCGTATCGCTTCTGGCAGACGCCACAGTAACAAGAAACGTGAAACTGGCTGCGAAATTAGGACGAGGAGCTACGACGCACTCAAGGTAGCTAGTGCAGCGTCACCTGGAGGACTGCATCAGTAATGTCTAGTAATCCCAAGCAGGCATAACGAAGACTCACTTAAGATACACAACTAGTGACATATCGGTTCTGGCAGACTGGCCACAGTAACAAAATATATGAATCTGGGTGAGCAACTGTGACGAGTAACTATGACTCTCGTAATAGGCCAATGACCCAATACCTGGAGTATTGAATCAGATAATTCGAGGAACGCCTTGCAAAAGTAACAATGACTTTCTTACGGTTCACAACTGGTGACAAATCTGTTCTGGCAGCCTGGCACCAGTAACAAAAATGAGACACTGTGAGAGCAACTGGGATGGGTAACTATGACTCTCTTAAGGTAGCCAATGATCGTCACCAGGAGTATTGAATGAGGGAACTCCAGTAACCCTTGGCTATAGTAACGATGACTTTCGTAGATTACACAACCTGTGACATATCGGTGCTGGCAGACTGGCCACAGTTACAATGTATTTTAATTTCGGTGGTCAACCGACAGCAATATCTATTACCCTTCTGAGGTAACCGACGATTCGTCAAAAGGTGGAGTACACTCTGAAAGGAGTGACTATGACTCTCATATGCCACACAACTAGTGTCGTATCGCTTCTGGCAGACGCCACAGTAACAAGAAACGTGAAACTGGCTGCGAAATTAGGACGAGGAGCTATGACGCACTCAAGTTAGCTAGTGCAGCGTCACCTGGAGGACTGCATCAGTAAAGTCTAGTAATCCCTGGCAGGCATTACGATGACTCACTTAAGATACACAACTAGTGACATTTCGGTTCTGGCAGACTGGCCACAGTAACCAAATATATGAATCTGGGTGAGCAACTGTGACGAGTAACTATGACTCTCGTAATAGGCCAATGACTCAATACCTGGAGTATTGAATCAGATAACTCGAGGAACGCTTTGCAAAAGTAACAATGACTTTCTTACGGTTCACAACTGGTGACAAATCCGTTCTGGCAGTCTGGCACCAGTAACAAAAATGAGACACTGCGTGAGCAACTGGGATGGGTAACTATGACTCTCTTAAGGTAGCCAATGATCGTCACCAGGAGTATTGAATCAGGAAACTCGAGTAACCCTTGGCTATAGTAACGATGACTTTCGTAGATTACACAACCTGTGACATATCGGTGCTGGCAGACTGGCCACAGTTACAATGTATTTTAATTTGGGTGGTCAACCGACAGCAATATCTATTTCCCTTCTGAGGTAACCAACGATTCGTCACCAGGTGGAGTACACTCTGAAAGGAGTGACTATGACTCTCATATGACACACAACTAGTGTCGTATCGCTTCTGGCAGACGCCACAGTAACAAGAAACGTGAAACTGGCTGCGAAATTAGGACGAGGAGCTACGACGCACTCAAGGTAGCTAGTGCAGCGTCACCTGGAGGACTGCATCAGTAATGTCTAGTAATCCCAAGCAGGCATAACGAAGACTCACTTAAGATACACAACTAGTGACATATCGGTTCTGGCAGACTGGCCACAGTAACAAAATATATGAATCTGGGTGAGCAACTGTGACGAGTAACTATGACTCTCGTAATAGGCCAATTACTCAATACATGGAGTATTGAATCAGATAACTCGAGGAACGTCTTTCTATAGTAACGATGACATTCTTACGGTTCACAACTGGTGACAAATCCGTTCTGGCACCCTGGCACCAGTAACAAAAATGAGACACTGCGTGAGCATTTGGGATGGGTAACTATGACTCTCTTAAGGTAGCCAACGATCGTCACCAGGAGTATTGAATCAGGAAACTCGAGTAACCCTTGGCTATAGTAACGATGACTTTCGTAGATTACACAACCTGTGACATATCGGTGCTGGCAGACTGGCCACAGTTACAATGTATTTTAATTTGGGTGGTCAACAGACAGCAATATCTATTTCCCTTCTGAGGTAACCAACGATTCGTCACCAGGTGGAGTACACTCTGAAAGGAGTGACTATGACTCTCATATGACACACAACTAGTGTCGTATCGTTTCTGGAAGACGCCACAGTAACAAGAAACGTGAAACTGGCTGCGAAATTAGGACGAGGAGCTATGACGCACTCAAGGTAGCTAGTGCAGCGTCACCTGGAGGACTGCGTCAGTAAAGTCTAGTAATCCCTGGCAGGCATTACGATGACTCACTTAAGATACACAACTAGTGACATATCGGTTCTGGCAGACTGGCCACAGTAACAAAATATATGAATCTGGGTGAGCAACTGTGACGAGTAACTATGACTCTCGTAATAGGCCAATGACTCAATACCTGGAGTATTGAATCAGATAACTCGAGGAACGCCTTGCAATAGTAACAATGTCTTTCTTACGGTTCACAACTGGTGACAAATCTGATCTGGCTGTCTGGCACCAGTAACAAAAATGAGACATAGCGTGAGCAACTGGGATAGGTAACTATGACTCTCTTAAGGTAGCCAATGATCGTCACCAAGAATATTGATTGAGGAAACTCGAGTAACCCTTGGCTATAGTAACGATGACTTTCGTAGATTACACAACCTGTGACATATCGGTGCTGGCAGACTGGCCACAGTTACAATGTATTTTAATTTGGGTGGTCAACCGACAGCAATATCTATTTCCCTTCTGAGATAACCAACGATTCGTCACCAGGTGGAGTACACTCTGAAAGGAGTGACTATGACTCTCATATGACACACAACTAGTGTCGTATCGCTTCTGGCAGACGCCACAGTAACAAGAAACGTGAAACTGGCTGCGAAATTAGGACGAGGAGCTACGACGCACTCAAGGTAGCTAGTGCAGCGTCACCTGGAGGACTGCATCAGTAATGTCTAGTAATCCCAAGCAGGCATAACGAAGACTCACTTAAGATACACAACTAGTGACATATCGGTTCTGGCAGACTGTCCACAGTAACAAAATATATGAATCTGGGTGAGCAACTGTGACGAGTACCTATGACTCTCGTAATAGGCCAATGACCCAATACCTGGAGTATTGAATCAGATAAGTCGAGGAACGCCTTGCAAAAGTAACAATGACTTTCTTACGGTTCACAACTGGTGACAAATCCGTTCTGGCAGCCTGGCACCAGTAACAAAAATGAGACACTGTGAGAGCAACTGGGATGGGTAACTATGACTCTCTTAAGGTAGCCAATGATCGTCACCAGGAGTATTGAATCAGGGAACTCGAGTAACCCTTGGCTATAGTAACGATGACTTTCGTAGATTACACAACCTGTGACATATCGGTGCTGGCAGACTGGCCACAGTTACAATGTATTTTAATTTGGGTGGTCAACCGACAGCAATATCTATTACCCTTCTGAGGTAACCGACGATTCGTCAAAAGGTGGAGTACACTCTGAAAGGAGTGACTATGACTCTCATATGACACACAACTAGTGTCGTATCGCTTCTGGAAGACGCCACAGTAACAAGAAACGAGAAACTGTCTGCGAAATTAGGACGATTAGCTATGACGCACTCAAGGTAGCTAGTGCAGCGTCACCTGGAGGACTGCATCAGTAAAGTCTAGTAATCCCTGGCAGGCATTACGATGACTCACTTAAGATACACAACTAGTGACATATCGGTTCTGGCAGACTGGCCACAGTAACAAAATATATGAATCTGGGTGAGCAACTGTGACGAGTAACTATGACTCTCGTAATAGGCCAATTACTCAATACATGGAGTATTGAATCAGATAACTCGAGGAACGTCTTTCTATAGTAACGATGACATTCTTACGGTTCACAACTGGTGACAAATCCGTTCTGGCACCCTGGCACCAGTAACAAAAATGAGACACTGCGTGAGCAACTGGGATGGGTAACTATGACTCTCTTAAGGTAGCCAACGATCGTCACCAGGAGTATTGAATCAGGCAAGTCGAGTAACCCTTGGCTATAGTAACGATGACTTTCGTAGATTACATAACCTGTGACATATCGGTGCTGGCAGACTGGCCACAGTTACAATGTATTTTAATTTGGGTGGTCAACCGACAGCAATATCTATTTCCCTTCTGAGGTAACCAACGATTCGTCACCAGGTGGAGTACACTCTGAAAGGAGTGACTATGACTCTCATATGACACACAACTAGTGTCGTATCGTTTCTGGAAGACGCCACAGTAACAAGAAACGTGAAACTGGCTGCGAAATTAGGACGAGGAGCTATGACGCACTCAAGGTAGCTAGTGCAGCGTCACCTGGAGGACTGCGTCAGTAAAGTCTAGTAATCCCTGGCAGGCATTACGATGACTCACTTAAGATACACAACTAGTGACATATCGGTTCTGGCAGACTGGCCACAGTAACAAAATATATGAATCTGGGTGAGCAACTGTGACGAGTAACTATGACTCTCGTAATAGGCCAATGACTCAATACCTGGAGTATTGAATCAGATAACTCGAGGAACGCCTTGCAATAGTAACAATGTCTTTCTTACGGTTCACAACTGGTGACAAATCTGATCTGGCTGTCTGGCACCAGTAACAAAAATGAGACATAGCGTGAGCAACTGGGATGGGTAACTATGACTCTCTTAAGGTAGCCAATGATCGTCACCAAGAATATTGATTGAGGAAACTCGAGTAACCCTTGGCTATAGTAACGATGACTTTCGTAGATTACACAACCTGTGACATATCGGTGCTGGCAGACTGGCCACAGTTACAATGTATTTTAATTTGGGTGGTCAACCGACAGCAATATCTATTTCCCTTCTGAGATAACCAACGATTCGTCACCAGGTGGAGTACACTCTGAAAGGAGTGACTATGACTCTCATATGACACACAACTAGTGTCGTATCGCTTCTGGCAGACGCCACAGTAACAAGAAACGTGAAACTGGCTGCGAAATTAGGACGAGGAGCTACGACGCACTCAAGGTAGCTAGTGCAGCGTCACCTGGAGGACTGCATCAGTAATGTCTAGTAATCCCAAGCAGGCATAACGAAGACTCACTTAAGATACGCAACTAGTGACATATCGGTTCTGGCAGACTGTCCACAGTAACAAAATATATGAATCTGGGTGAGCAACTGTGACGAGTACCTATGACTCTCGTAATAGGCCAATGACCCAATACCTGGAGTATTGAATCAGATAAGTCGAGGAACGCCTTGCAAAAGTAACAATGACTTTCTTACGGTTCACAACTGGTGACAAATCCGTTCTGGCAGCCTGGCACCAGTAACAAAAATGAGACACTGTGAGAGCAACTGGGATGGGTAACTATGACTCTCTTAAGGTAGCCAATGATCGTCACCAGGAGTATTGAATCAGGGAACTCGAGTAACCCTTGGCTATAGTAACGATGACTTTCGTAGATTACACAACCTGTGACATATCGGTGCTGGCAGACTGGCCACAGTTACAATGTATTTTAATTTGGGTGGTCAACCGACAGCAATATCTATTACCCTTCTGAGGTAACCGACGATTCGTCAAAAGGTGGAGTACACTCTGAAAGGAGTGACTATGACTCTCATATGACACACAACTAGTGTCGTATCGCTTCTGGAAGACGCCACAGTAACAAGAAACGAGAAACTGTCTGCGAAATTAGGACGATTAGCTATGACGCACTCAAGGTAGCTAGTGCAGCGTCACCTGGAGGACTGCATCAGTAAAGTCTAGTAATCCCTGGCAGGCATTACGATGACTCACTTAAGATACACAACTAGTGACATATCGGTTCTGGCAGACTGGCCACAGTAACAAAATATATGAATCTGGGTGAGCAACTGTGACGAGTAACTATGACTCTCGTAATAGGCCAATTACTCAATACATGGAGTATTGAATCAGATAACTCGAGGAACGTCTTTCTATAGTAACGATGACATTCTTACGGTTCACAACTGGTGACAAATCCGTTCTGGCACCCTGGCACCAGTAACAAAAATGAGACACTGCGTGAGCAACTGGGATGGGTAACTATGACTCTCTTAAGGTAGCCAACGATCGTCACCAGGAGTATTGAATCAGGCAAGTCGAGTAACCCTTGGCTATAGTAACGATGACTTTCGTAGATTACATAACCTGTGACATATCGGTGCTGGCAGACTGGCCACAGTTACAATGTATTTTAATTTGGGTGGTCAACCGACAGCAATATCTATTTCCCTTCTGAGGTAACCAACGATTCGTCACCAGGTGGAGTACACTCTGAAAGGAGTGACTATGACTCTCATATGACACACAACTAGTGTCGTATCGTTTCTGGAAGACGCCACAGTAACAAGAAACGTGAAACTGGCTGCGAAATTAGGACGAGGAGCTATGACGCACTCAAGGTAGCTAGTGCAGCGTCACCTGGAGGACTGCGTCAGTAAAGTCTAGTAATCCCTGGCAGGCATTACGATGACTCACTTAAGATACACAACTAGTGACATATCGGTTCTGGCAGACTGGCCACAGTAACAAAATATATGAATCTGGGTGAGCAACTGTGACGAGTAACTATGACTCTCGTAATAGGCCAATGACTCAATACCTGGAGTATTGAATCAGATAACTCGAGGAACGCCTTGCAATAGTAACAATGTCTTTCTTACGGTTCACAACTGGTGACAAATCTGATCTGGCTGTCTGGCACCAGTAACAAAAATGAGACATAGCGTGAGCAACTGGGATGGGTAACTATGACTCTCTTAAGGTAGCCAATGATCGTCACCAAGAATATTGATTGAGGAAACTCGAGTAACCCTTGGCTATAGTAACGATGACTTTCGTAGATTACACAACCTGTGACATATCGGTGCTGGCAGACTGGCCACAGTTACAATGTATTTTAATTTGGGTGGTCAACCGACAGCAATATCTATTTCCCTTCTGAGATAACCAACGATTCGTCACCAGGTGGAGTACACTCTGAAAGGAGTGACTATGACTCTCATATGACACACAACTAGTGTCGTATCGCTTCTGGCAGACGCCACAGTAACAAGAAACGTGAAACTGGCTGCGAAATTAGGACGAGGAGCTACGACGCACTCAAGGTAGCTAGTGCAGCGTCACCTGGAGGACTGCATCAGTAATGTCTAGTAATCCCAAGCAGGCATAACGAAGACTCACTTAAGATACACAACTAGTGACATATCGGTTCTGGCAGACTGTCCACAGTAACAAAATATATGAATCTGGGTGAGCAACTGTGACGAGTACCTATGACTCTCGTAATAGGCCAATGACCCAATACCTGGAGTATTGAATCAGATAAGTCGAGGAACGCCTTGCAATAGTAACAATGTCTTTCTTACGGTTCACAACTGGTGACAAATCTGATCTGGCTGTCTGGCACCAGTAACAAAAATGAGACATAGCGTGAGCAACTGGGATGGGTAACTATGACTCTCTTAAGGTAGCCAATGATCGTCACCAAGAATATTGATTGAGGAAACTCGAGTAACCCTTGGCTATAGTAACGATGACTTTCGTAGATTACACAACCTGTGACATATCGGTGCTGGCAGACTGGCCACAGTTACAATGTATTTTAATTTGGGTGGTCAACCGACAGCAATATCTATTTCCCTTCTGAGATAACCAACGATTCGTCACCAGGTGGAGTACACTCTGAAAGGAGTGACTATGACTCTCATATGACACACAACTAGTGTCGTATCGCTTCTGGCAGACGCCACAGTAACAAGAAACGTGAAACTGGCTGCGAAATTAGGACGAGGAGCTACGACGCACTCAAGGTAGCTAGTGCAGCGTCACCTGGAGGACTGCATCAGTAATGTCTAGTAATCCCAAGCAGGCATAACGAAGACTCACTTAAGATACACAACTAGTGACATATCGGTTCTGGCAGACTGTCCACAGTAACAAAATATATGAATCTGGGTGAGCAACTGTGACGAGTACCTATGACTCTCGTAATAGGCCAATGACCCAATACCTGGAGTATTGAATCAGATAAGTCGAGGAACGCCTTGCAAAAGTAACAATGACTTTCTTACGGTTCACAACTGGTGACAAATCCGTTCTGGCAGCCTGGCACCAGTAACAAAAATGAGACACTGTGAGAGCAACTGGGATGGGTAACTATGACTCTCTTAAGGTAGCCAATGATCGTCACCAGGAGTATTGAATCAGGGAACTCGAGTAACCCTTGGCTATAGTAACGATGACTTTCGTAGATTACACAACCTGTGACATATCGGTGCTGGCAGACTGGCCACAGTTACAATGTATTTTAATTTGGGTGGTCAACCGACAGCAATATCTATTACCCTTCTGAGGTAACCGACGATTCGTCAAAAGGTGGAGTACACTCTGAAAGGAGTGACTATGACTCTCATATGACACACAACTAGTGTCGTATCGCTTCTGGAAGACGCCACAGTAACAAGAAACGAGAAACTGTCTGCGAAATTAGGACGATTAGCTATGACGCACTCAAGGTAGCTAGTGCAGCGTCACCTGGAGGACTGCATCAGTAAAGTCTAGTAATCCCTGGCAGGCATTACGATGACTCACTTAAGATACACAACTAGTGACATATCGGTTCTGGCAGACTGGCCACAGTAACAAAATATATGAATCTGGGTGAGCAACTGTGACGAGTAACTATGACTCTCGTAATAGGCCAATTACTCAATACATGGAGTATTGAATCAGATAACTCGAGGAACGTCTTTCTATAGTAACGATGACATTCTTACGGTTCACAACTGGTGACAAATCCGTTCTGGCACCCTGGCACCAGTAACAAAAATGAGACACTGCGTGAGCAACTGGGATGGGTAACTATGACTCTCTTAAGGTAGCCAACGATCGTCACCAGGAGTATTGAATCAGGCAAGTCGAGTAACCCTTGGCTATAGTAACGATGACTTTCGTAGATTACATAACCTGTGACATATCGGTGCTGGCAGACTGGCCACAGTTACAATGTATTTTAATTTGGGTGGTCAACCGACAGCAATATCTATTTCCCTTCTGAGGTAACCAACGATTCGTCACCAGGTGGAGTACACTCTGAAAGGAGTGACTATGACTCTCATATGACACACAACTAGTGTCGTATCGTTTCTGGAAGACGCCACAGTAACAAGAAACGTGAAACTGGCTGCGAAATTAGGACGAGGAGCTATGACGCACTCAAGGTAGCTAGTGCAGCGTCACCTGGAGGACTGCGTCAGTAAAGTCTAGTAATCCCTGGCAGGCATTACGATGACTCACTTAAGATACACAACTAGTGACATATCGGTTCTGGCAGACTGGCCACAGTAACAAAATATATGAATCTGGGTGAGCAACTGTGACGAGTAACTATGACTCTCGTAATAGGCCAATGACTCAATACCTGGAGTATTGAATCAGATAACTCGAGGAACGCCTTGCAATAGTAACAATGTCTTTCTTACGGTTCACAACTGGTGACAAATCTGATCTGGCTGTCTGGCACCAGTAACAAAAATGAGACATAGCGTGAGCAACTGGGATGGGTAACTATGACTCTCTTAAGGTAGCCAATGATCGTCACCAAGAATATTGATTGAGGAAACTCGAGTAACCCTTGGCTATAGTAACGATGACTTTCGTAGATTACACAACCTGTGACATATCGGTGCTGGCAGACTGGCCACAGTTACAATGTATTTTAATTTGGGTGGTCAACCGACAGCAATATCTATTTCCCTTCTGAGATAACCAACGATTCGTCACCAGGTGGAGTACACTCTGAAAGGAGTGACTATGACTCTCATATGACACACAACTAGTGTCGTATCGCTTCTGGCAGACGCCACAGTAACAAGAAACGTGAAACTGGCTGCGAAATTAGGACGAGGAGCTACGACGCACTCAAGGTAGCTAGTGCAGCGTCACCTGGAGGACTGCATCAGTAATGTCTAGTAATCCCAAGCAGGCATAACGAAGACTCACTTAAGATACACAACTAGTGACATATCGGTTCTGGCAGACTGTCCACAGTAACAAAATATATGAATCTGGGTGAGCAACTGTGACGAGTACCTATGACTCTCGTAATAGGCCAATGACCCAATACCTGGAGTATTGAATCAGATAAGTCGAGGAACGCCTTGCAAAAGTAACAATGACTTTCTTACGGTTCACAACTGGTGACAAATCCGTTCTGGCAGCCTGGCACCAGTAACAAAAATGAGACACTGTGAGAGCAACTGGGATGGGTAACTATGACTCTCTTAAGGTAGCCAATGATCGTCACCAGGAGTATTGAATCAGGGAACTCGAGTAACCCTTGGCTATAGTAACGATGACTTTCGTAGATTACACAACCTGTGACATATCGGTGCTGGCAGACTGGCCACAGTTACAATGTATTTTAATTTGGGTGGTCAACCGACAGCAATATCTATTACCCTTCTGAGGTAACCGACGATTCGTCAAAAGGTGGAGTACACTCTGAAAGGAGTGACTATGACTCTCATATGACACACAACTAGTGTCGTATCGCTTCTGGAAGACGCCACAGTAACAAGAAACGAGAAACTGTCTGCGAAATTAGGACGATTAGCTATGACGCACTCAAGGTAGCTAGTGCAGCGTCACCTGGAGGACTGCATCAGTAAAGTCTAGTAATCCCTGGCAGGCATTACGATGACTCACTTAAGATACACAACTAGTGACATATCGGTTCTGGCAGACTGGCCACAGTAACAAAATATATGAATCTGGGTGAGCAACTGTGACGAGTAACTATGACTCTCGTAATAGGCCAATTACTCAATACATGGAGTATTGAATCAGATAACTCGAGGAACGTCTTTCTATAGTAACGATGACATTCTTACGGTTCACAACTGGTGACAAATCCGTTCTGGCACCCTGGCACCAGTAACAAAAATGAGACACTGCGTGAGCAACTGGGATGGGTAACTATGACTCTCTTAAGGTAGCCAACGATCGTCACCAGGAGTATTGAATCAGGCAAGTCGAGTAACCCTTGGCTATAGTAACGATGACTTTCGTAGATTACATAACCTGTGACATATCGGTGCTGGCAGACTGGCCACAGTTACAATGTATTTTAATTTGGGTGGTCAACCGACAGCAATATCTATTTCCCTTCTGAGGTAACCAACGATTCGTCACCAGGTGGAGTACACTCTGAAAGGAGTGACTATGACTCTCATATGACACACAACTAGTGTCGTATCGTTTCTGGAAGACGCCACAGTAACAAGAAACGTGAAACTGGCTGCGAAATTAGGACGAGGAGCTATGACGCACTCAAGGTAGCTAGTGCAGCGTCACCTGGAGGACTGCGTCAGTAAAGTCTAGTAATCCCTGGCAGGCATTACGATGACTCACTTAAGATACACAACTAGTGACATATCGGTTCTGGCAGACTGGCCACAGTAACAAAATATATGAATCTGGGTGAGCAACTGTGACGAGTAACTATGACTCTCGTAATAGGCCAATGACTCAATACCTGGAGTATTGAATCAGATAACTCGAGGAACGCCTTGCAATAGTAACAATGTCTTTCTTACGGTTCACAACTGGTGACAAATCTGATCTGGCTGTCTGGCACCAGTAACAAAAATGAGACACAGCGTGAGCAACTGGGATGGGTAACTATGACTCTCTTAAGGTAGCCAATGATCGTCACCAAGAATATTGATTGAGGAAACTCGAGTAACCCTTGGCTATAGTAACGATGACTTTCGTAGATTACACAACCTGTGACATATCGGTGCTGGCAGACTGGCCACAGTTACAATGTATTTTAATTTGGGTGGTCAACCGACAGCAATATCTATTTCCCTTCTGAGGTAACCAACGATTCGTCACCAGGTGGAGTACACTCTGAAAGGAGTGACTATGACTCTCATATGACACACAACTAGTGTCGTATCGCTTCTGGCAGACGCCACAGTAACAAGAAACGTGAAACTGGCTGCGAAATAAGGACGAGGAGCTACGACGCACTCAAGGTAGCTAGTGCAACGTCACCTGGAGGACTGCATCAGTAATGTCTAGTAATCCCAAGCAGGCATAACGAAGACTCACTTAAGATACACAACTAGTGACATATCGGTTCTGGCAGACTGGCCACAGTAACAAAATATATGAATCTGGGTGAGCAACTGTGACGAGTAACTATGACTCTCGTAATAGGCCAATGACCCAATACCTGGAGTATTGAATCAGATAACTCGAGGAACGCCTTGCAAAAGTAACAATGACTTTCTTACGGTTCACAACTGGTGACAAATCCGTTCTGGCAGCCTGGCACCAGTAACAAAAATGAGACACTGTGAGAGCAACTGGGATGGGTAACTATGACTCTCTTAAGGTAGCCAATGATCGTCACCAGGAGTATTGAATCAGGGAACTCGAGTAACCCTTGGCTATAGTAACGATGACTTTCGTAGATTACACAACCTGTGACATATCGGTGCTGGCAGACTGGCCACAGTTACAATGTATTTTAATTTGGGTGGTCAACCGACAGCAATATCTATTTCCCTTCTGAGGTAACCAACGATTCGTCACCAGGTGGAGTACACTCTGAAAGGAGTGACTATGACTCTCATATGACACACAACTAGTGTCGTATCGCTTCTGGCAGACGCCACAGTAACAAGAAACGTGAAACTGGCTGCGAAATTAGGACGAGGAGCTACGACGCACTCAAGGTAGCTAGTGCAGCGTCACCTGGAGGACTGCATCAGTAATGTCTAGTAATCCCAAGCAGGCATAACGAAGACTCACTTAAGATACACAACTAGTGACATTTCGGTTCTGGCAGACTGGCCACAGTAACAAAATATATGAATCTGGGTGAGCAAGTGTGACGAGTAACTATGACTCTCGTAATAGGCCAATGACTCAATACCTGGTGTATTGAATCAGATAACTCGAGGAACGCTTTGCAAAAGTAACAATGACTTTCTTACGGTTCACAACTGGTGACAAATCCGTTCTGGCAGTCTGGCACCAGTAACAAAAATGAGACACTGCGTGAGCAACTGGGATGGGTAACTATGACTCTCTTAATGTAGCCAATGATCGTCACCAGGAGTATTGAATCAGGAAACTCGAGTAACCCTTGGCTATAGTAACGATGACTTTCGTAGATTACACAACCTGTGACATATCGGTGCTGGCAGACTGGCCACAGTTACAATGTATTTTAATTTGGGTGGTCAACCGACAGCAATATCTATTTCCCTTCTGAGGTAACCAACGATTCGTCACCAGGTGGAGTACACTCTGAAAGGAGTGACTATGACTCTCATATGACACACAACTAGTGTCGTATCGCTTCTGGCAGGCGCCACAGTAACAAGACACGTGAAACTGGCTGCGAAATTAGGACGAGGAGCTACGACGCATTCAAGGTAGCTAGTGCAGCGTCACCTGGAGGACTGCATCAGTAATGTCTAGTAATCCCAAGCAGGCATAACGAAGACTCACGTAAGATACACAACTAGTGACATATCGGTTCTGGCAGACTGGCCACAGTAACAAAATATATGAATCTGGGTGAGCAACTGTGACGAGTAACTATGACTCTCGTAATAGGCCAATTACTCAATACCTGGAGTATTGAATCAGATAACTCGAGGAACGTCTTTCTATAGTAACGATGACATTCTTACGGTTCACAACTGGTGACAAATCCGTTCTGGCACCCTGGCACCAGTAACAAAAATGAGACACTGCGTGAGCAACTGGGATGGGTAACTATGACTCTCTTAAGGCAGCCAACGATCGTCACCAGGAGTATTGAATCAGGCAACTCGAGTAACCCTTGGCTATAGTAACGATGACTTTCGTAGATTACACAACCTGTGACATATCGGTGCTGGCAGACTGGCCACAGTTACAATGTATTTTAATTTGGGTGGTCAACCGACAGCAATATCTATTTCCCTTCTGAGGTAACCAACGATTCGTCACCAGGTGGAGTACACTCTGAAAGGAGTGACTATGACTCTCATATGACACACAACTAGTGTCGTATCGTTTCTGGAAGACGCCACGGTAACAAGAAACGTGAAACTGGCTGCGAAATTAGGACGAGGAGCTATGACGCACTCAAGGTAGCTAGTGCAGCGTCACCTGGAGGACTGCGTCAGTAAAGTCTAGTAATCCCTGGCAGGCATTACGATGACTCACTTAAGATACACAACTAGTGACATATCGGTTCTGGCAGACTGGCCACAGTAACAAAATATATGAATCTGGGTGAGCAACTGTGACGAGTAACTATGACTCTCGTAATAGGCCAATGACTCAATACCTGGAGTATTGAATCAGATAACTCGAGGAACGCCTTGCAATAGTAACAATGTCTTTCTTACGGTTCACAACTGGTGACAAATCCCATCTGGCTGTCTGGCACCAGTAACAAAATTGAGACATAGCGTGAGCAACTGGGATGGGTAACTATGACTCTCTTAAGGTAGCCAATGATCGTCACCAAGAATATTGATTGAGGAAACTCGAGTAACCCTTGGCTATAGTAACGATGACTTTCGTAGATTACACAACCTGTGACATATCGGTGCTGGCAGACTGGCCACAGTTACAATGTAATTTAATTTGGGTGGTCAACCGACAGCAATATCTATTTCCCTTCTGAGGTAACCAACGATTCGTCACCAGGTGGAGTACACTCTGAAAGGAGTGACTATGACTCTCATATGACACACAACTAGTGTCGTATCGCTTCTGGCAGACGCCACAGTAACAAGAAACGTGAAACTGGCTGCGAAATTAGGACGAGGAGCTACGACGCACTCAAGGTAGCTAGTGCAGCGTCACCTGGAGGACTGCATCAGTAATGTCTAGTAATCCCAAGCAGGCATAACGAAGACTCACTTAAGATACACAACTAGTGACATATCGGTTCTGGCAGACTGGCCACAGTAACAAAATATATGAATCTGGGTGAGCAACTGTGACGAGTAACTATGACTCTCGTAATAGGCCAATGACCCAATACCTGGAGTATTGAATCAGATAACTCGAGGAACGCCTTGCAAAAGTAACAATGACTTTCTTACGGTTCACAACTGGTGACAAATCCGTTCTGGCAGCCTGGCACCAGTAACAAAAATGAGACACTGTGAGAGCAACTGGGATGGGTAACTATGACTCTCTTAAGGTAGCCAATGATCGTCACCAGGAGTATTGAATCAGGGAACTCGAGTAACCCTTGGCTATAGTAACGATGACTTTCGTAGATTACACAATCTGTGACATATCGGTGCTGGCAGACTGGCCACAGTTACAATGTATTTTAATTTGGGTGGTCAACCGACAGCAATATCTATTTCCCTTCTGAGGTAACCAACGATTCGTCACCAGGTGGAGTACACTCTGAAAGGAGTGACTATGACTCTCATATGACACACAACTAGTGTCGTATCGTTTCTGGCAGACGCCACAGTAACAAGAAACGTGAAACTGGCTGCGAAATTAGGACGAGGAGCTACGACGCACTCAAGGTAGCTAGTGCAGCGTCACCTGGAGGACTGCATCAGTAATGTCTAGTAATCCCAAGCAGGCATAACGAAGACTCACTTAAGATACACAACTAGTGACATATCGGTTCTGGCAGACTGGCCACAGTAACAAAATATATGAATCTGGGTGAGCAACTGTGACGAGTAACTATGACTCTCGTAATAGGCCAATTACTCAATACATGGAGTATTGAATCAGATAATTCGAGGAACGTCTTTCTATAGTAACGATGACATTCTTACGGTTCACAACTGGTGACAAATCCGTTCTGGCACCCTGGCACCAGTAACAAAAATGAGACACTGCGTGAGCAACTGGGATGGGTAACTATGACTCTCTTAAGGTAGCCAACGATCGTCACCAGGAGTATTGAATCAGGCAACTCGAGTAACCCTTGGCTATAGTAACGATGACTTTCGTAGATTACACAACCTGTGACATATCGGTGCTGGCAGACTGGCCACAGTTACAATGTATTTTAATTTCGGTGGTCAACCGACAGCAATATCTATTTCCCTTCTGAGGTAACCAAACGATTCGTCACCAGGTGGAGTACACTCTGAAAGGAGTGACTATGACTCTCATATGACACACAACTAGTGTCGTATCGTTTCTGGAAGACGCCACAGTAACAAGAAACGTGAAACTGGCTGCGAAATTAGGACGAGGAGCTATGACGCACTCAAGGTAGCTAGTGCAGCGTCACCTGGAGGACTGCGTCAGTAAAGTCTAGTAATCCCTGGCAGGCATTACGATGACTCACTTAAGATACACAACTAGTGACATATCGGTTCTGGCAGACTGGCCACAGTAACAAAATATATGAATCTGGGTGAGCAACTGTGACGAGTAACTATGACTCTCGTACTAGGCCAATGACTCAATACCTGGAGTATTGAATCAGATAACTTGAGGAACGCCTTTCAATAGTAACGATGACATTCTTACGGTTCACAACTGGTGACAAATCCGTTCTGGCAGTCTGGCACCAGTAACAAAAATGAGACACTGTGAGAGCAACTGGGATGGGTAACTATGACTCTCTTAAGGTAGCCAATGATCGTCACCAGGAGTATTGAATCAGGGAACTCGAGTAACCCTTGGCTATAGTAACGATGACTTTCGTAGATTACACAACCTGTGACATATCGGTGCTGGCAGACTGGCCACAGTTACAATGTATTTTAATTTGGGTGGTCAACCGACAGCAATATCTATTACCCTTCTGAGGTAACCGACGATTCGTCAAAAGGTGGAGTACACTCTGAAAGGAGTGACTATGACTCTCATATGCCACACAACTAGTGTCGTATCGCTTCTGGCAGACGCCACAGTAACAAGAAACGTGAAACTGGCTGCGAAATTAGGACGAGGAGCTATGACGCACTCAAGGTAGCTAGTACAGCGTCACCTGGAGGACTGCATCAGTAAAGTCTAGTAATCCCTGGCAGGCATTACGATGACTCACTTAAGATACACAACTAGTGACATTTCGGTTCTGGCAGACTGGCCACAGTAACAAAATATATGAATCTGGGTGAGCAACTGTGACGAGTAACTATGACTCTCGTAATAGGCCAATGACTCAATACCTGGAGTATTGAATCAGATAACTCGAGGAACGCTTTGCAAAAGTAACAATGACTTTCTTACGGTTCACAACTGGTGACAAATCCGTTCTGGCAGTCTGGCACCTGTAACAAAAATGAGACACTGCGTGAGCAACTGGGATGGGTAACTATGACTCTCTTAATGTAGCCAATGATCGTCACCAGGAGTATTGAATCAGGAAACTCGAGTAACCCTTGGCTATAGTAACGATGACTTTCGTAGATTACACAACCTGTGACATATCGGTGCTGGCAGACTGGCCACAGTTACAATGTATTTTAATTTGGGTGGTCAACCGACAGCAATATCTATTTCCCTTCTGAGGTAACCAACGATTCGTCACCAGGTGGAGTACACTCTGAAAGGAGTGACTATGACTCTCATATGACACACAACTAGTGTCGTATCGTTTCTGGCAGACGCCACAGTAACAAGAAACGTGAAACTGGCTGCGAAATTAGGACGAGGAGCTACGACGCACTCAAGGTAGCTAGTGCAGCGTCACCTGGAGGACTGCATCAGTAATGTCTAGTAATCCCAAGCAGGCATAACGAAGACTCACTTAAGATACACAACTAGTGACATATCGGATCTGGCAGACTTGCCACAGTAACAAAATATATGAATCTGGGTGAGCAACTGTGACGAGTAACTATGACTCTCGTAATAGGCCAATTACTCAATACATGGAGTATTGAATCAGATAATTCGAGGAACGTCTTTCTATAGTAACGATGACATTCTTACGGTTCACAACTGGTGACAAATCCGTTCTGGCACCCTGGCACCAGTAACAAAAATGAGACACTGCGTGAGCAACTGGGATGGGTAACTATGACTCTCTTAAGGTAGCCAACGATCGTCACCAGGAGTATTGAATCAGGCAACTCGAGTAACCCTTGGCTATAGTAACGATGACTTTCGTAGATTACACAACCTGTGACATATCGGTGCTGGCAGACTGGCCACAGTTACAATGTATTTTAATTTCGGTGGTCAACCGACAGCAATATCTATTTCCCTTCTGAGGTAACCAAACGATTCGTCACCAGGTGGAGTACACTCTGAAAGGAGTGACTATGACTCTCATATGACACACAACTAGTGTCGTATCGTTTCTGGAAGACGCCACAGTAACAAGAAACGTGAAACTGGCTGCGAAATTAGGACGAGGAGCTATGACGCACTCAAGGTAGCTAGTGCAGCGTCACCTGGAGGACTGCGTCAGTAAAGTCTAGTAATCCCTGGCAGGCATTACGATGACTCACTTAAGATACACAACTAGTGACATATCGGTTCTGGCAGACTGGCCACAGTAACAAAATATATGAATCTGGGTGAGCAACTGTGACGAGTAACTATGACTCTCGTAATAGGCCAATGACCCAATACCTGGAGTATTGAATCAGATAACTCGAGGAACGCCTTGCAAAAGTAACAATGACTTTCTTACGGTTCACAACTGGTGACAAATCCGTTCTGGCAGCCTGGCACCAGTAACAAAAATGAGACACTGTGAGAGCAACTGGGATGGGTAACTATGACTCTCTTAAGGTAGCCAATGATCGTCACCAGGAGTATTGAATCAGGGAACTCGAGTAACCCTTGGCTATAGTAACGATGACTTTCGTATATTACACAATCTGTGACATATCGGTGCTGGCAGACTGGCCACAGTTACAATGTATTTTAATTTGGGTGGTCAACCGACAGCAATATCTATTTCCCTTCTGAGGTAACCAACGATTCGTCACCAGGTGGAGTACACTCTGAAAGGAGTGACTATGACTCTCATATGACACACAACTAGTGTCGTATCGTTTCTGGCAGACGCCACAGTAACAAGAAACGTGAAACTGGCTGCGAAATTAGGACGAGGAGCTACGACGCACTCAAGGTAGCTAGTGCAGCGTCACCTGGAGGACTGCATCAGTAATGTCTAGTAATCCCAAGCAGGCATAACGAAGACTCACTTAAGATACACAACTAGTGACATATCGGTTCTGGCAGACTGGCCACAGTAACAAAATATATGAATCTGGGTGAGCAACTGTGACGAGTAACTATGACTCTCGTAATAGGCCAATTACTCAATACATGGAGTATTGAATCAGATAATTCGAGGAACGTCTTTCTATAGTAACGATGACATTCTTACGGTTCACAACTGGTGACAAATCCGTTCTGGCACCCTGGCACCAGTAACAAAAATGAGACACTGCGTGAGCAACTGGGATGGGTAACTATGACTCTCTTAAGGTAGCCAACGATCGTCACCAGGAGTATTGAATCAGGCAACTCGAGTAACCCTTGGCTATAGTAACGATGACTTTCGTAGATTACACAACCTGTGACATATCGGTGCTGGCAGACTGGCCACAGTTACAATGTATTTTAATTTCGGTGGTCAACCGACAGCAATATCTATTTCCCTTCTGAGGTAACCGACGATTCGTCAAAAGGTGGAGTACACTCTGAAAGGAGTGACTATGACTCTCATATGCCACACAACTAGTGTCGTATCGCTTCTGGCAGACGCCACAGTAACAAGAAACGTGAAACTGGCTGCGAAATTAGGACGAGGAGCTATGACGCACTCAAGGTAGCTAGTACAGCGTCACCTGGAGGACTGCATCAGTAAAGTCTAGTAATCCCTGGCAGGCATTACGATGACTCACTTAAGATACACAACTAGTGACATTTCGGTTCTGGCAGACTGGCCACAGTAACAAAATATATGAATCTGGGTGAGCAACTGTGACGAGTAACTATGACTCTCGTAATAGGCCAATGACTCAATACCTGGAGTATTGAATCAGATAACTCGAGGAACGCTTTGCAAAAGTAACAATGACTTTCTTACGGTTCACAACTGGTGACAAATCCGTTCTGGCAGTCTGGCACCTGTAACAAAAATGAGACACTGTGAGAGCAACTGGGATGGGTAACTATGACTCTCTTAAGGTAGCCAATGATCGTCACCAGGAGTATTGAATCAGGGAACTCGAGTAACCCTTGGCTATAGTAACGATGACTTTCGTAGATTACACAACCTGTGACATATCGGTGCTGGCAGACTGGCCACAGTTACAATGTATTTTAATTTGGGTGGTCAACCGACAGCAATATCTATTACCCTTCTGAGGTAACCGACGATTCGTCAAAAGGTGGAGTACACTCTGAAAGGAGTGACTATGACTCTCATATGCCACACAACTAGTGTCGTATCGCTTCTGGCAGACGCCACAGTAACAAGAAACGTGAAACTGGCTGCGAAATTAGGACGAGGAGCTATGACGCACTCAAGGTAGCTAGTACAGCGTCACCTGGAGGACTGCATCAGTAAAGTCTAGTAATCCCTGGCAGGCATTACGATGACTCACTTAAGATACACAACTAGTGACATTTCGGTTCTGGCAGACTGGCCACAGTAACAAAATATATGAATCTGGGTGAGCAACTGTGACGAGTAACTATGACTCTCGTAATAGGCCAATGACTCAATACCTGGAGTATTGAATCAGATAACTCGAGGAACGCTTTGCAAAAGTAACAATGACTTTCTTACGGTTCACAACTGGTGACAAATCCGTTCTGGCAGTCTGGCACCTGTAACAAAAATGAGACACTGCGTGAGCAACTGGGATGGGTAACTATGACTCTCTTAATGTAGCCAATGATCGTCACCAGGAGTATTGAATCAGGAAACTCGAGTAACCCTTGGCTATAGTAACGATGACTTTCGTAGATTACACAACCTGTGACATATCGGTGCTGGCAGACTGGCCACAGTTACAATGTATTTTAATTTGGGTGGTCAACCGACAGCAATATCTATTTCCCTTCTGAGGTAACCAACGATTCGTCACCAGGTGGAGTACACTCTGAAAGGAGTGACTATGACTCTCATATGACACACAACTAGTGTCGTATCGTTTCTGGCAGACGCCACAGTAACAAGAAACGTGAAACTGGCTGCGAAATTAGGACGAGGAGCTACGACGCACTCAAGGTAGCTAGTGCAGCGTCACCTGGAGGACTGCATCAGTAATGTCTAGTAATCCCAAGCAGGCATAACGAAGACTCACTTAAGATACACAACTAGTGACATATCGGATCTGGCAGACTTGCCACAGTAACAAAATATATGAATCTGGGTGAGCAACTGTGACGAGTAACTATGACTCTCGTAATAGGCCAATTACTCAATACATGGAGTATTGAATCAGATAATTCGAGGAACGTCTTTCTATAGTAACGATGACATTCTTACGGTTCACAACTGGTGACAAATCCGTTCTGGCACCCTGGCACCAGTAACAAAAATGAGACACTGCGTGAGCAACTGGGATGGGTAACTATGACTCTCTTAAGGTAGCCAACGATGGTCACCAGGAGTATTGAATCAGGCAACTCGAGTAACCCTTGGCTATAGTAACGATGACTTTCGTAGATTACACAACCTGTGACATATCGGTGCTGGCAGACTGGCCACAGTTACAATGTATTTTAATTTCGGTGGTCAACCGACAGCAATATCTATTTCCCTTCTGAGGTAACCGACGATTCGTCAAAAGGTGGAGTACACTCTGAAAGGAGTGACTATGACTCTCATATGCCACACAACTAGTGTCGTATCGCTTCTGGCAGACGCCACAGTAACAAGAAACGTGAAACTGGCTGCGAAATTAGGACGAGGAGCTATGACGCACTCAAGGTAGCTAGTACAGCGTCACCTGGAGGACTGCATCAGTAAAGTCTAGTAATCCCTGGCAGGCATTACGATGACTCACTTAAGATACACAACTAGTGACATTTCGGTTCTGGCAGACTGGCCACAGTAACAAAATATATGAATCTGGGTGAGCAACTGTGACGAGTAACTATGACTCTCGTAATAGGCCAATGACTCAATACCTGGAGTATTGAATCAGATAACTCGAGGAACGCTTTGCAAAAGTAACAATGACTTTCTTACGGTTCACAACTGGTGACAAATCCGTTCTGGCAGTCTGGCACCTGTAACAAAAATGAGACACTGTGAGAGCAACTGGGATGGGTAACTATGACTCTCTTAAGGTAGCCAATGATCGTCACCAGGAGTATTGAATCAGGGAACTCGAGTAACCCTTGGCTATAGTAACGATGACTTTCGTAGATTACACAACCTGTGACATATCGGTGCTGGCAGACTGGCCACAGTTACAATGTATTTTAATTTGGGTGGTCAACCGACAGCAATATCTATTACCCTTCTGAGGTAACCGACGATTCGTCAAAAGGTGGAGTACACTCTGAAAGGAGTGACTATGACTCTCATATGCCACACAACTAGTGTCGTATCGCTTCTGGCAGACGCCACAGTAACAAGAAACGTGAAACTGGCTGCGAAATTAGGACGAGGAGCTATGACGCACTCAAGGTAGCTAGTACAGCGTCACCTGGAGGACTGCATCAGTAAAGTCTAGTAATCCCTGGCAGGCATTACGATGACTCACTTAAGATACACAACTAGTGACATTTCGGTTCTGGCAGACTGGCCACAGTAACAAAATATATGAATCTGGGTGAGCAACTGTGACGAGTAACTATGACTCTCGTAATAGGCCAATGACTCAATACCTGGAGTATTGAATCAGATAACTCGAGGAACGCTTTGCAAAAGTAACAATGACTTTCTTACGGTTCACAACTGGTGACAAATCCGTTCTGGCAGTCTGGCACCTGTAACAAAAATGAGACACTGCGTGAGCAACTGGGATGGGTAACTATGACTCTCTTAATGTAGCCAATGATCGTCACCAGGAGTATTGAATCAGGAAACTCGAGTAACCCTTGGCTATAGTAACGATGACTTTCGTAGATTACACAACCTGTGACATATCGGTGCTGGCAGACTGGCCACAGTTACAATGTATTTTAATTTGGGTGGTCAACCGACAGCAATATCTATTTCCCTTCTGAGGTAACCAACGATTCGTCACCAGGTGGAGTACACTCTGAAAGGAGTGACTATGACTCTCATATGACACACAACTAGTGTCGTATCGTTTCTGGCAGACGCCACAGTAACAAGAAACGTGAAACTGGCTGCGAAATTAGGACGAGGAGCTACGACGCACTCAAGGTAGCTAGTGCAGCGTCACCTGGAGGACTGCATCAGTAATGTCTAGTAATCCCAAGCAGGCATAACGAAGACTCACTTAAGATACACAACTAGTGACATATCGGATCTGGCAGACTTGCCACAGTAACAAAATATATGAATCTGGGTGAGCAACTGTGACGAGTAACTATGACTCTCGTAATAGGCCAATTACTCAATACATGGAGTATTGAATCAGATAATTCGAGGAACGTCTTTCTATAGTAACGATGACATTCTTACGGTTCACAACTGGTGACAAATCCGTTCTGGCACCCTGGCACCAGTAACAAAAATGAGACACTGCGTGAGCAACTGGGATGGGTAACTATGACTCTCTTAAGGTAGCCAACGATCGTCACCAGGAGTATTGAATCAGGCAACTCGAGTAACCCTTGGCTATAGTAACGATGACTTTCGTAGATTACACAACCTGTGACATATCGGTGCTGGCAGACTGGCCACAGTTACAATGTATTTTAATTTCGGTGGTCAACCGACAGCAATATCTATTTCCCTTCTGAGGTAACCAAACGATTCGTCACCAGGTGGAGTACACTCTGAAAGGAGTGACTATGACTCTCATATGACACACAACTAGTGTCGTATCGTTTCTGGAAGACGCCACAGTAACAAGAAACGTGAAACTGGCTGCGAAATTAGGACGAGGAGCTATGACGCACTCAAGGTAGCTAGTGCAGCGTCACCTGGAGGACTGCGTCAGTAAAGTCTAGTAATCCCTGGCAGGCATTACGATGACTCACTTAAGATACACAACTAGTGACATATCGGTTCTGGCAGACAGGCCACAGTAACAAAATATATGAATCTGGGTGAGCAACTGTGACGAGTAACTGTGACTCTCGTACTAGGCCAATGACTCAATACCTGGAGTATTGAATCAGATAACTTGAGGAACGCCTTTCAATAGTAACGATGACATTCTTACGGTTCACAACTGGTGACAAATCCGTTCTGGCAGTCTGGCACCAGTAACAAAAATGAGACACTGTGAGAGCAACTGGGATGGGTAACTATGACTCTCTTAAGGTAGCCAATGATCGTCACCAGGAGTATTGAATCAGGGAACTCGAGTAACCCTTGGCTATAGTAACGATGACTTTCGTAGATTACACAACCTGTGACATATCGGTGCTGGCAGACTGGCCACAGTTACAATGTATTTTAATTTGGGTGGTCAACCGACAGCAATATCTATTACCCTTCTGAGGTAACCGACGATTCGTCAAAAGGTGGAGTACACTCTGAAAGGAGTGACTATGACTCTCATATGCCACACAACTAGTGTCGTATCGCTTCTGGCAGACGCCACAGTAACAAGAAACGTGAAACTGGCTGCGAAATTAGGACGAGGAGCTATGACGCACTCAAGGTAGCTAGTACAGCGTCACCTGGAGGACTGCATCAGTAAAGTCTAGTAATCCCTGGCAGGCATTACGATGACTCACTTAAGATACACAACTAGTGACATTTCGGTTCTGGCAGACTGGCCACAGTAACAAAATATATGAATCTGGGTGAGCAACTGTGACGAGTAACTATGACTCTCGTAATAGGCCAATGACTCAATACCTGGAGTATTGAATCAGATAACTCGAGGAACGCTTTGCAAAAGTAACAATGACTTTCTTACGGTTCACAACTGGTGACAAATCCGTTCTGGCAGTCTGGCACCTGTAACAAAAATGAGACACTGCGTGAGCAACTGGGATGGGTAACTATGACTCTCTTAATGTAGCCAATGATCGTCACCAGGAGTATTGAATCAGGAAACTCGAGTAACCCTTGGCTATAGTAACGATGACTTTCGTAGATTACACAACCTGTGACATATCGGTGCTGGCAGACTGGCCACAGTTACAATGTATTTTAATTTGGGTGGTCAACCGACAGCAATATCTATTTCCCTTCTGAGGTAACCAACGATTCGTCACCAGGTGGAGTACACTCTGAAAGGAGTGACTATGACTCTCATATGACACACAACTAGTGTCGTATCGTTTCTGGCAGACGCCACAGTAACAAGAAACGTGAAACTGGCTGCGAAATTAGGACGAGGAGCTACGACGCACTCAAGGTAGCTAGTGCAGCGTCACCTGGAGGACTGCATCAGTAATGTCTAGTAATCCCAAGCAGGCATAACGAAGACTCACTTAAGATACACAACTAGTGACATATCGGATCTGGCAGACTTGCCACAGTAACAAAATATATGAATCTGGGTGAGCAATTGTGACGAGTAACTATGACTCTCGTAATAGGCCAATTACTCAATACATGGAGTATTGAATCAGATAATTCGAGGAACGTCTTTCTATAGTAACGATGACATTCTTACGGTTCACAACTGGTGACAAATCCGTTCTGGCACCCTGGCACCAGTAACAAAAATGAGACACTGCGTGAGCAACTGGGATGGGTAACTATGACTCTCTTAAGGTAGCCAACGATCGTCACCAGGAGTATTGAATCAGGCAACTCGAGTAACCCTTGGCTATAGTAACGATGACTTTCGTAGATTACACAACCTGTGACATATCGGTGCTGGCAGACTGGCCACAGTTACAATGTATTTTAATTTCGGTGGTCAACCGACAGCAATATCTATTTCCCTTCTGAGGTAACCAAACGATTCGTCACCAGGTGGAGTACACTCTAAAAGGAGTGACTATGACTCTCATATGACACACAACTAGTGTCGTATCGTTTCTGGAAGACGCCACAGTAACAAGAAACGTGAAACTGGCTGCGAAATTAGGACGAGGAGCTATGACGCACTCAAGGTAGCTAGTGCAGCGTCACCTGGAGGACTGCGTCAGTAAAGTCTAGTAATCCCTGGCAGGCATTACGAACACTCACTTAAGATACACAACTAGTGACATATCGGTTCTGGCAGACTGGCCACAGTAACAAAATATATGAATCTGGGTGAGCAACTGTGACGAGTAACTATGACTCTCGTACTAGGCCAATTACTCAATACCTGGAGTATTGAATCAGATAACTCGAGGAACGCCTTTCAATAGTAACGATGACATTCTTACGGTTCACAACTGGTGACAAATCCGTTCTGGCACTCTGGCACCAGTAACAAAAATGAGACACTGTGAGAGCAACTGGGATGGGTAAGTATGACTCTCTTAAGGTAGCCAATGATCGTCACCAGGAGTATTGAATCAGGAAACTCGAGTAACCCTTGGCTATAGTAACGATGACTTTCGTAGATTACACAACCTGTGACATATCGGTGCTGGCAGACTGGCCACAGTTACAACGTATTTTAATTTGGGTGGTCAACCGACAGCAATATCTATTTCCCTTCTGAGGTAACCAACGATTCGTCACCAGGTGGAGTACACTCTGAAAGGAGTGACTATGACTCTCATATGACACACAACTAGTGTCGTATCGCTTCTGGCAGACGCCACAGTAACAAGAAACGTGAAACTGGCTGCGAAATTAGGACGAGGAGCTACGACGCACTCAAGGTAGCTAGTGCAGCGTCACCTGGAGGACTGCATCAGTAATGTCTAGTAATCCCAAGCAGGCATAACGAAGACTCACTTAAGATACACAACTAGTGACATATCGGTTCTGGCAGACTGGCCACAGTAACAAAATATATGAATCTGGGTGAGCAACTGTGACGAGTAACTATGACTCTCGTACTAGGCCAATGACTCAATACCTGGAGTATTGAATCAGATAACTCGAGGAACACCTTTCAATAGTAACGATGACATTCTTACGGTTCACAACTGGTGACAAATCCGTTCTGGCAGTCTGGCACCAGTAACAAAAATGAGACACTGTGAGAGCAACTGGGATGGGTAAGTATGACTCTCTTAAGGTAGCCAATGATCGTCACCAGGAGTATTGAATCAGGAAACTCGAGTAACCCTTGGCTATAGTAACGATGACTTTCGTAGATTACACAACCTGTGACATATCGGTGCTGGCAGACTGGCCACAGTTACAATGTATTTTAATTTGGGTGGTCAACCGACAGCAATATCTATTACCCTTCTGAGGTAACCGACGAATCGTCACCAGGTGGAGTACACTCTGAAAGGAGTGACTATGACTCTCATATGCCACACAACTAGTGTCGTATCGCTTCTGGCAGACGCCACAGTAACAAGAAACGAGAAACTGGCTGCGAAATTAGGACGAGGAGCTATGACGCACTCAAGGTAGCTAGTGCAGCGTCACCTGGAGGACTGCATCAGTAAAGTCTAGTAATCCCTGGCAGGCATTACGATGACTCACTTAAGATACACAACTAGTGACATATCGGTTCTGGCAGACTGGCCACAGTAACAAAATATATGAATCTGGGTGAGCAACTGTGACGAGTAACTATGACTCTCGTACTAGGCCAATGACTCAATACCTGGAGTATTGAATCAGATAACTCGAGGAACACCTTTCAATAGTAACGATGACATTCTTACGGTTCACAACTGGTGACAAATCCGTTCTGGCAGTCTGGCACCAGTAACAAAAATGAGACACTGTGAGAGCAACTGGGATGGGTAAGTATGACTCTCTTAAGGTAGCCAATGATCGTCACCAGGAGTATTGAATCAGGAAACTCGAGTAACCCTTGGCTATAGTAACGATGACTTTCGTAGATTACACAACCTGTGACATGTCGGTGCTGGCAGACTGGCCACAGTTACAATGTATTTTAATTTGGGTGGTCAACCGACAGCAATATCTATTTCCCTTCTGAGGTAACCGACGAATCGTCACCAGGTGGAGTACACTCTGAAAGGAGTGACTATGACTCTCATATGACACACAACTAGTGTCGTATCGCCTCTGGCAGACGCCACAGTAACAAGAAACGTGAAACTGGCTGCGAAATTAGGACGAGGAGCTACGACGCACTCAAGGTAGCTAGTGCAGCGTCACCTGGAGGACTGCATCAGTAATGTCTAGTAATCCCAAGCAGGCATAACGAAGACTCACTTAAGATACACAACTAGTGACATATCGGTTCTGGCAGACTGGCCACAGTAACAAAATATATGAATCTGGGTGAGCAACTGTGACGAGTAACTATGACTCTCGTAATAGGCCAATGACCCAATACCTGGAGTATTGAATCAGATAACTCGAGGAACGCCTTGCAAAAGTAACAATGACTTTCTTACGGTTCACAACTGGTGACAAATCCGTTCTGGCAGCCTGGCACCAGTAACAAAAATGAGACACTGTGAGAGCAACTGGGATGGGTAACTATGACTCTCTTAAGGCAGCCAATGATCGTCACCAGGAGTATTGAATCAGGGAACTCGAGTAACCCTTGGCTATAGTAACGATGACTTTCGTAGATTACACAACCTGTGACATATCGGTGCTGGCAGACTGGCCACAGTTACAATGTATTTTAATTTGGGTGGTCAACCGACAGCAATATCTATTACCCTTCTGAGGTAACCGACGATTCGTCAAAAGGTGGAGTACACTCTGAAAGGAGTGACTATGACTCTCATATGCCACACAACTAGTGTCGTATCGCTTCTGGCAGACGCCACAGTAACAAGAACCGTGAAACTGGCTGCGAAATTAGGACGAGGAGCTATGACGCACTCAAGGTAGCTAGTGCAGCGTCACCTGGAGGACTGCATCAGTAAAGTCTAGTAATCCCTGGCAGGCATTACGATGACTCACTTAAGATACACAACTAGTGACATTTCGGTTCTGGCAGACTGGCCACAGTAACAAAATATATGAATCTGGGTGAGCAACTGTGACGAGTAACTATGACTCTCGTAATAGGCCAATGACTCAATACCTGGAGTATTGAATCAGATAACTCGAGGAACGCTTTGCAAAAGTAACAATGACTTTCTTACGGTTCACAACTGGTGACAAATCCGTTCTGGCAGTCTGGCACCAGTAACAAAAATGAGACACTGCGTAAGCAACTGGGATGGGTAACTATGACTCTCTTAAGGTAGCCAATGATCGTCACCAGGAGTATTGAATCAGGAAACTCGAGTAACCCTTGGCTATAGTAACGATGACTTTCGTAGATTACACAACCTGTGACATATCGGTGCTGGCAGACTGGCCACAGTTACAAAGTATTTTAATTTGGGTGGTCAACCGACAGCAATATCTATTTCCCTTCTGAGGTAACCAACGATTCGCCACCAGGTGGAGTACACTCTGAAAGGAGTGACTATGACTCTCATATGACACACAACTAGTGTCGTATCGTTTCTGGCAGACGCCACAGTAACAAGAAACGTGAAACTGGCTGCGAAATTAGGACGAGGAGCTACGACGCACTCAAGGTAGCTAGTGCAGCGTCACCTGGAGGACTGCATCAGTAATGTCTAGTAATCCCAAGCAGGCATAACGAAGACTCACTTAAGATACACAACTAGTGACATATCGGTTCTGGCAGACTGGCCACAGTAACAAAATATATGAATCTGGGTGAGCAACTGTGACGAGTAACTATGACTCTCGTAATAGGCCAATTACTCAATACATGGAGTATTGAATCAGATAACTCGAGGAACGTCTTTCTATAGTAACGATGACATTCTTACGGTTCACAACTGGTGACTAATCCGTTCTGGCACCCTGGCACCAGTAACAAAAATGAGACACTGCGTGAGCAACTGGGATGGGTAACTATGACTCTCTTAAGGTAGCCAACGATCGTCACCAGGAGTATTGAATCAGGCAACTCGAGTAACCCTTGGCTATAGTAACGATGACTTTCGTAGATTACACAACCTGTGACATATCGGTGCTGGCAGACTGGCCACAGTTACAATGTATTTTAATTTCGGTGGTCAACCGACAGCAATATCTATTTCCCTTCTGAGGTAACCAAACGATTCGTCACCAGGTGGAGTACACTCTAAAAGGAGTGACTATGACTCTCATATGACACACAACTAGTGTCGTATCGTTTCTGGAAGACGCCACAGTAACAAGAAACGTGAAACTGGCTGCGAAATTAGGACGAGGAGCTATGACGCACTCAAGGTAGCTAGTGCAGCGTCACCTGGAGGACAGCGTCAGTAAAGTCTAGTAATCCCTGGCAGGCATTACGATGACTCACTTAAGATACACAACTAGTGACATATCGGTTCTGGCAGACTGGCCACAGTAACAAAATATATGAATCTGGGTGAGCAACTGTGACGAGTAACTATGACTCTCGTACTAGGCCAATGACTCAATACCTGGAGTATTGAATCAGATAACTCGAGGAACACCTTTCAATAGTAACGATGACATTCTTACGGTTCACAACTGGTGACAAATCCGTTCTGGCTGTCTGGCACCAGTAACAAAAATGAGACACTGTGAGAGCAACTGGGATGGGTAAGTATGACTCTCTTAAGGTAGCCAATGATCGTCACCAGGAGTATTGAATCAGGAAACTCGAGTAACCCTTGGCTATAGTAACGATGACTTTCGTAGATTACACAACCTGTGACATATCGGTGCTGGCAGACTGGCCACAGTTACAATGTATTTTAATTTGGGTGGTCAACCGACAGCAATATCTATTTCCCTTCTGAGGTAACCAACGATTCGTCACCAGGTGGAGTACACTCTGAAAGGAGTGACTATGACTCTCATATGACACACAACTAGTGTCGTATCGCTTCTGGCAGACGCCACAGTAACAAGAAACGTGAAACTGGCTGCGAAATTAGGACGAGGAGCTACGACGCACTCAAGGTAGCTAGTGCAGCGTCACCTGGAGGACTGCATCAGTAATGTCTAGTAATCCCAAGCAGGCATAACGAAGACTCACTTAAGATACACAACTAGTGACATATCGGTTCTGGCAGACTGGCCACAGTAACAAAATATATGAATCTGGGTGAGCAACTGTGACGAGTAACTATGACTCTCGTAATAGGCCAATGACCCAATACCTGGAGTATTGAATCAGATAACTCGAGGAACGCCTTGCAAAAGTAACAATGACTTTCTTACGGTTCACAACTGGTGACAAATCCGTTCTGGCAGCCTGGCACCAGTAACAAAAATGAGACACTGTGAGAGCAACTGGGATGGGTAACTATGACTCTCTTAAGGTAGCCAATGATCGTCACCAGGAGTATTGAATCAGGGAACTCGAGTAACCCTTGGCTATAGTAACGATGACTTTCGTAGATTACACAACCTGTGACATATCGGTGCTGGCAGACTGGCCACAGTTACAATGTATTTTAATTTGGGTGGTCAACCGACAGCAATATCTATTACCCTTCTGAGGTAACCGACGATTCGTCAAAAGGTGGAGTACACTCTGAAAGGAGTGACTATGACTCTCATATGCCACACAACTAGTGTCGTATCGCTTCTGGCAGACGCCACAGTAACAAGAACCGTGAAACTGGCTGCGAAATTAGGACGAGGAGCTATGACGCACTCAAGGTAGCTAGTGCAGCGTCACCTGGAGGACTGCATCAGTAAAGTCTAGTAATCCCTGGCAGGCATTACGATGAATCACTTAAGATACACAACTAGTGACATTTCGGTTCTGGCAGACTGGCCACAGTAACAAAATATATGAATCTGGGTGAGCAACTGTGACGAGTAACTATGACTCTCGTAATAGGCCAATGACTCAATACCTGGAGTATTGAATCAGATAACTCGAGGAACGCTTTGCAAAAGTAACAATGACTTTCTTACGGTTCACAACTGGTGACAAATCCGTTCTGGCAGTCTGGCACCAGTAACAAAAATGAGACACTGCGTGAGCAACTGGGATGGGTAACTATGACTCTCTTAAGGTAGCCAATGATCGTCACCAGGAGTATTGAATCAGGAAACTCGAGTAACCCTTGGCTATAGTAACGATGACTTTCGTAGATTACACAACCTGTGACATATCGGTGCTGGCAGACTGGCCACAGTTACAAAGTATTTTAATTTGGGTGGTCAACCGACAGCAATATCTATTTCCCTTCTGAGGTAACCAACGATTCGTCACCAGGTGGAGTACACTCTGAAAGGAGTGACTATGACTCTCATATGACACACAACTAGTGTCGTATCGTTTCTGGCAGACGCCACAGTAACAAGAAACGTGAAACTGGCTGCGAAATTAGGACGAGGAGCTACGACGCACTCAAGGTAGCTAGTGCAGCGTCACCTGGAGGACTGCATCAGTAATGTCTAGTAATCCCAAGCAGGCATAACGAAGACTCACTTAAGATACACAACTAGTGACATTTCGGTTCTGGCAGACTGGCCACAGTAACAAAATATATGAATCTGGGTGAGCAACTGTGACGAGTAACTATGACTCTCGTAATAGGCCAATTACTCAATACATGGAGTATTGAATCAGATAACTCGAGGAACGTCTTTCTATAGTAACGATGACATTCTTACGGTTCACAACTGGTGACAAATCCGTTCTGGCACCCTGGCACCAGTAACAAAAATGAGACACTGCGTGAGCAACTGGGATGGGTAACTATGACTCTCTTAAGGTAGCCAACGATCGTCACCAGGAGTATTGAATCAGGCAACTCGAGTAACCCTTGGCTATAGTAACGATGACTTTCGTAGATTACACAACCTGTGACATATCGGTGCTGGCAGACTGGCCACAGTTACAATGTATTTTAATTTCGGTGGTCAACCGACAGCAATATCTATTTCCCTTCTGAGGTAACCAAACGATTCGTCACCAGGTGGAGTACACTCTAAAAGGAGTGACTATGACTCTCATATGACACACAACTAGTGTCGTATCGTTTCTGGAAGACGCCACAGTAACAAGAAACGTGAAACTGGCTGCGAAATTAGGACGAGGAGCTATGACGCACTCAAGGTAGCTAGTGCAGCGTCACCTGGAGGACTGCGTCAGTAAAGTCTAGTAATCCCTGGCAGGCATTACGATGACTCACTTAAGATACACAACTAGTGACATATCGGTTCTGGCAGACTGGCCACAGTAACAAAATATATGAACCTGGGTGAGCAACTGTGACGAGTAACTATGACTCTCGTACTAGGCCAATGACTCAATACCTGGAGTATTGAATCAGATAACTCGAGGAACACCTTTCAATAGTAACGATGACATTCTTACGGTTCACAACTGGTGACAAATCCGTTCTGGCAGTCTGGCACCAGTAACAAAAATGAGACACTGTGAGAGCAACTGGGATGGGTAAGTATGACTCTCTTAAGGTAGCCAATGATCGTCACCAGGAGTATTGAATCAGGAAACTCGAGTAACCCTTGGCTATAGTAACGATGACTTTCGTAGATTACACAACCTGTGACATATCGGTGCTGGCAGACTGGCCACAGTTACAATGTATTTTAATTTGGGTGGTCAACCGACAGCAATATCTATTTCCCTTCTGAGGTAACCAACGATTCGTCACCAGGTGGAGTACACTCTGAAAGGAGTGACTATGACTCTCATATGACACACAACTAGTGTCGTATCGCTTCTGGCAGACGCCACAGTAACAAGAAACGAGAAACTGGCTGCGAAATTAGGACGAGGAGCTACGACGCACTCAAGGTAGCTAGTGCAGCGTCACCTGGAGGACTGCATCAGTAATGTCTAGTAATCCCAAGCAGGCATAACGAAGACTCACTTAAGATACACAACTAGTGACATATCGGTTCTGGCAGACTGGCCACAGTAACAAAATATATGAATCTGGGTGAGCAACTGTGACGAGTAACTATGACTCTCGTAATAGGCCAATGACCCAATACCTGGAGTATTGAATCAGATAACTCGAGGAACGCCTTGCAAAAGTAACAATGACTTTCTTACGGTTCACAACTGGTGACAAATCCGTTCTGGCAGCCTGGCACCAGTACCAAAAATGAGACACTGTGAGAGCAACTGGGATGGGTAACTATGACTCTCTTAAGGTAGCCAATGATCGTCACCAGGAGTATTGAATCAGGGAACTCGAGTAACCCTTGGCTATAGTAACGATGACTTTCGTAGATTACACAACCTGTGACATATCGGTGCTGGCAGACTGGCCACAGTTACAATGTATTTTAATTTGGGTGGTCAACCGACAGCAATATCTATTACCCTTCTGAGGTAACCGACGAATCGTCACCAGGTGGAGTACACTCTGAAAGGAGTGACTATGACTCTCATATGCCACACAACTAGTGTCGTATCGCTTCTGGCAGACGCCACAGTAACAAGAAACGTGAAACTGGCTGCGAAATTAGGACGAGGAGCTATGACGCACTCAAGGTAGCTAGTGCAAAGTCACCTGGAGGACTGCATCAGTAAAGTCTAGTAATCCCTGGCAGGCATTACGATGACTCACTTAAGATACACAACTAGTGACATTTCGGTTCTGGCAGACTGGGCACAGTAACAAAATATATGAATCTGGGTGAGCAACTGTGACGAGTAACTATGACTCTCGTAATAGGCCAATTACTCAATACATGGAGTATTGAATCAGATAACTCGAGGAACGTCTTTCTATAGTAACGATGACATTCTTACGGTTCACAACTGGTGACAAATCCGTTCTGGCACCCTGGCACCAGTAACAAAAATGAGACACTGCGTGAGCAACTGGGATGGGTAACTATGACTCTCTTAAGGTAGCCAACGATCGTCACCAGGAGTATTGAATCAGGCAACTCGAGTAACCCTTGGCTATAGTAACGATGACTTTCGTAGATTACACAACCTGTGACATATCGGTGCTGGCAGACTGGCCACAGTTACAATGTATTTTAATTTCGGTGGTCAACCGACAGCAATATCTATTTCCCTTCTGAGGTAACCAAACGATTCGTCACCAGGTGGAGTACACTCTAAAAGGAGTGACTATGACTCTCATATGACACACAACTAGTGTCGTATCGTTTCTGGAAGACGCCACAGTAACAAGAAACGTGAAACTGGCTGCGAAATTAGGACGAGGAGCTATGACGCACTCAAGGTAGCTAGTGCAGCGTCACCTGGAGGACTGCGTCAGTAAAGTCTAGTAATCCCTGGCAGGCATTACGATGACTCACTTAAGATACACAACTAGTGACATATCGGTTCTGGCAGACTGGCCACAGTAACAAAATATATGAATCTGGGTGAGCAACTGTGACGAGTAACTATGACTCTCGTACTAGGCCAATGACTCAATACCTGGAGTATTGAATCAGATAACTCGAGGAACACCTTTCAATAGTAACGATGACATTCTTACGGTTCACAACTGGTGACAAATCCGTTCTGGCAGTCTGGCACCAGTAACAAAAATGAGACACTGTGAGAGCAACTGGGATGGGTAAGTATGACTCTCTTAAGGTAGCCAATGATCGTCACCAGGAGTATTGAATCAGGAAACTCGAGTAACCCTTGGCTATAGTAACGATGACTTTCGTAGATTACACAACCTGTGACATATCGGTGCTGGCAGACTGGCCACAGTTACAATGTATTTTAATTTGGGTGGTCAACCGACAGCAATATCTATTTCCCTTCTGAGGTAACCAACGATTCGTCACCAGGTGGAGTACACTCTGAAAGGAGTGACTATGACTCTCATATGACACACAACTAGTGTCGTATCGCTTCTGGCAGACGCCACAGTAACAAGAAACGTGAAACTGGCTGCGAAATTAGGACGAGGAGCTACGACGCACTCAAGGTAGCTAGTGCAGCGTCACCTGGAGGACTGCATCAGTAATGTCTCGTAATCCCAAGCAGGCATAACGAAGACTCACTTAAGATACACAACTAGTGACATATCGGTTCTGGCAGACTGGCCACAGTAACAAAATATATGAATCTGGGTGAGCAACTGTGACGAGTAACTATGACTCTCGTAATAGGCCAATGACCCAATACCTGGAGTATTGAATCAGATAACTCGAGGAACGCCTTGCAAAAGTAACAATGACTTTCTTACGGTTCACAACTGGTGACAAATCCGTTCTGGCAGCCTGGCACCAGTACCAAAAATGAGACTCTGTGAGAGCAACTGGGATGGGTAACTATGACTCTCTTAAGGTAGCCAATGATCGTCACCAGGAGTATTGAATCAGGGAACTCGAGTAACCCTTGGCTATAGTAACGATGACTTTCGTAGATTACACAACCTGTGACATATCGGTGCTGGCAGACTGGCCACAGTTACAATGTATTTTAATTTGGGTGGTCAACCGACAGCAATATCTATTACCCTTCTGAGGTAACCGACGAATCGTCACCAGGTGGAGTACACTCTGAAAGGAGTGACTATGACTCTCATATGCCACACAACTAGTGTCGTATCGCTTCTGGCAGACGCCACAGTAACAAGAAACGTGAAACTGGCTGCGAAATTAGGACGAGGAGCTATGACGCACTCAAGGTAGCTAGTGCAAAGTCACCTGGAGGACTGCATCAGTAAAGTCTAGTAATCCCTGGCAGGCATTACGATGACTCACTTAAGATACACAACTAGTGACATTTCGGTTCTGGCAGACTGGGCACAGTAACAAAATATATGAATCTGGGTGAGCAACTGTGACGAGTAACTATGACTCTCGTAATAGGCCAATTACTCAATACATGGAGTATTGAATCAGATAACTCGAGGAACGTCTTTCTATAGTAACGATGACATTCTTACGGTTCACAACTGGTGACAAATCCGTTCTGGCACCCTGGCACCAGTAACAAAAATGAGACACTGCGTGAGCAACTGGGATGGGTAACTATGACTCTCTTAAGGTAGCCAACGATCGTCACCAGGAGTATTGAATCAGGCAACTCGAGTAACCCTTGGCTATAGTAACGATGACTTTCGTAGATTACACAACCTGTGACATATCGGTGCTGGCAGACTGGCCACAGTTACAATGTATTTTAATTTCGGTGGTCAACCGACAGCAATATCTATTTCCCTTCTGAGGTAACCAAACGATTCGTCACCAGGTGGAGTACACTCTAAAAGGAGTGACTATGACTCTCATATGACACACAACTAGTGTCGTATCGTTTCTGGAAGACGCCACAGTAACAAGAAACGTGAAACTGGCTGCGAAATTAGGACGAGGAGCTATGACGCACTCAAGGTAGCTAGTGCAGCGTCACCTGGAGGACTGCGTCAGTAAAGTCTAGTAATCCCTGGCAGGCATTACGATGACTCACTTAAGATACACAACTAGTGACATATCGGTTCTGGCAGACTGGCCACAGTAACAAAATATATGAATCTGGGTGAGCAACTGTGACGAGTAACTATGACTCTCGTACTAGGCCAATGACTCAATACCTGGAGTATTGAATCAGATAACTCGAGGAACACCTTTCAATAGTAACGATGACATTCTTACGGTTCACAACTGGTGACAAATCCGTTCTGGCAGTCTGGCACCAGTAACAAAAATGAGACACTGTGAGAGCAACTGGGATGGGTAAGTATGACTCTCTTAAGGTAGCCAATGATCGTCACCAGGAGTATTGAATCAGGAAACTCGAGTAACCCTTGGCTATAGTAACGATGACTTTCGTAGATTACACAACCTGTGACATATCGGTGCTGGCAGACTGGCCACAGTTACAATGTATTTTAATTTCGGTGGTCAACCGACAGCAATATCTATTTCCCTTCTGAGGTAACCAACGATTCGTCACCAGGTGGAGTACACTCTGAAAGGAGTGACTATGACTCTCATATGACACACAACTAGTGTCGTATCGCTTCTGGCAGACGCCACAGTAACAAGAAACGTGAAACTGGCTGCGAAATTAGGACGAGGAGCTACGACGCACTCAAGGTAGCTAGTGCAGCGTCACCTGGAGGACTGCATCAGTAATGTCTAGTAATCCCAAGCAGGCATAACGAAGACTCACTTAAGATACACAACTAGTGACATATCGGTTCTGGCAGACTGGCCACAGTAACAAAATATATGAATCTGGGTGAGCAACTGTGACGAGTAACTATGACTCTCGTAATAGGCCAATGACCCAATACCTGGAGTATTGAATCAGATAACTCGAGGAACGCCTTGCAAAAGTAACAATGACTTTCTTACGGTTCACAACTGGTGACAAATCCGTTCTGGCAGCCTGGCACCAGTAACAAAAATGAGACACTGTGAGAGCAACTGGGATGGGTAACTATGACTCTCTTAAGGTAGCCAATGATCGTCACCAGGAGTATTGAATCAGGGAACTCGAGTAACCCTTGGCTATAGTAACGATGACTTTCGTAGATTACACAACCTGTGACATATCGGTGCTGGCAGACTGGCCACAGTTACAATGTATTTTAATTTGGGTGGTCAACCGACAGCAATATCTATTACCCTTCTGAGGTAACCGACGAATCGTCACCAGGTGGAGTACACTCTGAAAGGAGTGACTATGACTCTCATATGCCACACAACTAGTGTCGTATCGCTTCTGGCAGACGCCACAGTAACAAGAAACGTGAAACTGGCTGCGAAATTAGGACGAGGAGCTATGACGCACTCAAGGTAGCTAGTGCAGCGTCACCTGGAGGACTGCATCAGTAAAGTCTAGTAATCCCTGGCAGGCATTACGATGACTCACTTAAGATACACAACTAGTGACATTTCGGTTCTGGCAGACTGGCCACAGTAACAAAATATATGAATCTGGGTGAGCAACTGTGACGAGTAACTATGACTCTCGTAATAGGCCAATGACTCAATACCTGGAGTATTGAATCAGATAACTCGAGGAACGCTTTGCAAAAGTAACAATGACTTTCTTACGGTTCACAACTGGTGACAAATCCGTTCTGGCAGTCTGGCACCAGTAACAAAAATGAGACACTGCGTGAGCAACTGGGATGGGTAACTATGACTCTCTTAAGGTAGCCAACGATCGTCACCAGGAGTATTGAATCAGGCAACTCGAGTAACCCTTGGCTATAGTAACGATGACTTTCGTAGATTACACAACCTGTGACATATCGGTGCTGGCAGACTGGCCACAGTTACAATGTATTTTAATTTCGGTGGTCAACCGACAGCAATATCTATTTCCCTTCTGAGGTAACCAAACGATTCGTCACCAGGTGGAGTACACTCTAAAAGGAGTGACTATGACTCTCATATGACACACAACTAGTGTCGTATCGCTTCTGGAAGACGCCACAGTAACAAGAAACGTGAAACTGGCTGCGAAATTAGGACGAGGAGCTATGACGCACTCAAGGTAGCTAGTGCAGCGTCACCTGGAGGACTGCGTCAGTAAAGTCTAGTAATCCCTGGCAGGCATTACGAAGACTCACTTAAGATACACAACTAGTGACATATCGGTTCTGGCAGACTGGCCACAGTAACAAAATATATGAATCTGGGTGAGCAACTGTGACGAGTAACTATGACTCTCGTACTAGGCCAATGACTCAATACCTGGAGTATTGAATCAGATAACTCGAGGAACACCTTTCAATAGTAACGATGACATTCTTACGGTTCACAACTGGTGACAAATCCGTTCTGGCAGTCTGGCACCAGTAACAAAAATGAGACACTGTGAGAGCAACTGGGATGGGTAAGTATGACTCTCTTAAGGTAGCCAATGATCGTCACCAGGAGTATTGAATCAGGAAACTCGAGTAACCCTTGGCTATAGTAACGATGACTTTCGTAGATTACACAACCTGTGACATATCGGTGCTGGCAGACTGGCCACAGTTACAATGTATTTTAATTTGGGTGGTCAACCGACAGCAATATCTATTTCCCTTCTGAGGTAACCAACGATTCGTCACCAGGTGGAGTACACTCTGAAAGGAGTGACTATGACTCTCATATGACACACAACTAGTGTCGTATCGCTTCTGGCAGACGCCACAGTAACAAGAAACGAAAACTGGCTGCGAAATTAGGACGAGGAGCTACGACGCACTCAATGTAGCTAGTGCAGCGTCACCTGGAGGACTGCATCAGTAATGTCTAGTAATCCCAAGCAGGCATAACGAAGACTCACTTAAGATACACAACTAGTGACATATCGGTTCTGGCAGACTGGCCACAGTAACAAAATATATGAATCTGGGTGAGCAACTGTGACGAGTAACTATGACTCTCGTAATAGGCCAATGACCCAATACCTGGAGTATTGAATCAGATAACTCGAGGAACGCCTTGCAAAAGTAACAATGACTTTCTTACGGTTCACAACTGGTGACAAATCCGTTCTGGCAGCCTGGCACCAGTAACAAAAATGAGACACTGTGAGAGCAACTGGGATGGGTAACTATGACTCTCTTAAGGTAGCCAATGATCGTCACCAGGAGTATTGAATCAGGGAACTCGAGTAACCCTTGGCTATAGTAACGATGACTTTCGTAGATTACACAACCTGTGACATTTCGGTTCTGGCAGACTGGCCACAGTAACAAAATATATGAATCTGGGTGAGAAACTGTGACGAGTAACTATGACTCTCGTAATAGGCCAATGACTCAATACCTGGAGTATTGAATCAGATAACTCGAGGAACGCTTTGCAAAAGTAACAATGACTTTCTTACGGTTCACAACTGGTGACAAATCCGTTCTGGCACCCTGGCACCAGTAACAAAAATGAGACACTACGTGAGCAACTGGGATGGGTAACTATGACTCTCTTAAGGTAGCCAACGATCGTCACCAGGAGTATTGAATCAGGCAACTCGAGTAACCCTTGGCTATAGTAACGATGACTTTCGTAGATTACACAACCTGTGACATATCGGTGCTGGCAGACTGGCCACAGTTACAATGTATTTTAATTTCGGTGGTCAACCGACAGCAATATCTATTTCCCTTCTGAGGTAACCAAACGATTCGTCACCAGGTGGAATACACTCTAAAAGGAGTGACTATGACTCTCATATGACACACAACTAGTGTCGTATCGTTTCTGGAAGACGCCACAGTAACAAGAAACGTGAAACTGGCTGCGAAATTAGGACGAGGAGCTATGATGCACTCAAGGTAGCTAGTGCAGCGTCACCTGGAGGACTGCGTCAGTAAAGTCTAGTAATCCCTGGCAGGCATTACGATGACTCACTTAAGATACACAACTAGTGACATATCGGTTCTGGCAGACTGGCCACAGTAACAAAATATATGAATCTGGGTGAGCAACTGTGACGAGTAACTATGACTCTCGTAATAGGCCAATGACTCAATACCTGGAGTATTGAATCAGATAACTCGAGGAACACCTTGCAATAGTAACAATGTCTTTCTTACGGTTCACAACTGGTGACAAATCCGTTCTGGCTGTCTGGCACCAGTAACAAAAATGATACACAGCGTGAGCAACTGGGATGGGTAACTATGACTCTCTTAAGGTAGCCAATGATCGTCACCAAGAATATTGATTGAGGAAACTCGAGTAACCCTTGGCTATAGTAACGATGACTTTCGTAGATTACACAACCTGTGACATATCGGTGCTGGCAGACTGGCCACAGTTACAATGTATTTTAATTTGGGTGGTCAACCGACAGCAATATCTATTACCCTTCTGAGGTAACCGACGAATCGTCACCAGGTGGAGTACACTCTGAAAGGAGTGACTATGACTCTCATATGACACACAACTAGTGTCGTATCGCTTCTGGCAGACGCCACAGTAACAAGAAACGAGAAACTGGCTGCGAAATTAGGACGAGGAGCTATGACGCACTCAAGGTAGCTAGTGCAGCGTCACCTGGAGGACTGCATCAGTAAAGTCTAGTAATCCCTGGCAGGCATTACGATGACTCACTTAAGATACACAACTAGTGACATATCGGTTCTGGCAGACTGGCCACAGTAACAAAATATATGAATCTGGGTGAGCAACTGTGACGAGTAACTATGACTCTCGTAATAGGCCAATGACTCAATACCTGGAGTATTGAATCAGATAACTCGAGGAACGCCTTTCAATAGTAACGATGACATTCTTACGGTTCACAACTGGTGACAAATCCGTTCTGGCAGTCTGGCACCAGTAACAAAAATGAGACACTGTGAGAGCAACTGGGATGGGTAACTATGACTCTCTTAAGGTAGCCAATGATCGTCACCAGGAGTTTTGAATCAGGCAACTCGAGTAACCCTTGGCTATAGTAACGATGACTTTCGTAGATTACACAACCTGTGACATATTGGTGCTGGCAGACTGGCCACAGTTACAATGTATTTTAATTTGGGTGGTCAACCGACAGCAATATCTATTACCCTTCTGAGGTAACCGACGATTCGTCACCAGGTGGAGTACACTCTGAAAGGAGTGACTATGACTCTCATATGCCACACAACTAGTGTCGTATCGCTTCTGGCAGACGCCACAGTAACAAGAAACGAGAAACTGGCTGCGAAATTAGGAGGAGGAGCTATGACGCACTCAAGGTAGCTAGTGCAGCGTCACCTGGAGGACTGCATCAGTAAAGTCTAGTAATCCCTGGCAGGCATTACGATGACTCACTTAAGATACACAACTAGTGACGTATCGGTTCTGGCAGACTGGCCACAGTAACAAAATATATGAATCTGGGTGAGAAACTGTGACGAGTAACTATGACTCTCGTAATAGGCCAATGACTCAATACATGGAGTACTGAATCAGATAACTCGAGGAACGCCTTTCAATAGTAACGATGACATTCTTACGGTTCACAACTGGTGACAAATCCGTTCTGGCAGTGTGGCACCAGTTACAAAAATGAGACACTGTGAGGGCAACTGGGATGGGTAACTATGACTATCTTAAGGTAGCCAATGATCGTCACCAGGAGTATTGAGTCAGGCAACTCGAGTAACCCTTGGCTATAGTAACGATGACTTTCGTAGATTACACAACCTGTGACATATCGGTGCTGGCAGACTGGCCACAGTTACAATGTATTTTAATTTGGGTGGTCAACCGACAGCAATATCTATTACCCTTCTGAGGTAACCAACGATTCGTCACCAGGTGGAGTAGACTCTAAAAGGAGTGACTATGACTCTCATATGACACACAACTTGTGTCGTATCGCTTCTGGAAGACGCCACAGTAACAAGAAACGTGAAACTGGCTGCGAAATTAGGACGAGGAGCTATGACGCACTCAAGGTAGCTAGTGCAGCGTCACCTGGAGGACTGCGTCAGTAAAGTCTAGTAATCCCTGGCAGGCATTACGATGACTCACTTAAGATACACAACTAGTGACATATCGGTTCTGGCAGACTGGCCACAGTAACAAAATATATGAATCTGGGTGAGCAACTGTGACGAGTAACTATGACTCTCGTAATAGGCCAATGACTCAATACCTGGAGTATTGAATCAGATAACTCGAGGAACGCCTTTCAATAGTAACGATGACATTCTTACGGTTCACAACTGGTGACAAATCCGTTCTGGCAGTCTGGCACCAGTAACAAAAATGAGACACTGTGAGAGCAACTGGGATGGGTAACTATGACTCTCTTAAGGTAGCCAATGATCGTCACCAGGAGTTTTGAATCAGGCAACTCGAGTAACCCTTGGCTCTAGTAACGATGACTTTCGTAGATTACACAACCTGTGACATATTGGTGCTGGCAGACTGGCCACAGTTACAATGTATTTTAATTTGGGTGGTCAACCGACAGCAATATCTATTACCCTTCTGAGGTAACCGACGATTCGTCACCAGGTGGAGTACACTCTGAAAGGAGTGACTATGACTCTCATATGCCACACAACTAGTGTCGTATCGCTTCTGGCAGACGCCACAGTAACAAGAAACGAGAAACTGGCTGCGAAATTAGGAGGAGGAGCTATGACGCACTCAAGGTAGCTAGTGCAGCATCACCTGGAGGACTGCATCAGTAAAGTCTAGTAATCCCTGGCAGGCATTACGATGACTCACTTAAGATACACAACTAGTGACGTATCGGTTCTGGCAGACTCGCCACAGTAACAAAATATATGAATCTGGGTGAGTAACTGTGACGAGTAACTATGACTCTCGTAATAGGCCAATGACTCAATACATGGAGTACTGAATCAGATAACTCGAGGAACGCCTTTCAATAGTAACGATGACATTCTTACGGTTCACAACTGGTGACAAATCCGTTCTGGCAGTGTGGCACCAGTTACAAAAATGAGACACTGTGAGGGCAACTGGGATGGGTAACTATGACTATCTTAAGGTAGCCAATGATCGTCACCAGGAGTATTGAGTCAGGCAACTCGAGTAACCCTTGGCTATAGTAACGATGACTTTCGTAGGTTACACAACCTGTGACATATCGGTGCTGGCAGACTGGCCACAGTTACAATGTATTTTAATTTGGGTGGTCAACCGACAGCAATATCTATTACCCTTCTGAGGTAACCGACGATTCGTCACCAGGTGGAGTACACTCTGAAAGGAGTGACTATGACTCTCATATGACACACAACTAGTGTCGTATCGCTTCTGGAAGACGCCACAGTAACAAGAAACGTGAAACTGGCTGCGAAATTAGGACGAGGAGCTATGACGCACTCAAGGTAGCTAGTGCAGCGTCACCTGGAGGACTGCGTCAGTAAAGTCTAGTAATCCCTGGCAGGCATTACGATGACTCACTTAAGATACACAACTAGTGACATATCGGTTCTGGCAGACTGGCCACAGTAACAAAATATATGAATCTGGGTGAGCAACTGTGACGAGTAACTATGACTTTCGTAATAGGCCAATGACTCAATACATGGAGTATTGAATCAGATAACTAGAGGAACGCCTTTCAATAGTAACGATGACATTCTTACGGTTCACAACTGGTGACAAATCCGTTCTGGCAGTCTGGCACCAGTAACAAAAATGAGGCACTGTGAGAGCAACTGGGATGGGTAACTATGACTCTCTTAAGGTAGCCAATGATCGTCACCAGGAGTATTGAATCAGGCAACTCGAGTAACCCTTGGCTATAGTAACGATGACTTTCGTAGATTACACAACCTGTGACATATTGGTGCTGGCAGACTGGCCACAGTTACAATGTATTTTAATTTGGGTGGTCAACCGACAGCAATATCTATTACCCTTCTGAGGTAACCGACGATTCGTCACCAGGTGGAGTACACACTGAAAGGAGTGACTATGACTCTCATATGACACACAACTAGTGTCGTATCGCTTCTGGAAGACGCCACAGTAACAAGAAACGTGAAACTGGCTGCGAAATTAGGACGAGGAGCTACGACGCACTCAAGGTAGCTAGTGCAGCGTCACCTGGAGGACTGCATCAGTAAAGTCTAGTAATCCCTGGCAGGCATTACGATGACTCACTTAAGATACACAACTAGTGACGTATCGGTTCTGGCAGACTCGCCACAGTAACAAAATATATGAATCTGGGTGAGAAACTGTGACGAGTAACTATGACTCTCGTAATAGGCCAATGACTCAATACATGGAGTACTGAATCAGATAACTCGAAGAACGCCTTTCAATAGTAACGATGACATTCTTACGGTTCACAACTGGTGACAAATCCGTTCTGGCAGTGTGGCACCAGTTACAAAAATGAGACACTGTGAGGGCAACTGGGATGGGTAACTATGACTATCTTATGGTAGCCAATGATCGTCACCAGGAGTATTGAGTCAGGCAACTCGAGTAACCCTTGGCTATAGTAACGATGACTTTCGTAGATTACACAACCTGTGACATATCGGTGCTGGCAGACTGGCCACAGTTACAATGTATTTTAATTTGGGTGGTCAACCGACAGCAATATCTATTACCCTTCTGAGGTAACCGACGATTCGTCACCAGGTGGAGTACACTCTGAAAGGAGTGACTATGACTCTCATATGACACACAACTAGTGTCGTATCGCTTCTGGAAGACGCCACAGTAACAAGAAACGTGAAACTGGCTGTGAAATTAGGACGAGGAGCTACGACGCACTCAAGGTAGCTAGTGCAGCGTCACCTGGAGGACTGCGTCAGTAAAGTCTAGTAATCCCTGGCAGGCATTACGATGACTCACTTAAGATACACAACTAGTGACATATCGGTTCTGGCAGACTGGCAACAGTAACAAAATATATGAATCTGGGTGAGCAACTGTGACGAGTAACTATGACTCTCGTAATGGGCCAATGACTCAATACCTGGAGTATTGAATCAGATAACTCGAGGAACGCCTTTCAATAGTAACGATGACATTCTTACGGTTCACAACTGGTGACAAATCCGTTCTGGCAGTCTGGCACCAGTAACAAAAATGAGACACTGTGAGAGCAACTGGGATGGGTAACTATGACTCTCTTAAGGTAGCCAATGATCGTCACCAGGAGTATTGAATCAGGAAACTCGAGTAACCCTTGGCTATAGTAACGATGACTTTCGTAGATTACACAACCTGTGACATATCGGTGCTGGCAGACTGGCCACAGTTACAATGTATTTTAATTTGGGTGGTCAACCGACAGCAATATCTATTACTCTTCTGAGGTAACCAACGATTCGTCACCAGGTGGAGTAGACTCTAAAAGGAGTGACTATGACTCTCATATGACACACAACTAGTGTCGTATCGCTTCTGGAGGACGCCACAGTAACAAGAAACGTGAAACTGGCTGCGAAATTAGGACGAGGAGCTATGACGCACTCAAGGTAGCTAGTGCAGCGTCACCTGGAGGACTGCATCAGTAAAGTCTAGTAATCCCTGGCAGGCATTACGATGACTCACTTAAGATACACAACTAGTGACATATCGGTTCTGGCAGACTGGCCACAGTAACAAAATATATGAATCTGGGTGAGCAACTGTGACGAGTAACTATGACTTTCGTAATAGGCCAATGACTCAATACATGGAGTATTGAATCAGATAACTAGAGGAACGCCTTTCAATAGTAACGATGACATTCTTACGGTTCACAACTGGTGACAAATCCGTTCTGGCAGTCTGGCACCAGTAACAAAAATGAGGCACTGTGAGAGCAACTGGGATGGGTAACTATGACTCTCTTAAGGTAGCCAATGATCGTCACCAGGAGTATTGAATCAGGCAACTCGAGTAACCCTTGGCTATAGTAACGATGCCTTTCGTAGATTACAGAACCTGTGACATATTGGTGCTGGCAGACTGGCCACAGTTACAATGTATTTTAATTTGGGTGGTCAACCGACAGCAATATCTATTACCCTTCTGAGGTAACCGACGATTCGTCACCAGGTGGAGTACACTCTGAAAGGAGTGACTATGACTCTCATATGACACACAACTAGTGTCGTATCGCTTCTGGAAGACGCCACAGTAACAAGAAACGTGAAACTGGCTGCGAAATTAGGACGAGGAGCTACGACGCACTCAAGGTAGCTAGTGCAGCGTCACCTGGAGGACTGCATCAGTAAAGTCTAGTAATCCCTGGCAGGCATTACGATGACTCACTTAAGATACACAACTAGTGACGTATCGGTTCTGGCAGACTCGCCACAGTAACAAAATATATGAATCTGGGTGAGAAACTGTGACGAGTAACTATGACTCTCGTAATAGGCCAATGACTCAATACATGGAGTACTGAATCAGATAACTCGAAGAACGCCTTTCAATAGTAACGATGACATTCTTACGGTTCACAACTGGTGACAAATCCGTTCTGGCAGTGTGGCACCAGTTACAAAAATGAGACACTGTGAGGGCAACTGGGATGGGTAACTATGACTATCTTAAGGTAGCCAATGATCGTCACCAGGAGTATTGAGTCAGGCAACTCGAGTAACCCTTGGCTATAGTAACGATGACTTTCGTAGATTACACAACCTGTGACATATCGGTGCTGGCAGACTGGCCACAGTTACAATGTATTTTAATTTGGGTGGTCAACCGACAGCAATATCTATTACCCTTCTGAGGTAACCGACGATTCGTCACCAGGTGGAGTACACTCTGAAAGGAGTGACTATGACTCTCATATGACACACAACTAGTGTCGTATCGCTTCTGGAAGACGCCACAGTAACAAGAAACGTGAAACTGGCTGCGAAATTAGGACGAGGAGCTACGACGCACTCAAGGTAGCTAGTGCAGCGTCACCTGGAGGACTGCATCAGTAAAGTCTAGTAATCCCAAGCAGGCATAACGATGACTCACTTAAGATACACAACTAGTGACATATCGGTTCTGGCAGACTGGCCACAGTAACAAAATATATGAATCTGGGTGAGCAACTGTGACGAGTAACTATGACTCTCGTAATAGGCCAATGACTCAATACCTGGAGTATTGAATCAGATAACTCGAGGAACGCCTTGCAAAAGTAACAATGACTTTCTTACGGTTCACAACTGGTGACTAATCCGTTCTGGCAGCCTGGCACCAGTAACAAAAATGAGACACTGCGTGAGCAACTGGGATGGGTAACTATGACTCTCTTAAGGTAGCCAATGATCGTCACCAGGAGTATTGAATCAGGAAACTCGAGTAACCCTTGGCTATAGTAACGATGACTTTCGTAGATTACACAAGCTGTGACATATCGGTGCTGGCAGACTGGCCACAGTTACAATGTATTTTAATTTGGGTGGTCAACCGACAGCAATATCTATTACCCTTCTGAGGTAACCAACGATTCGTCACCAGGTGGAGTAGACTCTAAAAGGAGTGACTATGACTCTCATATGACACACAACTAGTGTCGTATCGCTTCTGGAAGACGCCACAGTAACAAGAAACGTGAAACTGGCTGCGAAATTAGGACGAGGAGCTATGACGCACTCAAGGTAGCTAGTGCAGCGTCACCTGGAGGACTGCGTCAGTAAAGTCTAGTAATCCCTGGCAGGCATTACGATGACTCACTTAAGATACACAACTAGTGACATATCGGTTCTGGCAGACTGGCCACAGTAACAAAATATATGAATCTGGGTGAGCAACTGTGACGAGTAACTATGACTTTCGTAATAGGCCAATGACTCAATACATGGAGTATTGAATCAGATAACTAGAGGAACGCCTTTCAATAGTAACGATGACTTTCTTACGGTTCACAACTGGTGACAAATCCGTTCTGGCAGTCTGGCACCAGTAACAAAAATGAGGCACTGTGAGAGCAACTGGGATGGGTAACTATGACTCTCTTAAGGTAGCCAATGATCGCCACCAGGAGTATTGAATCAGGCAACTCGAGTAACCCTTGGCTATAGTAACGATGACTTTCGTAGATTACAGAACCTGTGACATATTGGTGCTGGCAGACTGGCCACAGTTACAATGTATTTTAATTTGGGTGGTCAACCGACAGCAATATCTATTACCCTTCTGAGGTAACCGACGATTCGTCACCAGGTGGAGTACACTCTGAAAGGAGTGACTATGACTCTCATATGACACACAACTAGTGTCGTATCGCTTCTGGAAGACGCCACAGTAACAAGAAACGTGAAACTGGCTGCGAAATTAGGACGAGGAGCTACGACGCACTCAAGGTAGCTAGTGCAGCGTCACCTGGAGGACTGCATCAGTAAAGTCTAGTAATCCCAAGCAGGCATAACGATGACTCACTTAAGATACACAACTAGTGACATATCGGTTCTGGCAGACTGGCCACAGTAACAAAATATATGAATCTGGGTGAGCAACTGTGACGAGTAACTATGACTCTCGTAATAGGCCAATGACTCAATACCTGGAGTATTGAATCAGATAACTCGAGGAACGCCTTGCAAAAGTAACAATGACTTTCTTACGGTTCACAACTGGTGACTAATCCGTTCTGGCAGCCTGGCACCAGTAACAAAAATGAAACACTGCGTGAGCAACTGGGATGGGTAACTATGACTCTCTTAAGGTAGCCAATGATCGTCACCAGGAGTATTGAATCAGGAAACTCGAGTAACCCTTGGCTATAGTAACGATGACTTTCGTAGATTACACAACCTGTGACATATCGGTGCTGGCAGACTGGCCACAGTTACAATGTATTTTAATTTGGGTGGTCAACCGACAGCAATATCTATTACCCTTCTGAGGTAACCAACGATTCGTCACCAGGTGGAGTAGACTCTAAAAGGAGTGACTATGACTCTCATATGACACACAACTAGTGTCGTATCGCTTCTGGAAGACGCCACAGTAACAAGAAACGTGAAACTGGCTGCGAAATTAGGACGAGGAGCTATGACGCACTCAAGGTAGCTCGTGCAGCGTCACCTGGAGGACTGCGTCAGTAAAGTCTAGTAATCCCTGGCAGGCATTACGAAGACTCACTTAAGATACACAACTAGTGACATATCGGTTCTGGCAGACTGGCCACAGTAACAAAATATATGAATCTGGGTGAGCAACTGTGACGAGTAACTATGACTTTCGTAATAGGCCAATGACTCAATACATGGAGTATTGAATCAGATAACTAGAGGAACGCCTTTCAATAGTAACGATGACATTCTTACGGTTCACAACTGGTGACAAATCCGTTCTGGCAGTGTGGCACCAGTTACAAAAATGAGACACTGTGAGGGCAACTGGGATGGGTAACTATGACTATCTTAAGGTAGCCAATGATCGTCACCAGGAGTATTGAGTCAGGCAACTCGAGTAACCCTTGGCTATAGTAACGATGACTTTCGTAGATTACACAACCTGTGACATATCGGTGCTGGCAGACTGGCCACAGTTACAATGTATTTTAATTTGGGTGGTCAACCGACAGCAATATCTATTACCCTTCTGAGGTAACCGACGATTCGTCACCAGGTGGAGTACACTCTGAAAGGAGTGACTATGACTCTCATATGACACACAACTAGTGTCGTATCGCTTCTGGAAGACGCCACAGTAACAAGAAACGTGAAACTGGCTGCGAAATTAGGACGAGGAGCTACGACGCACTCAAGGTAGCTAGTGCAGCGTCACCTGGAGGACTGCATCAGTAAAGTCTAGTAATCCCAAGCAGGCATAACGATGACTCACTTAAGATACACAACTAGTGACATATCGGTTCTGGCAGACTGGCCACAGTAACAAAATATATGAATCTGGGTGAGCAACTGTGACGAGTAACTATGACTCTCGTAATAGGCCAATGACTCAATACCTGGAGTATTGAATCAGATAACTCGAGGAACGCCTTGCAAAAGTAACAATGACTTTCTTACGGTTCACAACTGGTGACTAATCCGTTCTGGCAGCCTGGCACCAGTAACAAAAATGAGACACTGCGTGAGCAACTGATATGGGTAACTATGACTCTCTTAAGGTAGCCAATGATCGTCACCAGGAGTATTGAATCAGGAAACTCGAGTAACCCTTGGCTATAGTAACGATGACTTTCGTAGATTACACAAGCTGTGACATATCGGTGCTGGCAGACTGGCCACAGTTACAATGTATTTTAACTTGGGTGGTCAACCGACAGCAATATCTATTGCCCTTCTGAGGTAACCAACGATTCGTCACCAGGTGGAGTAGACTCTAAAAGGAGTGACTATGACTCTCATATGACACACAACTAGTGTCGTATCGCTTCTGGAAGACGCCACAGTAACAAGAAACGTGAAACTGGCTGCGAAATTAGGACGAGGAGCTATGACGCACTCAAGGTAGCTAGTGCAGCGTCACCTGGAGGACTGCGTCAGTAAAGTCTAGTAATCCCTGGCAGGCATTACGATGACTCACTTAAGATACACAACTAGTGACATATCGGTTCTGGCAGACTGGCCACAGTAACAAAATATATGAATCTGGGTGAGCAACTGTGACGAGTAACTATGACTTTCGTAATAGGCCAATGACTCAATACATGGAGTATTGAATCAGATAACTAGAGGAACGCCTTTCAATAGTAACGATGACATTCTTACGGTTCACAACTGGTGACAAATCCGTTCTGGCAGTCTGGCACCAGTAACAAAAATGAGGCACTGTGAGAGCAACTGGGATGGGTAACTATGACTCTCTTAAGGTAGCCAATGATCGTCACCAGGAGTATTGAATCAGGCAACTCGAGTAACCCTTGGCTATAGTAACGATGCCTTTCGTAGATTACAGAACCTGTGACATATTGGTGCTGGCAGACTGGCCACAGTTACAATGTATTTTAATTTGGGTGGTCAACCGACAGCAATATCTATTACCCTTCTGAGGTAACCGACGATTCGTCACCAGGTGGAGTACACTCTGAAAGGAGTGACTATGACTCTCATATGACACACAACTAGTGTCGTATCGCTTCTGGAAGACGCCACAGTAACAAGAAACGTGAAACTGGCTGCGAAATTAGGACGAGGAGCTACGACGCACTCAAGGTAGCTAGTGCAGCGTCACCTGGAGGACTGCATCAGTAAAGTCTAGTAATCCCAAGCAGGCATAACGATGACTCACTTAAGATACACAACTAGTGACATATCGGTTCTGGCAGACTGGCCACAGTAACAAAATATATGAATCTGGGTGAGCAACTGTGACGAGTAACTATGACTCTCGTAATAGGCCAATGACTCAATACCTGGAGTATTGAATCAGATAACTCGAGGAACGCCTTGCAAAAGTAACAATGACTTTCTTACGGTTCACAACTGGTGACTAAACCGTTCTGGCAGCCTGGCACCAGTAACAAAAATGAGACACTGCGTGAGCAACTGGGATGGGTAACTATGACTCTCTTAAGGTAGCCAATGATCGTCACCAGGAGTATTGAATCAGGAAACTCGAGTAACCCTTGGCTATAGTAACGATGACTTTCGTAGATTACACAACCTGTGACATATCGGTGCTGGCAGACTGGCCACAGTTACAATGTATTTTAATTTGGGTGGTCAACCGACAGCAATATCTATTACCCTTCTGAGGTAACCAACGATTCGTCACCAGGTGGAGTAGACTCTAAAAGGAGTGACTATGACTCTCATATGACACACAACTAGTGTCGTATCGCTTCTGGAAGACGCCACAGTAACAAGAAACGTGAAACTGGCTGCGAAATTAGGACGAGGAGCTATGACGCACTCAAGGTAGCTAGTGCAGCGACACCTGGAGGACTGCGTCAGTAAAGTCTAGTAATCCCTGGCAGGCATTACGAAGACTCACTTAAGATACACAACTAGTGACATATCGGTTCTGGCAGACTGGCCACAGTAACAAAATATATGAATCTGGGTGAGCAACTGTGACGAGTAACTATGACTTTCGTAATAGGCCAATGACTCAATACATGGAGTATTGAATCAGATAACTAGAGGAACGCCTTTCAATAGTAACGATGACATTCTTACGGTTCACAACTGGTGACAAATCCGTTCTGGCAGTCTGGCACCAGTAACAAAAATGAGGCACTGTGAGAGCAACTGGGATGGGTAACTATGACTCTCTTAAGGTAGCCAATGATCGTCACCAGGAGTATTGAATCAGGCAACTCGAGTAACCCTTGGCTATAGTAACGATGACTTTCGTAGATTACACAACCTGTGACATATTGGTGCTGGCAGACTGGCCACAGTTACAATGTATTTTAATTTGGGTGGTCAACCGACAGCAATATCTATTACCCTTCTGAGGTAACCGACGATTCGTCACCAGGTGGAGTACACTCTGAAAGGAGTGACTATGACTCTCATATGACACACAACTAGTGTCGTATCGCTTCTGGAAGACGCCACAGTAACAAGAAACGTGAAACTGGCTGCGAAATTAGGACGAGGAACTACGACGCACTCAAGGTAGCTAGTGCAGCGTCACCTGGAGGACTGCATCAGTAAAGTCTAGTAATCCCAAGCAGGCATAACGATGACTCACTTAAGATACACAACTAGTGACATATCGGTTCTGGCAGACTGGCCACAGTAACAAAATATATGAATCTGGGTGAGCAACTGTGACGAGTAACTATGACTCTCGTAATAGGCCAATGACTCAATACCTGGAGTATTGAATCAGATAACTCGAGGAACGCCTTGCAAAAGTAACAATGACTTTCTTACGGTTCACAACTGGTGACTAATCCGTTCTGGCAGCCTGGCACCAGTAACAAAAATGAAACACTGCGTGAGCAACTGGGATGGGTAACTATGACTCTCTTAAGGTAGCCAATGATCGTCACCAGGAGTATTGAATCAGGAAACTCGAGTAACCCTTGGCTATAGTAACGATGACTTTCGTAGATTACACAACCTGTGACATATCGGTGCTGGCAGACTGGCCACAGTTACAATGTATTTTAATTTGGGTGGTCAACCGACAGCAATATCTATTACCCTTCTGAGGTAACCAACGATTCGTCACCAGGTGGAGTAGACTCTAAAAGGAGTGACTATGACTCTCATATGACACACAACTAGTGTCGTATCGCTTCTGGAAGACGCCACAGTAACAAGAAACGTGAAACTGGCTGCGAAATTAGGACGAGGAGCTATGACGCACTCAAGGTAGCTCGTGCAGCGTCACCTGGAGGACTGCGTCAGTAAAGTCTAGTAATCCCTGGCAGGCATTACGAAGACTCACTTAAGATACACAACTAGTGACATATCGGTTCTGGCAGACTGGCCACAGTAACAAAATATATGAATCTGGGTGAGCAACTGTGACGAGTAACTATGACTTTCGTAATAGGCCAATGACTCAATACATGGAGTATTGAATCAGATAACTAGAGGAACGCCTTTCAATAGTAACGATGACATTCTTACGGTTCACAACTGGTGACAAATCCGTTCTGGCAGTGTGGCACCAGTTACAAAAATGAGACACTGTGAGGGCAACTGGGATGGGTAACTATGACTATCTTAAGGTAGCCAATGATCGTCACCAGGAGTATTGAGTCAGGCAACTCGAGTAACCCTTGGCTATAGTAACGATGACTTTCGTAGATTACACAACCTGTGACATATCGGTGCTGGCAGACTGGCCACAGTTACAATGTATTTTAATTTGGGTGGTCAACCGACAGCAATATCTATTACCCTTCTGAGGTAACCGACGATTCGTCACCAGGTGGAGTACACTCTGAAAGGAGTGACTATGACTCTCATATGACACACAACTAGTGTCGTATCGCTTCTGGAAGACGCCACAGTAACAAGAAACGTGAAACTGGCTGCGAAATTAGGACGAGGAGCTACGACGCACTCAAGGTAGCTAGTGCAGCGTCACCTGGAGGACTGCATCAGTAAAGTCTAGTAATCCCAAGCAGGCATAACGATGACTCACTTAAGATACACAACTAGTGACATATCGGTTCTGGCAGACTGGCCACAGTAACAAAATATATGAATCTGGGTGAGCAACTGTGACGAGTAACTATGACTCTCGTAATAGGCCAATGACTCAATACCTGGAGTATTGAATCAGATAACTCGAGGAACGCCTTGCAAAAGTAACAATGACTTTCTTACGGTTCACAACTGGTGACTAAACCGTTCTGGCAGCCTGGCACCAGTAACAAAAATGAGACACTGCGTGAGCAACTGGGATGGGTAACTATGACTCTCTTAAGGTAGCCAATGATCGTCACCAGGAGTATTGAATCAGGAAACTCGAGTAACCCTTGGCTATAGTAACGATGACTTTCGTAGATTACACAAGCTGTGACATATCGGTGCTGGCAGACTGGCCACAGTTACAATGTATTTTAACTTGGGTGGTCAACCGACAGCAATATCTATTACCCTTCTGAGGTAACCAACGATTCGTCACCAGGTGGAGTAGACTCTAAAAGGAGTGACTATGACTCTCATATGACACACAACTAGTGTCGTATCGCTTCTGGAAGACGCCACAGTAACAAGAAACGTGAAACTGGCTGCGAAATTAGGACGAGGAGCTATGACGCACTCAAGGTAGCTAGTGCAGCGTCACCTGGAGGACTGCGTCAGTAAAGTCTAGTAATCCCTGGCAGGCATTACGATGACTCACTTAAGATACACAACTAGTGACATATCGGTTCTGGCAGACTGGCCACAGTAACAAAATATATGAATCTGGGTGAGCAACTGTGACGAGTAACTATGACTTTCGTAATAGGCCAATGACTCAATACATGGAGTATTGAATCAGATAACTAGAGGAACGCCTTTCAATAGTAACGATGACATTCTTACGGTTCACAACTGGTGACAAATCCGTTCTGGCAGTCTGGCACCAGTAACAAAAATGAGGCACTGTGAGAGCAACTGGGATGGGTAACTATGACTCTCTTAAGGTAGCCAATGATCGTCACCAGGAGTATTGAATCAGGCAACTCGAGTAACCCTTGGCTATAGTAACGATGACTTTCGTAGATTACAGAACCTGTGACATATTGGTGCTGGCAGACTGGCCACAGTTACAATGTATTTTAATTTGGGTGGTCAACCGACAGCAATATCTATTACCCTTCTGAGGTAACCGACGATTCGTCACCAGGTGGAGTACACTCTGAAAGGAGTGACTATGACTCTCATATGACACACAACTAGTGTCGTATCGCTTCTGGAAGACGCCACAGTAACAAGAAACTTGAAACTGGCTGCGAAATTAGGACGAGGAGCTACGACGCACTCAAGGTAGCTAGTGCAGCGTCACCTGGAGGACTGCATCAGTAAAGTCTAGTAATCCCAAGCAGGCATAACGATGACTCACTTAAGATGCACAACTAGTGACATATCGGTTCTGGCAGACTGGCCACAGTAACAAAATATATGAATCTGGGTGAGCAACTGTGACGAGTAACTATGACTCTCGTAATAGGCCAATGACTCAATACCTGGAGTATTGAATCAGATAACTCGAGGAACGCCTTGCAAAAGTAACAATGACTTTCTTACGGTTCACAACTGGTGACTAATCCGTTCTGGCAGCCTGGCACCAGTAACAAAAATGAAACACTGCGTGAGCAACTGGGATGGGTAACTATGACTCTCTTAAGGTAGCCAATGATCGTCACCAGGAGTATTGAATCAGGAAACTTGAGTAACCCTTGGCTATAGTAACGATGACTTTCGTAGATTACACAACCTGTGACATATCGGTGCTGGCAGACTGGCCACAGTTACAATGTATTTTAATTTGGGTGGTCAACCGACAGCAATATCTATTACCCTTCTGAGGTAACCAACGATTCGTCACCAGGTGGAGTAGACTCTAAAAGGAGTGACTATGACTCTCATATGACACACAACTAGTGTCGTATCGCTTCTGGAAGACGCCACAGTAACAAGAAACGTGAAACTGGCTGCGAAATTAGGACGAGGAGCTATGACGCACTCAAGGTAGCTAGTGCAGCGTCACCTGGAGGACTGCGTCAGTAAAGTCTAGTAATCCCTGGCAGGCATTACGAAGACTCACTTAAGATACACAACTAGTGACATATCGGTTCTGGCAGACTGGCCACAGTAACAAAATATATGAATCTGGGTGAGCAACTGTGACGAGTAACTATGACTTTCGTAATAGGCCAATGACTCAATACATGGAGTATTGAATCAGATAACTAGAGGAACGCCTTTCAATAGTAACGATGACATTCTTACGGTTCACAACTGGTGACAAATCCGTTCTGGCAGTCTGGCACCAGTAACAAAAATGAGGCACTGTGAGAGCAACTGGGATGGGTAACTATGACTCTCTTAAGGTAGCCAATGATCGTCACCAGGAGTATTGAATCAGGCAACTCGAGTAACCCTTGGCTATAGTAACGATGACTTTCGTAGATTACACAACCTGTGACATATTGGTGCTGGCAGACTGGCCACAGTTACAATGTATTTTAATTTGGGTGGTCAACCGACAGCAATATCTATTACCCTTCTGAGGTAACCGACGATTCGTCACCAGGTGGAGTACACTCTGAAAGGAGTGACTATGACTCTCATATGACACACAACTAGTGTCGTATCGCTTCTGGAAGACGCCACAGTAACAAGAAACGTGAAACTGGCTGCGAAATTAGGACGAGGAGCTACGACGCACTCAAGGTAGCTAGTGCAGCGTCACCTGGAGGACTGCATCAGTAAAGTCTAGTAATCCCAAGCAGGCATAACGATGACTCACTTAAGATACACAACTAGTGACATATCGGTTCTGGCAGACTGGCCACAGTAACAAAATATATGAATCTGGGTGAGCAACTGTGACGAGTAACTATGACTCTCGTAATAGGCCAATGACTCAATACCTGGAGTATTGAATCAGATAACTCGAGGAACGCCTTGCAAAAGTAACAATGACTTTCTTACGGTTCACAACTGGTGACTAATCCGTTCTGGCAGCCTGGCACCAGTAACAAAAATGAAACACTGCGTGAGCAACTGGGATGGGTAACTATGACTCTCTTAAGGTAGCCAATGATCGTCACCAGGAGTATTGAATCAGGAAACTCGAGTAACCCTTGGCTATAGTAACGATGACTTTCGTAGATTACACAACCTGTGACATATCGGTGCTGGCAGACTGGCCACAGTTACAATGTATTTTAATTTGGGTGGTCAACCGACAGCAATATCTATTACCCTTCTGAGGTAACCAACGATTCGTCACCAGGTGGAGTAGACTCTAAAAGGAGTGACTATGACTCTCATATGACACACAACTAGTGTCGTATCGCTTCTGGAAGACGCCACAGTAACAAGAAACGTGAAACTGGCTGCGAAATTAGGACGAGGAGCTATGACGCACTCAAGGTAGCTCGTGCAGCGTCACCTGGAGGACTGCGTCAGTAAAGTCTAGTAATCCCTGGCAGGCATTACGAAGACTCACTTAAGATACACAACTAGTGACATATCGGTTCTGGCAGACTGGCCACAGTAACAAAATATATGAATCTGGGTGAGCAACTGTGACGAGTAACTATGACTTTCGTAATAGGCCAATGACTCAATACATGGAGTATTGAATCAGATAACTAGAGGAACGCCTTTCAATAGTAACGATGACATTCTTACGGTTCACAACTGGTGACAAATCCGTTCTGGCAGTGTGGCACCAGTTACAAAAATGAGACACTGTGAGGGCAACTGGGATGGGTAACTATGACTATCTTAAGGTAGCCAATGATCGTCACCAGGAGTATTGAGTCAGGCAACTCGAGTAACCCTTGGCTATAGTAACGATGACTTTCGTAGATTACACAACCTGTGACATATCGGTGCTGGCAGACTGGCCACAGTTACAATGTATTTTAATTTGGGTGGTCAACCGACAGCAATATCTATTACCCTTCTGAGGTAACCGACGATTCGTCACCAGGTGGAGTACACTCTGAAAGGAGTGACTATGACTCTCATATGACACACAACTAGTGTCGTATCGCTTCTGGAAGACGCCACAGTAACAAGAAACGTGAAACTGGCTGCGAAATTAGGACGAGGAGCTACGACGCACTCAAGGTAGCTAGTGCAGCGTCACCTGGAGGACTGCATCAGTAAAGTCTAGTAATCCCAAGCAGGCATAACGATGACTCACTTAAGATACACAACTAGTGACATATCGGTTCTGGCAGACTGGCCACAGTAACAAAATATATGAATCTGGGTGAGCAACTGTGACGAGTAACTATGACTCTCGTAATAGGCCAATGACTCAATACCTGGAGTATTGAATCAGATAACTCGAGGAACGCCTTGCAAAAGTAACAATGACTTTCTTACGGTTCACAACTGGTGACTAAACCGTTCTGGCAGCCTGGCACCAGTAACAAAAATGAGACACTGCGTGAGCAACTGGGATGGGTAACTATGACTCTCTTAAGGTAGCCAATGATCGTCACCAGGAGTATTGAATCAGGAAACTCGAGTAACCCTTGGCTATAGTAACGATGACTTTCGTAGATTACACAAGCTGTGACATATCGGTGCTGGCAGACTGGCCACAGTTACAATGTATTTTAACTTGGGTGGTCAACCGACAGCAATATCTATTACCCTTCTGAGGTAACCAACGATTCGTCACCAGGTGGAGTAGACTCTAAAAGGAGTGACTATGACTCTCATATGACACACAACTAGTGTCGTATCGCTTCTGGAAGACGCCACAGTAACAAGAAACGTGAAACTGGCTGCGAAATTAGGACGAGGAGCTATGACGCACTCAAGGTAGCTAGTGCAGCGTCACCTGGAGGACTGCGTCAGTAAAGTCTAGTAATCCCTGGCAGGCATTACGATGACTCACTTAAGATACACAACTAGTGACATATCGGTTCTGGCAGACTGGCCACAGTAACAAAATATATGAATCTGGGTGAGCAACTGTGACGAGTAACTATGACTTTCGTAATAGGCCAATGACTCAATACATGGAGTATTGAATCAGATAACTAGAGGAACGCCTTTCAATAGTAACGATGACATTCTTACGGTTCACAACTGGTGACAAATCCGTTCTGGCAGTCTGGCACCAGTAACAAAAATGAGGCACTGTGAGAGCAACTGGGATGGGTAACTATGACTCTCTTAAGGTAGCCAATGATCGTCACCAGGAGTATTGAATCAGGCAACTCGAGTAACCCTTGGCTATAGTAACGATGACTTTCGTAGATTACAGAACCTGTGACATATTGGTGCTGGCAGACTGGCCACAGTTACAATGTATTTTAATTTGGGTGGTCAACCGACAGCAATATCTATTACCCTTCTGAGGTAACCGACGATTCGTCACCAGGTGGAGTACACTCTGAAAGGAGTGACTATGACTCTCATATGACACACAACTAGTGTCGTATCGCTTCTGGAAGACGCCACAGTAACAAGAAACTTGAAACTGGCTGCGAAATTAGGACGAGGAGCTACGACGCACTCAAGGTAGCTAGTGCAGCGTCACCTGGAGGACTGCATCAGTAAAGTCTAGTAATCCCAAGCAGGCATAACGATGACTCACTTAAGATGCACAACTAGTGACATATCGGTTCTGGCAGACTGGCCACAGTAACAAAATATATGAATCTGGGTGAGCAACTGTGACGAGTAACTATGACTCTCGTAATAGGCCAATGACTCAATACCTGGAGTATTGAATCAGATAACTCGAGGAACGCCTTGCAAAAGTAACAATGACTTTCTTACGGTTCACAACTGGTGACTAATCCGTTCTGGCAGCCTGGCACCAGTAACAAAAATAAAACACTGCGTGAGCAACTGGGATGGGTAACTATGACTCTCTTAAGGTAGCCAATGATCGTCACCAGGAGTATTGAATCAGGAAACTTGAGTAACCCTTGGCTATAGTAACGATGACTTTCGTAGATTACACAACCTGTGACATATCGGTGCTGGCAGACTGGCCACAGTTACAATGTATTTTAATTTGGGTGGTCAACCGACAGCAATATCTATTACCCTTCTGAGGTAACCAACGATTCGTCACCAGGTGGAGTAGACTCTAAAAGGAGTGACTATGACTCTCATATGACACACAACTAGTGTCGTATCGCTTCTGGAAGACGCCACAGTAACAAGAAACGTGAAACTGGCTGCGAAATTAGGACGAGGAGCTATGACGCACTCAAGGTAGCTAGTGCAGCGTCACCTGGAGGACTGCGTCAGTAAAGTCTAGTAATCCCTGGCAGGCATTACGAAGACTCACTTAAGATACACAACTAGTGACATATCGGTTCTGGCAGACTGGCCACAGTAACAAAATATATGAATCTGGGTGAGCAACTGTGACGAGTAACTATGACTTTCGTAATAGGCCAATGACTCAATACATGGAGTATTGAATCAGATAACTAGAGGAACGCCTTTCAATAGTAACGATGACATTCTTACGGTTCACAACTGGTGACAAATCCGTTCTGGCAGTCTGGCACCAGTAACAAAAATGAGGCACTGTGAGAGCAACTGGGATGGGTAACTATGACTCTCTTAAGGTAGCCAATGATCGTCACCAGGAGTATTGAATCAGGCAACTCGAGTAACCCTTGGCTATAGTAACGATGACTTTCGTAGATTACACAACCTGTGACATATTGGTGCTGGCAGACTGGCCACAGTTACAATGTATTTTAATTTGGGTGGTCAACCGACAGCAATATCTATTACCCTTCTGAGGTAACCGACGATTCGTCACCAGGTTGAGTACACTCTGAAAGGAGTGACTATGACTCTCATATGACACACAACTAGTGTCGTATCGCTTCTGGCAGACGCCACAGTAACAAGAAACGTGAAACTGGCTGCGAAATTAGGACGAGTAGCTATGACGCACTCAAGGTAGCTAGTGCAGCGTCACCTGGAGGACTGCGTCAGTAAAGTCTAGTAATCCCTGGCAGGCATTACGATGACTCACTTAAGATACACAACTAGTAACATATCGGTTCTGGCAGACTGGCCACAGTAACAAAATATATGAATCTGGGTGAGCAACTGTGACGAGTAACTATGACTCACGTAATAGGCCAATGACTCAATACCTGGAGTATTGAATCAGATAACTCGAGGAACGCCTTGCAATAGTAACAATGTCTTTCTTACGGTTCACAACTGGTGACAAATCCGTTCTGGCAGTCTGGCACCAGTAACAAAAAGTAGACACAGCGTGAGCAACTGGGATGGGTAACTATGACTCTCTTAAGGTAGCCAATGATCGTCACCAAGAATATTGATTGAGGAAACTCGAGTAACCCTTGGCTATAGTAACGATGACTTTCGTAGATTACACAACCTGTGACATATCGGTGCTGGCAGACTGGCCACAGTTACAATGTATTTTAATTTGGGTGGTCAACCGACAGCAATATCTATTACCCTTCTGAGGTAACCGACGATTCGTCACCAGGTGGAGTACACTCTGAAAGGTGTGTCTATGACTCTCATATGCCACACAACTAGTGTCGTACCGCTTCTAGCAGACGCCACAGTAACAAGAAACGAGAAACTGGCTGCGAAATTAGGACGAGGAGCTATGACGCACTCAAGGTAGCTAGTGCAGCGTCCCCTGGAGGACTGCATCAGTAAAGTCTAGTAATCCCTGGCAGGCATTACGATGACTCACTTAAGATACACAACTAGTGACATATCGGTTCTGGCAGACTGGCCACAGTAACAAAATATATGAATCTGGGTGAGCAACTGTGACGAGTAACTATGACTCTCGTAATAGGCCAATGACTCAATACCTGGAGTATTGAATCAGATAACTCGAGGAACGCTTTGCAAAAGTAACAATGACTTTCTTACGGTTCACAACTGGTGACTAATCCGTTCTGGCAGCCTGGCACCAGTAACAAAAATGAGACACTGCGTGAGCAACTGGGATGGGTAACTATGACTCTCTTAAGGTAGCCAATGATCGTCACCAGGAGTATTGAATCAGGAAACTCGAGTAACCCTTGGCTATAGTAACGATGACTTTCGTAGATTACACAAGCTGTGACATATCGGTGCTGGCAGACTGGCCACAGTTACAATGTATTTTAACTTGGGTGGTCAACCGACAGCAATATCTATTACCCTTCTGAGGTAACCAACGATTCGTCACCAGGTGGAGTAGACTCTAAAAGGAGTGACTATGACTCTCATATGACACACAACTAGTGTCGTATCGCTTCTGGAAGACGCCACAGTAACAAGAAACGTGAAACTGGCTGCGAAATTAGGACGAGGAGCTATGACGCACTCAAGGTAGCTAGTGCAGCGTCACCTGGAGGACTGCGTCAGTAAAGTCTAGTAATCCCTGGCAGGCATTACGATGACTCACTTAAGATACACAACTAGTGACATATCGGTTCTGGCAGACTGGCCACAGTAACAAAATATATGAATCTGGGTGAGCAACTGTGACGAGTAACTATGACTTTCGTAATAGGCCAATGACTCAATACATGGAGTATTGAATCAGATAACTAGAGGAACGCCTTTCAATAGTAACGATGACATTCTTACGGTTCACAACTGGTGACAAATCCGTTCTGGCAGTCTGGCACCAGTAACAAAAATGAGGCACTGTGAGAGCAACTGGGATGGGTAACTATGACTCTCTTAAGGTAGCCAATGATCGTCACCAGGAGTATTGAATCAGGCAACTCGAGTAACCCTTGGCTATAGTAACGATGACTTTCGTAGATTACAGAACCTGTGACATATTGGTGCTGGCAGACTGGCCACAGTTACAATGTATTTTAATTTGGGTGGTCAACCGACAGCAATATCTATTACCCTTCTGAGGTAACCGACGATTCGTCACCAGGTGGAGTACACTCTGAAAGGAGTGACTATGACTCTCATATGACACACAACTAGTGTCGTATCGCTTCTGGAAGACGCCACAGTAACAAGAAACTTGAAACTGGCTGCGAAATTAGGACGAGGAGCTACGACGCACTCAAGGTAGCTAGTGCAGCGTCACCTGGAGGACTGCATCAGTAAAGTCTAGTAATCCCAAGCAGGCATAACGATGACTCACTTAAGATGCACAACTAGTGACATATCGGTTCTGGCAGACTGGCCACAGTAACAAAATATATGAATCTGGGTGAGCAACTGTGACGAGTAACTATGACTCTCGTAATAGGCCAATGACTCAATACCTGGAGTATTGAATCAGATAACTCGAGGAACGCCTTGGAAAAGTAACAATGACTTTCTTACGGTTCACAACTGGTGACTAATCCGTTCTGGCAGCCTGGCACCAGTAACAAAAATGAAACACTGCGTGAGCAACTGGGATGGGTAACTATGACTCTCTTAAGGTAGCCAATGATCGTCACCAGGAGTATTGAATCAGGAAACTTGAGTAACCCTTGGCTATAGTAACGATGACTTTCGTAGATTACACAACCTGTGACATATCGGTGCTGGCAGACTGGCCACAGTTACAATGTATTTTAATTTGGGTGGTCAACCGACAGCAATATCTATTACCCTTCTGAGGTAACCAACGATTCGTCACCAGGTGGAGTAGACTCTAAAAGGAGTGACTATGACTCTCATATGACACACAACTAGTGTCGTATCGCTTCTGGAAGACGCCACAGTAACAAGAAACGTGAAACTGGCTGCGAAATTAGGACGAGGAGCTATGACGCACTCAAGGTAGCTAGTGCAGCGTCACCTGGAGGACTGCGTCAGTAAAGTCTAGTAATCCCTGGCAGGCATTACGAAGACTCACTTAAGATACACAACTAGTGACATATCGGTTCTGGCAGACTGGCCACAGTAACAAAATATATGAATCTGGGTGAGCAACTGTGACGAGTAACTATGACTTTCGTAATAGGCCAATGACTCAATACATGGAGTATTGAATCAGATAACTAGAGGAACGCCTTTCAATAGTAACGATGACATTCTTACGGTTCACAACTGGTGACAAATCCGTTCTGGCAGTCTGGCACCAGTAACAAAAATGAGGCACTGTGAGAGCAACTGGGATGGGTAACTATGACTCTCTTAAGGTAGCCAATGATCGTCACCAGGAGTATTGAATCAGGCAACTCGAGTAACCCTTGGCTATAGTAACGATGACTTTCGTAGATTACACAACCTGTGACATATTGGTGCTGGCAGACTGGCCTCAGTTACAATGTATTTTAATTTGGGTGGTCAACCGACAGCAATATCTATTACCCTTCTGAGGTAACCGACGATTCGTCACCAGGTTGAGTACACTCTGAAAGGAGTGACTATGACTCTCATATGACACACAACTAGTGTCGTATCGCTTCTGGCAGACGCCACAGTAACAAGAAACGTGAAACTGGCTGCGAAATTAGGACGAGTAGCTATGACGCACTCAAGGTAGCTAGTGCAGCGTCACCTGGAGGACTGCGTCAGTAAAGTCTAGTAATCCCTGGCAGGCATTACGATGACTCACTTAAGATACACAACTAGTAACATATCGGTTCTGGCAGACTGGCCACAGTAACAAAATATATGAATCTGGGTGAGCAACTGTGACGAGTAACTATGACTCACGTAATAGGCCAATGACTCAATACCTGGAGTATTGAATCAGATAACTCGAGGAACGCCTTGCAATAGTAACAATGTCTTTCTTACGGTTCACAACTGGTGACAAATCCGTTCTGGCAGTCTGGCACCAGTAACAAAAAGTAGACACAGCGTGAGCAACTGGGATGGGTAACTATGACTCTCTTAAGGTAGCCAATGATCGTCACCAAGAATATTGATTGAGGAAACTCGAGTAACCCTTGGCTATAGTAACGATGACTTTCGTAGATTACACAACCTGTGACATATCGGTGCTGGCAGACTGGCCACAGTTACAATGTATTTTAATTTGGGTGGTCAACCGACAGCAATATCTATTACCCTTCTGAGGTAACCGACGATTCGTCACCAGGTGGAGTACACTCTGAAAGGTGTGTCTATGACTCTCATATGCCACACAACTAGTGTCGTACCGCTTCTAGCAGACGCCACAGTAACAAGAAACGAGAAACTGGCTGCGAAATTAGGACGAGGAGCTATGACGCACTCAAGGTAGCTAGTGCAGCGTCCCCTGGAGGACTGCATCAGTAAAGTCTAGTAATCCCTGGCAGGCATTACGATGACTCACTTAAGATACACAACTAGTGACATATCGGTTCTGGCAGACTGGCCACAGTAACAAAATATATGAATCTGGGTGAGCAACTGTGACGAGTAACTATGACTCTCGTAATAGGCCAATGACTCAATACCTGGAGTATTGAATCAGATAACTCGAGGAACGCTTTGCAAAAGTAACAATGACTTTCTTACGGTTCACAACTGGTGACTAATCCGTTCTGGCAGCCTGGCACCAGTAACAAAAATGAGACACTGCGTGAGCAACTGGGATGGGTAACTATGACTCTCTTAAGGTAGCCAATGATCGTCACCAGGAGTATTGAATCAGGAAACTCGAGTAACCCTTGGCTATAGTAACGATGACTTTCGTAGATTACACAACCTGTGACATATCGGTGCTGGCAGACTGGCCACAGTTACAATGTATTTTAACTTGGGTGGTCAACCGACAGCAATATCTATTACCCTTCTGAGGTAACCAACGATTCGTCACCAGGTGGAGTAGACTCTAAAAGGAGTGACTATGACTCTCATATGACACACAACTAGTGTCGTATCGCTTCTGGAAGACGCCACAGTAACAAGAAACGTGAAACTGGCTGCGAAATTAGGACGAGGAGCTATGACGCACTCAAGGTAGCTAGTGCAGCGTCACCTGGAGGACTGCGTCAGTAAAGTCTAGTAATCCCTGGCAGGCATTACGATGACTCACTTAAGATACACAACTAGTGACATATCGGTTCTGGCAGACTGGCCACAGTAACAAAATATATGAATCTGGGTGAGCAACTGTGACGAGTAACTATGACTTTCGTAATAGGCCAATGACTCAATACATGGAGTATTGAATCAGATAACTAGAGGAACGCCTTTCAATAGTAACGATGACATTCTTACGGTTCACAACTGGTGACAAATCCGTTCTGGCAGTCTGGCACCAGTAACAAAAATGAGGCACTGTGAGAGCAACTGGGATGGGTAACTATGACTCTCTTAAGGTAGCCAATGATCGTCACCAGGAGTATTGAATCAGGCAACTCGAGTAACCCTTGGCTATAGTAACGATGACTTTCGTAGATTACACAACCTGTGACATATTGGTGCTGGCAGACTGGCCACAGTTACAATGTATTTTAATTTGGGTGGTCAACCGACAGCAATATCTATTACCCTTCTGAGGTAACCGACGATTCGTCACCAGGTGGAGTACACTCTGAAAGGAGTGACTATGACTCTCATATGACACACAACTAGTGTCGTATCGCTTCTGGAAGACGCCACAGTAACAAGAAACGTGAAACCGGCTGCGAAATTAGGACGAGGAGCTACGACGCACTCAAGGTAGCTAGTGCAGCGTAACCTGGAGGACTGCATCAGTAAAGTCTAGTAATCCCAAGCAGGCATAACGATGACTCACTTAAGATACACAACTAGTGACATATCGGTTCTGGCAGACTGGCCACAGTAACAAAATATATGAATCTGGGTGAGCAACTGTGACGAGTAACTATGACTCTCGTAATAGGCCAATGACTCAATACCTGGAGTATTGAATCAGATAACTCGAGGAACGCCTTGCAAAAGTAACAATGACTTTCTTACGGTTCACAACTGGTGACTAATCCGTTCTGGCAGCCTGGCACCAGTAACAAAAATGAAACACTGCGTGAGCAACTGGGATGGGTAACTATGACTCTCTTAAGGTAGCCAATGATCGTCACCAGGAGTATTGAATCAGGAAACTCGAGTAACCCTTGGCTATAGTAACGATGACTTTCGTAGATTACACAACCTGTGACATATCGGTGCTGGCAGACTGGCCACAGTTACAACGTATTTTAATTTGGGTGGTCAACCGACAGCAATATCTATTACCCTTCTGAGGTAACCAACGATTCGTCACCAGGTGGAGTAGACTCTAAAAGGAGTGACTATGACTCTCATATGACACACAACTAGTGTCGTATCGCTTCTGCAAGACGCCACAGTAACAAGAAACGTGAAACTGGCTGCGAAATTAGGACGAGGAGCTATGACGCACTCAAGGTAGCTAGTGCAGCGTCACCTGGAGGACTGCGTCAGTAAAGTCTAGTAATCCCTGGCAGGCATTACGAAGACTCACTTAAGATACACAACTAGTGACATATCGGTTCTGGCAGACTGGCCACAGTAACAAAATATATGAATCTGGGTGAGCAACTGTGACGAGTAACTATGACTTTCGTAATAGGCCAATGACTCAATACATGGAGTACTGAATCAGATAACTCGAGGAACGCCTTTCAATAGTAACGATGACATTTTTACGGTTCACAACTGGTGACAAATCCGTTCTATCAGTGTGGCACCAGTTACAAAAATGAGACACTGTGAGAGCAACTGGGATGGGTAACTATGACTCTCTTAAGGTAGCCAATGATCGTCACCAGGAATATTGAATCAGGCAACTCGAGTAACCCTTGGCTATAGTAACGATGACTTTCGTAGATTACACAACCTGTGACATATTGGTGCTGGCAGACTGGCCACAGTTACAATGTATTTTAATTTGGGTGGTCTACCGACAGGAAAATCTATTACCCTTCTGAGGTAACCGACGATTCGTCACCAGGTGGAGTACACTCTGAAAGGAGTGGCTATGACTCTCATATGACACACATCTAGTGTCGTATCGCTTCTGGCAGACGCCACAGTAACAAGAAACGTGAAACTGGCTGCGAAATTAGGACGAGGAGCTATGACGCACTCAAGGTAGCTAGTGCAGCGTCACCTGGAGGACTGCGTCAGTAAAGTCTAGTAATCCCTGGCAGGCATTACGATGACTCACTTAAGATACACAACTAGTGACATATCGGTTCTGGCAGACTGGCCACAGTAACAAAATATATGAATCTGGGTGAGAAGCTGTGACGAGTAACTATGACTCTCGTAATAGGCCAATGACTCAATACATGGAGTACTGAATCAGATAACTCGAGGAACGCCTTTCAATAGTAACGATGACATTCTTACGGTTCACAACTGGTGACAAATCCGTTCTATCAGTGTGGCACCAGTTACAAAAATGAGACACTGTGAGAGCAACTGGGATGGGTAACTATGACTCTCTTAAGGTAGCCAATGATCGTCACCAGGAGTATTGAATCAGGCAACTCGAGTAACCCTTGGCTATAGTAACGATGACTTTCGTAGATTACACAACCTGTGACATATTGGTGCTGGCAGACTGGCCACAGTTACAATGTATTTTAATTTGGGTGGTCAACCGACAGCAATATCTATTACCCTTCTGAGGTAACCGACGATTCGTCACCAGGTGGAGTACCCTCTGAAAGGAGTGACTATGACTCTCATATGACACACAACTAGTGTCGTATCGCTTCTGGAAGACGCCACAGTAACAAGAAACGTGAAACTGGCTGCGAAATTAGGACGAGTAGCTATGACGCACTCAAGGTAGCTAGTGCAGCGTCACCTGGAGGACTGCGTCAGTAAAGTCTAGTAATCCCTGGCAGGCATTACGATGACTCACTTAAGATACACAACTAGTAACATATCGGTTCTGGCAGACTGGCCACAGTAACAAAATATATGAATCTGGGTGAGCAACTGTGACGAGTAACTATGACTCTCGTAATAGGCCAATGACTCAATACCTGGAGTATTGAATCAGATAACTCGAGGAACGCCTTGCAATAGTAACAATGTCTTTCTTACGGTTCACAACTGGTGACAAATCCGTTCTGGCAGTCTGGCACCAGTAACAAAAAGTAGACACAGCGTGAGCAACTGGGATGGGTAACTATGACTCTCTTAAGGTAGCCAATGATCGTCACCAAGAATATTGATTGAGGAAACTCGAGTAACCCTTGGCTATAGTAACGATGACTTTCGTAGATTACACAACCTGTGACATATCGGTGCTGGCAGACTGGCCACAGTTACAATGTATTTTAATTTGGGTGGTCAACCGACAGCAATATCTATTACCCTTCTGAGGTAACCGACGATTCGTCACCAGGTGGAGTACACTCTGAAAGGTGTGACTATGACTCTCATATACCACACAACTAGTGTCGTACCGCTTCTAGCAGACGCCACAGTAACAAGAAACGAGAAACTGGCTGCGAAATTAGGACGAGGAGCTATGACGCACTCAAGGTAGCTAGTGCAGCGTCACCTGGAGGACTGCATCAGTAAAGTCTAGTAATCCCTGGCAGGCATTACGATGACTCACTTAAGATACACAACTAGTGACATATCGGTTCTGGCAGACTGGCCACAGTAACAAAATATATGAATCTGGGTGAGAAACTGTGACGAGTAACTATGACTCTCGTAATAGGCCAATGACTCAATACATGGAGTACTGAATCAGATAACTCGAGGAACGCCTTTCAATAGTAACGATGACATTCTTACGGTTCACAACTGGTGACAAATCCGTTCTATCAGTGTGGCACCAGTTACAAAAATGAGACACTGTGAGAGCAACTGGGATGGGTAACTATGACTCTCTTAAGGTAGCCAATGATCGTCACCAGGAGTATTGAATCAGGCAACTCGAGTAACCCTTGGCTATAGTAACGATGACTTTCGTAGATTACACAACCTGTGACATATCGGTGCTGGCAGACTGGCCACAGTTACAATGTATTTTAATTTGGGTGGTCTACCGACAGGAAAATCTATTACCCTTCTGAGGTAACCGACGATTCGTCACCAGGTGGAGTACACTCTGAAAGGAGTGACTATGACTCTCATATGACACACATCTAGTGTCGTATCGCTTCTGGCAGACGCCACAGTAACAAGAAACGTGAAACTGGCTGCGAAATTAGGACGAGGAGCTATGACGCACTCAAGGTAGCTAGTGCAGCGTCACCTGGAGGACTGCGTCAGTAAAGTCTAGTAATCCCTGGCAGGCATTACGATGACTCACTTAAGATACACAACTAGTGACATATCGGTTCTGGCAGACTGGCCACAGTAACAAAATATATGAATCTGGGTGAGCAACTGTGACGAGTAACTATGACTCACGTAATAGACCAATGACTCAATACCTGGAGTATTGAATCAGATAACTCGAGGAACGCCTTGCAATAGTAACAATGTCTTTCTTACGGTTCACAACTGGTGACAAATCCGTTCTGGCAGTCTGGCACCAGTAACAAAAATGAGACACAGCGTGAGCAACTGGGATGGGTAACTATGACTCTGTTAAGGTAGCCAATGATCGTCACCAAGAATATTGATTGAGGAAACTCGAGTAACCCTTGGCTATAGTAACGATGACTTTCGTAGATTACACAACCTGTGACATATCGGTGCTGGCAGACTGGCCACAGTTACAATGTATTTTAATTTGGGTGGTCAACCGAGAGCAATATCTATTACCCTTCTGAGGTAACCGACGATTCGTCACCAGGTGGAGTACACTCTGAAAGGAGTGACTATGACTCTCATATGCCACACAACTAGTGTCGTACCGCTTCTAGCAGACGCCACAGTAACAAGAAACGAGAAACTGGCTGCGAAATTAGGACGAGGAGCTATGACGCACTCAAGGTAGCTAGTGCAGCGTCACCTGGAGGACTGCATCAGTAAAGTCTAGTAATCCCTGGCAGGCATTACGATGACTCACTTAAGATACACAACTAGTGACATATCGGTTCTGGCAGACTGGCCACAGTAACAAAATATATGAATCTGGGTGAGAAACTGTGACGAGTAACTATGACTCTCGTAATAGGCCAATGACTCAATACATGGAGTACTGAATCAGATAACTCGAGGAACGCCTTTCAATACTAACGATGACATTCTTACGGTTCACAACTGGTGACAAATCCGTTCTATCAGTGTGGCACCAGTTACAAAAATGAGACACTGTGAGAGCAACTGGGATGGGTAACTATTACTCTCTTAAGGTAGCCAATGATCGTCACCAGGAGTATTGAATCAGGAAACTCGAGTAACCCTTGGCTATAGTAACGATGACTTTCGTAGATTACACAACCTGTGACATATTGGTGCTGGCAGACTGGCCACAGTTACAATGTATTTTAATTTGGGTGGTCAACCGAGAGCAATATCTATTACCCTTCTGAGGTAACCGACGATTCGTCACCAGGTGGAGTACACTCTGAAAGGAATGACTATGACTCTCATATGCCACACAACTAGTGTCGTACCGCTTCTAGCAGACGCCACAGTAACAAGAAACGAGAAACTGGCTGCGAAATTAGGACGAGGAGCTATGACGCACTCAAGGTAGCTAGTGCAGCGTCACCTGGAGGACTGCATCAGTAAAGTCTAGTAATCCCTGGCAGGCATTACGATGACTCACTTAAGATACACAACTAGTGACATATCGGTTCTGGCAGACTGGCCACAGTAACAAAATATATGAATCTGGGTGAGCAACTGTGACGAGTAACTATGACTCTCGTAATAGGCCAATGACTCAATACCTGGAGTATTGAATCAGATAACTCGAGGAACGCCTTGCAAAAGTAACAATGACTTTCTTACGGTTCACAACTGGTGACTAAACCGTTCTGGCAGCCTGGCACCAGTAACAAAAATGAGACACTGCGTGAGCAACTGGGATGGGTAACTATTACTCTCTTAAGGTAGCCAATGATCGTCACCAGGAGTATTGAATCAGGAAACTCGAGTAACCCTTGGCTATAGTAACGATGACTTTCGTAGATTACACAACCTGTGACATATTGGTGCTGGCAGACTGGCCACAGTTACAATGTATTTTAATTTGGGTGGTCAAACGACAGCAATATCTATTACCCTTCTGAGGTAACCAACGATTCGTCACCAGGTGGAGTAGACTCTAAAAGGAGTGACTATGACTCTCATATGACACACAACTAGTGTCGTATCGCTTCTGGAAGACGCCACAGTAACAAGAAACGTGAAACTGGCTGCGAAATTAGGACGAGGAGCTATGACGCACTCAAGGTAGCTAGTGCAGCGTCACCTGGAGGACTGCGTCAGTAAAGTCTAGTAATCCCTGGCAGGCATTACGATGACTCACTTAAGATACACAACTAGTGACATATCGGTTCTGGCAGACTGGCCACAGTAACAAAATATATGAATCTGGGTGAGCAACTGTGACGAGTAACTATGACTTTCGTAATAGGCCAATGACTCAATACATGGAGTATTGAATCAGATAACTAGAGGAACGCCTTTCAATAGTAACGATGACATTCTTACGGTTCACAACTGGTGACAAATCCGTTCTGGCAGTCTGGCACCAGTAACAAAAATGAGGCACTGTGAGAGCAACTGGGATGGGTAACTATGACTCTCTTAAGGTAGCCAATGATCGTCACCAGGAGTATTGAATCAGGCAACTCGAGTAACCCTTGGCTATAGTAACGATGACTTTCGTAGATTACACAACCTGTGACATATCGGTGCTGGCAGACTGGCCACAGTTACAATGTATTTTAATTTGGGTGGTCAACCGACAGGAATATCTATTACCCTTCTGAGGTAACCGACGATTCGTCACCAGGTGGAGTACACTCTGAAAGGAGTGACTATGACTCTCATATGCCACACAACTAGTGTCGTATCGCTTCTGGCAGACGCCACAGTAACAAGAAACGTGAAACTGGCTGCGAAATTAGGACGAGGAGCTATGACGCACTCAAGGTAGCTAGTGCAGCGTCACCTGGAGGACTGCGTCAGTAAAGTCTAGTAATCCCTGGCAGGCATTACGATGACTCACTTAAGATACACAACTAGTGACATATCGGTTCTGGCAGACTGGCCACAGTAACAAAATATATGAATCTGGGTGAGAAACTGTGACGAGTAACTATGACTCTCGTAATAGGCCAATGACTCAATACATGGAGTACTGAATCAGATAACTCGAGGAACGCCTTTCAATAGTAACGATGACATTCTTACGGTTCACAACTGGTGACAAATCCGTTCTATCAGTGTGGCACCAGTTACAAAAATGAGACACTGTGAGAGCAACTGGGATGGGTAACTATGACTCTCTTAAGGTAGCCAATGATCGTCACCAGGAGTATTGAATCAGGCAACTCGAGTAACCCTTGGCTATAGTAACGATGACTTTCGTAGATTACACAACCTGTGACATATTGGTGCTGGCAGACTGGCCACAGTTACAATGTATTTTAATTTGGGTGGTCAACCGACAGCAATATCTATTACCCTTCTGAGGTAACCGACGATTCGTCACCAGGTGGAGTACACTCTGAAAGGAGTGACTATGACTCTCATATGACACACAACTAGTGTCGTATCGCTTCTGGAAGACGCCACAGTAACAAGAAACGTGAAACTGGCTGCGAAATTAGGACGAGTAGCTATGACGCACTCAAGGTAGCTAGTGCAGCGTCACCTGGAGGACTGCGTCAGTAAAGTCTAGTAATCCCTGGCAGGCATTACGATGACTCACTTAAGATACACAACTAGTAACATATCGGTTCTGGCAGACTGGCCACAGTAACAAAATATATGAATCTGGGTGAGCAACTGTGACGAGTAACTATGACTCTCGTAATAGGCCAATGACTCAATACCTGGAGTATTGAATCAGATAACTCGAGGAACGCCTTGCAATAGTAACAATGTCTTTCTTACGGTTCACAACTGGTGACAAATCCGTTCTGGCAGTCTGGCACCAGTAACAAAGAGTGGACATAGCGTGAGCAACTGGGATGGGTAACTATGACTCTCTTAAGGTAGGCAATGATCGTCACCAAGAATATTGATTGAGGAAACTCGAGTAACCCTTGGCTATAGTAACGATGACTTTCGTAGATTACACAACCTGTGACATATCGGTGCTGGCAGACTGGCCACAGTTACAATGTATTTTAATTTGGGTGGTCAACCGACAGCAATATCTATTACCCTTCTGAGGTAACCGACGATTCGTCACCAGGTGGAGTACACTCTGAAAGGAGTGACTATGACTCTCATATGACACACAACTAGTGTCGTATCGCTTCTGGAAGACGCCACAGTAACAAGAAACGTGAAACTGGCTGCGAAATTAGGACGAGGAGCTACGACGCACTCAAGGTAGCTAGTGCAGCGTCACCTGGAGGACTGCATCAGTAAAGTCTAGTAATCCCAAGCAGGCATAACGATGATTCACTTAAGATACACAACTAGTGACATATCGGTTCTGGCAGACTGGCCACAGTAACAAAATATATGAATCTGGGTGAGCAACTGTGACGAGTAACTATGACTCTCGTAATAGGCCAATGACTCAATACCTGGAGTATTGAATCAGATAACTCGAGGAACGCCTTGCAAAAGTAACAATGACTTTCTTACGGTTCACAACTGGTGACTAATCCGTTCTGGCAGCCTGGCACCAGTAACAAAAATGAGACACTGCGTGAGCAACTGGGATGGGTAACTATTACTCTCTTAAGGTAGCCAATGATCGTCACCAGGAGTATTGAATCGGGAAACTCGAGTAACCCTTGGCTATAGTAACGATGACTTTCATAGATTACACAACCTGTGACATATCGGTGCTGGCAGACTGGCCACAGTTACAATGTATTTTAATTTGGGTGGTCAACCGACAGCAATATCTATTACCCTTCTGAGGTAACCAACGATTCGTCACCAGGTGGAGTAGACTCTAAAAGGAGTGACTATGACTCTCATATGACACACAACTAGTGTCGTATCGCTTCTGGAAGACGCCACAGTAACAAGAAACGTGAAACTGGCTGCGAAATTAGGACGAGGAGCTATGACGCACTCAAGGTAGCTAGTGCAGCGTCACCTGGAGGACTGCGTCAGTAAAGTCTAGTAATCCCTGGCAGGCATTACGATGACTCACTTAAGATACACAACTAGTGACATATCGGTTCTGGCAGACTGGCCACAGTAACAAAATATATGAATCTGGGTGAGCAACTGTGACGAGTAACTATGACTTTCGTAATAGGCCAATGACTCAATACATGGAGTATTGAATCAGATAACTAGAGGAACGCCTTTCAATAGTAACGATGACATTCTTACGGTTCACAACTGGTGACAAATCCGTTCTGGCAGTCTGGCACCAGTAACAAAAATGAGGCACTGTGAGAGCAACTGGGATGGGTAACTATGACTCTCTTAAGGTAGCCAATGATCGTCACCAGGAGTATTGAATCAGGCAACTCGAGTAACCCTTGGCTATAGTAACGATGACTTTCGTAGATTACACAACCTGTGACATATCGGTGCTGGCAGACTGGCCACAGTTACAATGTATTTTAATTTGGGTGGTCAACCGACAGCAATATCTATTACCCTTCTGAGGTAACCAACGATTCGTCACCAGGTGGAGTAGACTCTAAAAGGAGTGACTATGACTCTCATATGACACACAACTAGTGTCGTATCGCTTCTGGAAGACGCCACAGTAACAAGAAACGTGAAACTGGCTGCGAAATTAGGACGAGGAACTATGACGCACTCAAGGTAGCTAGTGCAGCGTCACCTGGAGGACTGCGTCAGTAAAGTCTAGTAATCCCTGGCAGGCATTACGATGACTCACTTAAGATACACAACTAGTGACATATCGGTTCTGGCAGACTGGCCACAGTATCAAAATATATGAATCTGGGTGAGCAACTGTGACGAGTAACTATGACTCACGTAATAGGCCAATGACTCAATACCTGGAGTATTGAATCAGATAACTCGAGGAACGCCTTGCAATAGTAACGATGACATTCTTACGGTTCACAACTGGTGACAAATCCGTTCTATCAGTGTGGCACCAGTTACAAAAATGAGACTCTGTGAGAGCAACTGGGATGGGTAACTATGACTCTCTTAAGGTAGCCAATGATCGTCACCAAGAATATTGATTGAGGAAACTCGAGTAACCCTTGGCTATAGTAACGATGACTTTCGTAGATTACACAACCTGTGACATTTCGGTGCTGGCAGACGGGCCACAGTTACAATGTATTTTAATTTGGGTGGTCAACCGACAGCAATATCTATTACCCTTCTGAGCTAACCGACGATTCGTCACCAGGTGGAGTACACTCTGAAAGGAGTGACTATGACTCTCATATGCCACACAACTAGTGTCGTACCGCTTCTAGCAGACGCCACAGTAACAAGAAACGAGAAACTGGCTGCGAAATTAGGACGAGGAGCTATGACGCACTCAAGGTAGCTAGTGCAGCGTCACCTGGAGGACTGCATCAGTAAAGTCTAGTAATCCCTGGCAGGCATTACGATGACTCACTTAAGATACACAACTAGTGACATATCGGTTCTGGCAGACTGGCCACAGTAACAAAATATATGAATCTGGGTGAGAAACTGTGACGAGTAACTATGACTCTCGTAATAGGCCAATGACTCAATACATGGAGTACTGAATCAGATAACTCGAGGAACGCCTTTCAATAGTAACGATGACATTCTTACGGTTCACAACTGGTGACAAATCCGTTCTATCAGTGTGGCACCAGTTACAAAAATGAGACTGTGTGAGAGCAACTGGGATGGGTAACTATGACTCTCTTAAGGTAGCCAATGATCGTCACCAGGAGTATTGAATCAGGCAACTCGAGTAACCCTTGGCTATAGTAACGATGACTTTCGTAGATTACACAACCTGTGACATATTGGTGCTGGCAGACTGGCCACAGTTACAATGTATTTTAATTTGGGTGGTCAACCGACAGCAATATCTATTACCCTTCTGAGGTAACCGACGATTCGTCACCAGGTGGAGTACACTCTGAAAGGAGTGACTATGACTCTCATATGACACACAACTAGTGTCGTATCGCTTCTGGAAGACGCCACAGTAACAAGAAACGTGAAACTGGCTGCGAAATTAGGACGAGTAGCTATGACGCACTCAAGGTAGCTAGTGCAGCGTCACCTGGAGGACTACGTCAGTAAAGTCTAGTAATCCCTGGCAGGCATTACGATGACTCACTTAAGATACACAACTAGTAACATATCGGTTCTGGCAGACTGGCCACAGTAACAAAATATATGAATCTGGGTGAGCAACTGTGACGAGTAACTATGACTCTCGTAATAGGCCAATGACTCAATACCTGGAGTATAGAATCAGATAACTCGAGGAACGCCTTGCAATAGTAACAATGTCTTTCTTACGGTTCACAACTGGTGACAAATCCGTTCTGGCAGTCTGGCACCAGTAACAAAGAGTGGACACAGCGTGAGCAACTGGGATGGGTAACTATGACTCTCTTAAGGTAGCCAATGATCGTCACCAAGAATATTGATTGAGGAAACTCGAGTAACCCTTGGCTATAGTAACGATGACTTTCGTAGATTACACAACCTGTGACATATCGGTGCTGGCAGACTGGCCACAGTTACAATGTATTTTAATTTGGGTGGTCAACCGAGAGCAATATCTATTACTCTTCTGAGGTAACCGACGATTCGTCACCAGGTGGAGTACACTCTGAAAGGAGTGACTATGACTCTCATATGCCACACAACTAGTGACGTATCGCATCTGGCAAACGCCACAGTAACAAGAAAGGAGAAACTGGCTGCGAAATTAGGACGAGTAGCTATGACGCACTCAAGGTAGCTAGTGCAGCGTCACCTGGAGGACAGCATCAGTAAAGTCTAGTAATCCCTGGCAGGCATTACGATGACTCACTTAAGATACACAACTAGTGACATATCGGTTCTGGCAGACTGGCCACAGTAACAAAATATATGAATCTGGGTGAGAAACTGTGACGAGTAACTATGACTCTCGTAATAGGCCAATGACTCAATACATGGAGTACTGAATCAGATAACTCGAGGAACGCCTTTCAATAGTAACGATGACATTCTTACGGTTCACAACTGGTGACAAATCCGTTCTGGCAGTGCGGCACCAGTTACAAGAATGAGACACTGTGAGAGCAACTGGGATGGGTAACTATGACTCTCTTAAGGTAGCCAATGATCGTCACCAGGAGAATTGAATCAGGCAACTCGAGTAACCCTTGGCTATAGTAACGATGACTTTCGTAGATTACACAACCTGTGACATATCGGTGCTGGCAGACTGGCAACAGTTACAATGTATTTTAATTTGGGTGGTCAACCGACAGGAAAATCTATTACCCTTATGAGGTAACCGTTGATTCGTCACCAGGTGGAGTACACTCTGAAAGGAGTGACTATGACTCTCATATGACACACATCTAGTGTCTTATCGCTTCTGGCAGACGCCACAGTAACAAGATACGTGAAACTTGCTGCGAAATTAGGACGAGGAGCTACGACGCACTCAAGGTAGCTAGTGCAGCGTCACCTGGAGGACTGCATCAGTAAAGTCTAGTAATCCCTGGCAGGCATTACGATGATTCACTTAAGATACACAACTAGTGACATATCGGTTCTGGCAGACTGGCCACAGTAACAAAATATATGAATCTGGGTGAGCAACTGTGACGAGTAACTATGACTCTCGTAATAGGCCAATGACTCAATACATGGAGTATTGAATCAGATAACTCGAGGAACGCCTTTCAATAGTAACGATGACATTCTTACGGTTTACAACTGGTGACAAATCCGTTCTGGCAGTCTGGCACCAGTAACAAAAATGAGACACTGCGTGAGCAACTGGGATGGGTAACTATGACTCTCTTAAGGAAGCCAAAGATCGTCACCAGGAGAATTGAATCAGGAAACTCGAGTAACCCTTGGCTATAGTAACGATGACTTTCGTAGATTACACAACCTGTGACATATCGGTGCTGGCAGACTGGCCACAGTTACAATGTATTTTAATTTGGGTGGTCAACCGACAGCAATATCTATTCCCCTTCTGAGGTAACCAACGATTCGTCACCAGGTGGAGTTCACTCTGAAAGGAGTGACTATGACTCTCATATGACACACAACTAGTGTCGTATCGCTTCTGGCAGACGCCACAGTAACAAGAAACGTGAAACTGGCTGCGAAATTAAGACGAGGAGCTATGACGCACTCAAGGTAGCTAGTGCAGCGTCACCTGGAGGACTGCATCAGTAAAGTCAAGTAATCCCTGGCAGGCATTACGATGATTCACTTAAGATACACAACTAGTGACATATCGGTTCTGGCAGACTGGCCACAGTAACAAAATATATGAATCTGGGTGAGCAACTGTGACGAGTAACTATGACTCTCGTAATAGGCCAATGACTCAATACATGCAGTATTGAATCAGATAACTCGAGGAACGCCTTTTAATAGTAACGATGACATTCTTACGGTTCACAACTGGTGACAAATCCGTTCTGGCAGTCTGGCACCAGTAACAAAAATGAGACACTGCGTGAGCAACTGGGATGGGTAACTATGACTCTCTTAAGGTAGCGAATGATCTTCACCAGGAGTATTGAATCAGGAAACTCGAGTAACCCTTGGCTATAGTAACGATAACTTTCGTAGATTACGCAACCTGTGACATATCGGTGCTGGCAGACTGGCCACAGTTACAATGTATTTTAATTTGGGTGGTCAACCGACAGCAATATCTATTACCCTTCTGAGGTAACCAACGATTCGTCACCAGGTGGAGTACACTCTGAAAGGAGTGACTATGACTCTCATATGACACACAACTTGTGTCGTATCGCTTCTGGAAGACGCCACAGTAACAAGAAACGTGAAACTGGCTGCGAAATTAGGACGAGGAGCTACGAGGCACTCAAGGTAGCTAGTGCAGCGTCACCTGGAGGACTGCGTCAGTAAAGTCTAGTAATCCCTGGCAGGCATTACGATGACTCACTTAAGATACACAACTAGTAACATATCGGTTCTGGCAGACTGGCCACAGTAACAAAATATATGAATGTGGGTGAGCAACTGTGACGAGTAACTATGACTCTCGTAATAGGCCAATGACTCAATACCTGGAGTATTGAATCAGATAACTCGAGGAACGAATTGCAATAGTAACAATGTCTTTCTTACGGTTCACAACTGGTGACAAATCCGTTCTGGCAGTCTGGCACCAGTAACAAAAAGTAGACACAGCGTGAGCAACTGGGATGGGTAACTATGACTCTCTTAAGGTAGCCAATGATCGTCACCAAGAATATTGATTGAGGAAACTCGAGTAACCCTTGGCTATAGTAACGATGACTTTCGTAGATTACACAACCTGTGACATATTTGTGCTGGCAGACTGGCCACAGTTACAATGTATTTTAATTTGGGTGGTCAACCGACAGCAATATCTATTACCCTTCTGAGCTAACCGACGATTCGTCACCAGGTGGAGTACACTCTGAAAGGAGTGACTATGACTCTCATATGCCACACAACTAGTGTCGTACCGCTTCTAGCAGACGCCACAGTAACAAGAAACGAGAAACTGGCTGCGAAATTAGGACGAGGAGCTATGACGCACTCAAGGTAGCTAGTGCTGCGTCACCTGGAGGACTGCATCAGTAAAGTCTAGTAATCCCTGGCAGGCATTACGATGACTTACTTAAGATACACAACTAGTGACATATCGGTTCTGGCAGACTGGCCACAGTAACAAAATATATGTATCTGGGTGAGAAACTGTGACGAGTAACTATGACTCTCGTAATAGGCCAATGCCTCAATACATGGAGTACTGAATCAGATAACTCGAGGAACGCCTTTCAATAGTAACGATGACATTCTTACGGTTCACAACTGGTGACAAATCCGTTCTATCAGTGTGGCACCAGTTACAAAAATGAGACACTGTGAGAGCAACTGGGATGGGTAACTATGACTCTCTTAAGGTACCCAATGATCGTCACCAGGAGTATTGAATCAGGCAACTCGAGTAACCCTTGGCTATAGTAACGATGACTTTCGTAGATTACACAACCTGTGACATATTGGTGCTGGCAGACTGGCCACAGTTACAATGTATTTTAATTTGGGTGGTCAACCGACAGCAATATCTATTACCCTTCTGAGGTAACCGACGATTCGTCACCAGGTGGAGTACACTCTGAAAGGAGTGACTATGACTCTCATATGACACACAACTAGTGTCGTATCGCTTCTGGAAGACGCCACAGTAACAAGAAACGTGAAACTGGCTGCGAAATTAGGACGAGTAGCTATGACGCACTCAAGGTAGCTAGTGCAGCGTCACCTGGAGGACTGCGTCAGTAAAGTCTAGTAATCCCTGGCAGGCATTACGATGACTCACTTAAGATACACAACTAGTAACATATCGGTTCTGGCAGACTGGCCACAGTAACAAAATATATGAATCTGGGTGAGCAACTGTGACGAGTAACTATGACTCTCGTAATAGGCCAATGACTCAATACCTGGAGTATTGAATCAGATAACTCGAGGAACGCCTTGCAATAGTAACAATGTCTTTCTTACGGTTCACAACTGGTGACAAATCCGTTCTGGCAGTCTGGCACCAGTAACAAAAAGTAGACACAGCGTGAGCAACTGGGATGGGTAACTATGACTCTCTTAAGGTAGCCAATGATCGTCACCAGGAGTATTGAATCAGGCAACTCGAGTAACCCTTGGCTATAGTAACGATGACTTTCGTAGATTACACAACCTGTGACATATCGGTGCTGGCAGACTGGCCACAGTTACAATGTATTTTAATTTGGGTGGTCAACCGACAGCAATATCTATTACCCTTCTGAGGTAACCGACGATTCGTCACCAGGTGGAGTACACTCTGAAAGGAGTGACTATGACTCTCATATGACACAAAACTAGTGTCGTATCGCTTCTGGAAGACGCCACAGTAACAAGAAACGTGAAACTGGCTGCGAAATTAGGACGAGTAGCTATGACGCACTCAAGGTAGCTAGTGCAGCGTCACCTGGAGGACTGCGTCAGTAAAGTCTAGTAATCCCTGGCAGGCATTACGATGACTCACTTAAGATACACAACTAGTAACATATCGGTTCTGGCAGACTGGCCACAGTAACAAAATATATGAATCTGGGTGAGCAACTGTGACGAGTAACTATGACTCTCGTAATAGGCCAATGACTCAATACCTGGAGTATTGAATAAGATAACTCGAGGAACGCCTTGCAATAGTAACAATGTCTTTCTTACGGTTCACAACTGGTGACAAATCCGTTCTGGCAGTCTGGCACCAGTAACAAAAAGTGGACACAGCGTGAGCAACTGGGATGGGTAACTATGACTCTCTTAAGGTAGCCAATGATCGTCACCAAGAATATTGATTGAGGAAACTCGAGTAACCCTTGGCTATAGTAACGATGACTTTCGTAGATTACACAACCTGTGACATATCGGTGCTGGCAGACTGGCCACAGTTACAATGTATTTTAATTTGGGTGGTCAACCGACAGCAATATCTATTACCCTTCTGAGGTAACCGACGATTCGTCACCAGGTGGAGTACACTCTGAAAGGTGTGACTATGACTCTCATATGCCACACAACTAGTGTCGTACCGCTTCTAGCAGACGCCACAGTAACAAGAAACGAGAAACTGGCTGCGAAATTAGGACGATTAGCTATGACGCACTCAAGGTAGCTAGTGCAGCGTCACCTGGAGGACTGCATCAGTAAAGTCTAGTAATCCCTGGCAGGCATTACGATGACTCACTTAAGATACACAACTAGTGACATATCGGTTCTGGCAGACTGGCCACAGTAACAAAATATATGAATCTGGGTGAGAAACTGTGACGAGTAACTATGACTCTCGTAATAGGCCAATGACTCAATACATGGAGTACTGAATCAGATAACTCGAGGAACGCCTTTCAATAGTAACGATGACATTCTTACGGTTCACAACTGGTGACAAATCCGTTCTATCAGTGTGGCACCAGTAACAAAAATGAGACACAGCGTGAGCAACTGGGATGGGTAACTATGACTCTGTTAAGGTAGCCAATGATCGTCACCAAGAATATTGATTGAGGAAACTCGAGTAACCCTTGGCTATAGTAACGATGACTTTCGTAGATTACACAACCTGTGACATATCGGTGCTGGCAGACTGGCCACAGTTACAATGTATTTTAATTTGGGTGGTCAACCGAGAGCAATATCTATTACCCTTCTGAGGTAACCGACGATTCGTCACCAGGTGGAGTACACTCTGAAAGGAGTGACTATGACTCTCATATGCCACACAACTAGTGACGTATCGCATCTGGCAAACGCCACAGTAACAAGAAACGAGAAACTGGCTGCGAAATTAGGACGAGGAGCTATGACGCACTCAAGGTAGCTAGTGCAGCGTCACCTGGAGGACAGCATCAGTAAAGTCTAGTAATCCCTGGCAGGCATTACGATGACTCACTTAAGATACACAACTAGTGACATATCGGTTCTGGCAGACTGGCCACAGTAACAAAATATATGAATCTGGGTGAGAAACTGTGACGAGTAACTATGACTCTCGTAATAGGCCAATGACTCAATACATGGAGTACTGAATCAGATAACTCGAGGAACGCCTTTCAATAGTAACGATGACATTCTTACGGTTCACAACTGGTGACAAATCCGTTCTGGCAGTGCGGCACCAGTTACAAAAATGAGACACTGTGAGAGCAACTGGGATGGGTAACTATGACTCTCTTAAGGTAGCCAATGATCGTCACCAGGAGAATTGAATCAGGCAACTCGAGTAACCCTTGGATATAGTAACGATGACTTTCGTAGATTACACAACCTGTGACATATCGGTGCTGGCAGACTGGCAACAGTTACAATGTATTTTAATTTGGGTGGTCAACCGACAGGAAAATCTATTACCCTTATGAGGTAACCGACGATTCGTCACCAGGTGGAGTACACTCTGAAAGGAGTGACTATGACTCTCATATGCCACACATCTAGTGTCTTATCGCTTCTGGCAGACGCCACAGTAACAAGATACGTGAAACTAGCTGCGAAATTAGAACGAGGAGCTACGACGCACTCAAGGTAGCTAGTGCAGCGTCACCTGGAGGACTGCATCAGTAAAGTCTAGTAATCCCTGGCAGGCATTACGATGATTCACTTAAGATACACAACTAGTGACATATCGGTTCTGGCAGACTGGCCACAGTAACAAAATATATGAATCTGGGTGAGCAACTGTGACGAGTAACTATGACTCTCGTAATAGGCCAATGACTCAATACATGGAGTATTGAATCAGAAAACTCGAGGAACGCCTTGCAATAGTAACAATGACTTTCTTACGGTTCACAACTGGTGACAAATCCGTTCTGGCACCCTGGCGCCAATAACAAAAGTGAGACACTGCGTGAGCAACTGGGAAGGGTAACTATGACTCTCTTAAGGTAGCCAATGATACGTCACCAGGAATATTGAATCAGGAAACTCGAGTAACCCTTGGCTATAGTAACGATGACTTTCGTTGATTACACAACCTGTGACATATCGGTGCTGGCAGACTGGCCACAGTTACAATGTACTTTAATTTGGGTGGTCAACCGACAGGAAAATCTATTACCCTTCTGAGGTAACCGACGATTCGTCACCAGGTGGAGTACACTCTGAAAGGAGTGACTATGACTCTCATATGACACACAACTAGTGTCGTATCGCTTCTGGCAGACGCCACAGTAACAAGAAACGTGAAACTGGCTGCGAAATTAGGACGAGGAGCTACGACGCACTCAAGGTAGCTAGTGAAGCGTCACCTGGAGGACTGCATCAGTAAAGTGTAGTAATCCCTAGCAGGCATAACGATGACTCACTTAAGATACACAACTAGTGACATATCGGTTCTGGCAGACTGGCCACAGTAACAAAATATATGAATCTGGGTGAGCAACTGTGACGAGTAACTATGACTCTCGTAATAGGCCAATGACTCAATACATGGAGTATTGAATCAGAAAACTCGAGGAACGCCTTGCAATAGTAACAATGACTTTCTTACGGTTCACAACTGGTGACAAATCAGTTCTGGCACCCTGGCGCCAATAACAAAAGTGAGACACTGCGTGAGCAACTGGGAAGGGTAACTATGACTCTCTTAAGGTAGCCAATGATACGTCACCAGGAATATTGAATCAGGAAACTCGAGTAACCCTTGGCTATAGTAACGATGACTTTCGTTGATTACACAACCTGTGACATATCGATGCTGGCAGACTGGCCACAGTTACAATGTATTTTAATTTGGGTGGTCAACCGACAGGAAAATCTATTACCCTTCTGAGGTAACCGACGATTCGTCACCAGGTGGAGTACACTCTGAAAGGAGTGACTATGACTCTCATATGACACACAACTAGTGTCGTATCGCTTCTGGCAGACGGAACAGTAACAAGAAACGTGAAACTGGCTCCGAAATTACGACGAGGAGTTATGACGCACTCAAGGTAGCTAGTGCAACGTCACCTGGAGGACTGCATCAGTAAAGTGTAGTAATCCCTAGCAGGCATAACGATGACTCACTTAAGATACACAACTAGTGACATATCGGTTCTGGCAGACTGGCCACAGTAACAAAATATATGAATCTGGGTGAGCAACTGTGACGAGTAACTATGACTCTCGTAATAGGCCAATTACTCAATACATAGAGTATTGAATCAGATAACTCGAGGAATGTCTTTCTATAGTAACGATGACATTCTTACGGTTCACAACTGGTGACAAATCCGTTCTGGCACCCTGGCACCAGTAACAAAAATGAGACACTGCGTGAGCAACTGGGATGGGTAACTATGACTCTCTTAAGGTAGCCAATGATAGTCACCAGGAGTATTGAATCAGGAAAGTCGAGTAACCCTTGGCTATAGTAACGATGACTTTCGTAGATTACACAACGTGTGACATATCGGTTCTGGCAGACTGGCCACAGTTACAATGTACTTTAATTTGGGTGGTCAACCGACAGCAATATCTATTACCTTTCTGAAGGAACCGACGATTCGTCACCAGGTGGAGTACACTCTGAAAGGAGTGACTATGACTCTCATATGACACACAACTAGTGTCGTATCGCTTCTGGCAGACGCCACAGTAACAAGAAACGTGAAACTGGCTGCGAAATTAGGACGAGGAGCTACGACGCACTCAAGGTAGCTAGTGAAGCGTCACCTGGAGGACTGCATCAGTAAAGTGTAGTAATCCCTAGCAGGCATAACGATGACTCACTTAAGATACACAACTAGTGACATATCGGTTCTGGCAGACTGGCCACAGTAACAAAATATATGAATCTGGGTGAGCAACTGTGACGAGTAACTATGACTCTCGTAATAGGCCAATGACTCAATACATGGAGTACTGAATCAGATAACTCGAGGAACGCCTTTCAATAGTAACGATGACATTCTTACGGTTCACAACTGGTGACAAATCCGTTCTATCAGTGTGGCACCAGTAACAAAAATGAGACACAGCGTGAGCAACTGGGATGGGTAACTATGACTCTGTTAAGGTAGCCAATGATCGTCACCAAGAATATTGATTGAGGAAACTCGAGTAACCCTTGGCTATAGTAACGATGACTTTCGTAGATTACACAACCTGTGACATATCGGTGCTGGCAGACTGGCCACAGTTACAATGTATTTTAATTTGGGTGGTCAACCGAGAGCAATATCTATTACCCTTCTGAGGTAACCGACGATTCGTCACCAGGTGGAGTACACTCTGAAAGGAGTGACTATGACTCTCATATGCCACACAACTAGTGACGTATCGCATCTGGCAAACGCCACAGTAACAAGAAACGAGAAACTGGCTGCGAAATTAGGACGAGTAGCTATGACGCACTCAAGGTAGCTAGTGCAGCGTCACCTGGAGGACAGCATCAGTAAAGTCTAGTAATCCCTGGCAGGCATTACGATGACTCACTTAAGATACACAACTAGTGACATATCGGTTCTGGCAGACTGGCCACAGTAACAAAATATATGAATCTGGGTGAGAAACTGTGACGAGTAACTATGACTCTCGTAATAGGCCAATGACTCAATACATGGAGTACTGAATCAGATAACTCGAGGAACGCCTTTCAATAGTAACGATGACATTCTTACGGTTCACAACTGGTGGCAAATCCGTTCTGGCAGTGCGGCACCAGTTACAAAAATGAGACACTGTGAGAGCAACTGGGATGGGTAACTATGACTCTCTTAAGGTAGCCAATGATCGTCACCAGGAGAATTGAATCAGGCAACTCGAGTAACCCTTGGATATAGTAACGATGACTTTCGTAGATTACACAACCTGTGACATATCGGTGCTGGCAGACTGGCAACAGTTACAATGTATTTCAATTTGGGTGGTCAACCGACAGGAAAATCTATTACCCTTATGAGGTAACCGACGATTCGTCACCAGGTGGAGTACACTCTGAAAGGAGTGACTATGACTCTCATATGCCACACATCTAGTGTCTTATCGCTTCTGGCAGACGCCACAGTAACAAGATACGTGAAACTAGCTGCGAAATTAGGACGAGGAGCTACGACGCACTCAAGGTAGCTAGTGCAGCGTCACCTGGAGGACTGCATCAGTAAAGTCTAGTAATCCCTGGCAGGCATTACGATGATTCACTTAAGATACACAACTAGTGACATATCGGTTCTGGCAGACTGGCCACAGTAACAAAATATATGAATCTGGGTGAGCAACTGTGACGAGTAACTATGACTCTCGTAATAGGCCAATGACTCAATACATGGAGTATTGAATCAGAAAACTCGAGGAACGCCTTGCAATAGTAACAATGACTTTCTTACGGTTCACAACTGGTGACAAATCCGTTCTGGCAGCCTGGCACCAGTAAAAAAATTAGACACTGCGTGAGCAACTGGTATGGGTAACTATGACTCTCTTAAGGTAGCCAATGATCGTCACCAGCAGTATTGAATCAGGAAACTCGAGTAACCCTTGGCTATAGTAACGATGACTTACGTAGATTACACAACCTGTGACATATCGGTGCTGGCAGACTGGCCACAGTTACAATGTACTTTAATTTGGGTGGTCAACCGACAGGAAAATCTATTACCCTTCTGAGGTAACCGACGATTCGTCACCAGGTGGAGTACACTCTGAAAGGAGTGACTATGACTCTCATATGACACACAACTAGTGTCGTATCGCTTCTGGCAGACGCCACAGTAACAAGAAACGTGAAACTGGCTGCGAAATTAGGACGAGGAGCTACGACGCACTCAAGGTAGCTAGTGAAGCGTCACCTGGAGGACTGCATCAGTAAAGTGTAGTAATCCCTAGCAGGCATAACGATGACTCACTTAAGATACACAACTAGTGACATATCGGTTCTGGCAGACTGGCCACAGTAACAAAATATATGAATCTGGGTGAGCAACTGTGACGAGTAACTATGACTCTCGTAATAGGCCAATGACTCAATACATGGAGTATTGAATCAGAAAACTCGAGGAACGCCTTGCAATAGTAACAATGACTTTCTTACGGTTCACAACTGGTGACAAATCAGTTCTGGCACCCTGGCGCCAATAACAAAAGTGAGACACTGCGTGAGCAACTGGGAAGGGTAACTATGACTCTCTTAAGGTAGCCAATGATACGTCACCAGGAATATTGAATCAGGAAACTCGAGTAACCCTTGGCTATAGTAACGATGACTTTCGTTGATTACACAACCTGTGACATATCGATGCTGGCAGACTGGCCACAGTTACAATGTATTTTAATTTGGGTGGTCAACCGACAGGAAAATCTATTACCCTTCTGAGGTAACCGACGATTCGTCACCAGGTGGAGTACACTCTGAAAGGAGTGACTATGACTCTCATATGACACACAACTAGTGTCGTATCGCTTCTGGCAGACGGAACAGTAACAAGAAACGTGAAACTGGCTCCGAAATTACGACGAGGAGTTATGACGCACTCAAGGTAGCTAGTGCAACGTCACCTGGAGGACTGCATCAGTAAAGTGTAGTAATCCCTAGCAGGCATAACGATGACTCACTTAAGATACACAACTAGTGACATATCGGTTCTGGCAGACTGGCCACAGTAACAAAATATATGAATCTGGGTGAGCAACTGTGACGAGTAACTATGACTCTCGTAATAGGCCAATTACTCAATACATAGAGTATTGAATCAGATAACTCGAGGAATGTCTTTCTATAGTAACGATGACATTCTTACGGTTCACAACTGGTGACAAATCCGTTCTGGCACCCTGGCACCAGTAACAAAAATGAGACACTGCGTGAGCAACTGGGATGGGTAACTATGACTCTCTTAAGGTAGCCAATGATAGTCACCAGGAGTATTGAATCAGGAAAGTCGAGTAACCCTTGGCTATAGTAACGATGACTTTCGTAGATTACACAACGTGTGACATATCGGTTCTGGCAGACTGGCCACAGTTACAATGTACTTTAATTTGGGTGGTCAACCGACAGCAATATCTATTACCTTTCTGAAGGAACCGACGATTCGTCACCAGGTGGAGTACACTCTGAAAGGAGTGACTATGACTCTCATATGCCACACAACTAGTGTCGTACCGCTTCTAGCAGACGCCACAGTAACAAGAAACGAGAAACTGGCTGCGAAATTAGGACGAGGAGCTATGACGCACTCAAGGTAGCTAGTGCAGCGTCACCTGGAGGACTGCATCAGTAAAGTCTAGTAATCCCTGGCAGGCATTACGATGACTCACTTAAGATACACAACTAGTGACATATCGGTTCTGGCAGACTGGCCACAGTAACAAAATATATGAATCTGGGTGAGCAACTGTGACGAGTAACTATGACTCTCGTAATAGGCCAATGACTCAATACCTGGAGTATTGAATCAGATAACTCGAGGAACGCCTTGCAAAAGTAACAATGACTTTCTTACGGTTCACAACTGGTGACTAAACCGTTCTGGCAGCCTGGCACCAGTAACAAAAATGAGACACTGCGTGAGCAACTGGGATGGGTAACTATTACTCTCTTAAGGTAGCCAATGATCGTCACCAGGAGTATTGAATCAGGAAACTCGAGTAACCCTTGGCTATAGTAACGATGACTTTCGTAGATTACACAACCTGTGACATATTGGTGCTGGCAGACTGGCCACAGTTACAATGTATTTTAATTTGGGTGGTCAAACGACAGCAATATCTATTACCCTTCTGAGGTAACCAACGATTCGTCACCAGGTGGAGTAGACTCTAAAAGGAGTGACTATGACTCTCATATGACACACAACTAGTGTCGTATCGCTTCTGGAAGACGCCACAGTAACAAGAAACGTGAAACTGGCTGCGAAATTAGGACGAGGAGCTATGACGCACTCAAGGTAGCTAGTGCAGCGTCACCTGGAGGACTGCGTCAGTAAAGTCTAGTAATCCCTGGCAGGCATTACGATGACTCACTTAAGATACACAACTAGTGACATATCGGTTCTGGCAGACTGGCCACAGTAACAAAATATATGAATCTGGGTGAGCAACTGTGACGAGTAACTATGACTTTCGTAATAGGCCAATGACTCAATACATGGAGTATTGAATCAGATAACTAGAGGAACGCCTTTCAATAGTAACGATGACATTCTTACGGTTCACAACTGGTGACAAATCCGTTCTGGCAGTCTGGCACCAGTAACAAAAATGAGGCACTGTGAGAGCAACTGGGATGGGTAACTATGACTCTCTTAAGGTAGCCAATGATCGTCACCAGGAGTATTGAATCAGGCAACTCGAGTAACCCTTGGCTATAGTAACGATGACTTTCGTAGATTACACAACCTGTGACATATCGGTGCTGGCAGACTGGCCACAGTTACAATGTATTTTAATTTGGGTGGTCAACCGACAGGAATATCTATTACCCTTCTGAGGTAACCGACGATTCGTCACCAGGTGGAGTACACTCTGAAAGGAGTGACTATGACTCTCATATGCCACACAACTAGTGTCGTATCGCTTCTGGCAGACGCCACAGTAACAAGAAACGTGAAACTGGCTGCGAAATTAGGACGAGGAGCTATGACGCACTCAAGGTAGCTAGTGCAGCGTCACCTGGAGGACTGCGTCAGTAAAGTCTAGTAATCCCTGGCAGGCATTACGATGACTCACTTAAGATACACAACTAGTGACATATCGGTTCTGGCAGACTGGCCACAGTAACAAAATATATGAATCTGGGTGAGAAACTGTGACGAGTAACTATGACTCTCGTAATAGGCCAATGACTCAATACATGGAGTACTGAATCAGATAACTCGAGGAACGCCTTTCAATAGTAACGATGACATTCTTACGGTTCACAACTGGTGACAAATCCGTTCTATCAGTGTGGCACCAGTTACAAAAATGAGACACTGTGAGAGCAACTGGGATGGGTAACTATGACTCTCTTAAGGTAGCCAATGATCGTCACCAGGAGTATTGAATCAGGCAACTCGAGTAACCCTTGGCTATAGTAACGATGACTTTCGTAGATTACACAACCTGTGACATATTGGTGCTGGCAGACTGGCCACAGTTACAATGTATTTTAATTTGGGTGGTCAACCGACAGCAATATCTATTACCCTTCTGAGGTAACCGACGATTCGTCACCAGGTGGAGTACACTCTGAAAGGAGTGACTATGACTCTCATATGACACACAACTAGTGTCGTATCGCTTCTGGAAGACGCCACAGTAACAAGAAACGTGAAACTGGCTGCGAAATTAGGACGAGTAGCTATGACGCACTCAAGGTAGCTAGTGCAGCGTCACCTGGAGGACTGCGTCAGTAAAGTCTAGTAATCCCTGGCAGGCATTACGATGACTCACTTAAGATACACAACTAGTAACATATCGGTTCTGGCAGACTGGCCACAGTAACAAAATATATGAATCTGGGTGAGCAACTGTGACGAGTAACTATGACTCTCGTAATAGGCCAATGACTCAATACCTGGAGTATTGAATCAGATAACTCGAGGAACGCCTTGCAATAGTAACAATGTCTTTCTTACGGTTCACAACTGGTGACAAATCCGTTCTGGCAGTCTGGCACCAGTAACAAAGAGTGGACATAGCGTGAGCAACTGGGATGGGTAACTATGACTCTCTTAAGGTAGGCAATGATCGTCACCAAGAATATTGATTGAGGAAACTCGAGTAACCCTTGGCTATAGTAACGATGACTTTCGTAGATTACACAACCTGTGACATATCGGTGCTGGCAGACTGGCCACAGTTACAATGTATTTTAATTTGGGTGGTCAACCGACAGCAATATCTATTACCCTTCTGAGGTAACCGACGATTCGTCACCAGGTGGAGTACACTCTGAAAGGAGTGACTATGACTCTCATATGACACACAACTAGTGTCGTATCGCTTCTGGAAGACGCCACAGTAACAAGAAACGTGAAACTGGCTGCGAAATTAGGACGAGGAGCTACGACGCACTCAAGGTAGCTAGTGCAGCGTCACCTGGAGGACTGCATCAGTAAAGTCTAGTAATCCCAAGCAGGCATAACGATGATTCACTTAAGATACACAACTAGTGACATATCGGTTCTGGCAGACTGGCCACAGTAACAAAATATATGAATCTGGGTGAGCAACTGTGACGAGTAACTATGACTCTCGTAATAGGCCAATGACTCAATACCTGGAGTATTGAATCAGATAACTCGAGGAACGCCTTGCAAAAGTAACAATGACTTTCTTACGGTTCACAACTGGTGACTAATCCGTTCTGGCAGCCTGGCACCAGTAACAAAAATGAGACACTGCGTGAGCAACTGGGATGGGTAACTATTACTCTCTTAAGGTAGCCAATGATCGTCACCAGGAGTATTGAATCGGGAAACTCGAGTAACCCTTGGCTATAGTAACGATGACTTTCATAGATTACACAACCTGTGACATATCGGTGCTGGCAGACTGGCCACAGTTACAATGTATTTTAATTTGGGTGGTCAACCGACAGCAATATCTATTACCCTTCTGAGGTAACCAACGATTCGTCACCAGGTGGAGTAGACTCTAAAAGGAGTGACTATGACTCTCATATGACACACAACTAGTGTCGTATCGCTTCTGGAAGACGCCACAGTAACAAGAAACGTGAAACTGGCTGCGAAATTAGGACGAGGAGCTATGACGCACTCAAGGTAGCTAGTGCAGCGTCACCTGGAGGACTGCGTCAGTAAAGTCTAGTAATCCCTGGCAGGCATTACGATGACTCACTTAAGATACACAACTAGTGACATATCGGTTCTGGCAGACTGGCCACAGTAACAAAATATATGAATCTGGGTGAGCAACTGTGACGAGTAACTATGACTTTCGTAATAGGCCAATGACTCAATACATGGAGTATTGAATCAGATAACTAGAGGAACGCCTTTCAATAGTAACGATGACATTCTTACGGTTCACAACTGGTGACAAATCCGTTCTGGCAGTCTGGCACCAGTAACAAAAATGAGGCACTGTGAGAGCAACTGGGATGGGTAACTATGACTCTCTTAAGGTAGCCAATGATCGTCACCAGGAGTATTGAATCAGGCAACTCGAGTAACCCTTGGCTATAGTAACGATGACTTTCGTAGATTACACAACCTGTGACATATCGGTGCTGGCAGACTGGCCACAGTTACAATGTATTTTAATTTGGGTGGTCAACCGACAGCAATATCTATTACCCTTCTGAGCTAACCGACGATTCGTCACCAGGTGGAGTACACTCTGAAAGGAGTGACTATGACTCTCATATGCCACACAACTAGTGTCGTACCGCTTCTAGCAGACGCCACAGTAACAAGAAACGAGAAACTGGCTGCGAAATTAGGACGAGGAGCTATGACGCACTCAAGGTAGCTAGTGCAGCGTCACCTGGAGGACTGCATCAGTAAAGTCTAGTAATCCCTGGCAGGCATTACGATGACTCACTTAAGATACACAACTAGTGACATATCGGTTCTGGCAGACTGGCCACAGTAACAAAATATATGAATCTGGGTGAGAAACTGTGACGAGTAACTATGACTCTCGTAATAGGCCAATGACTCAATACATGGAGTACTGAATCAGATAACTCGAGGAACGCCTTTCAATAGTAACGATGACATTCTTACGGTTCACAACTGGTGACAAATCCGTTCTATCAGTGTGGCACCAGTTACAAAAATGAGACTGTGTGAGAGCAACTGGGATGGGTAACTATGACTCTCTTAAGGTAGCCAATGATCGTCACCAGGAGTATTGAATCAGGCAACTCGAGTAACCCTTGGCTATAGTAACGATGACTTTCGTAGATTACACAACCTGTGACATATTGGTGCTGGCAGACTGGCCACAGTTACAATGTATTTTAATTTGGGTGGTCAACCGACAGCAATATCTATTACCCTTCTGAGGTAACCGACGATTCGTCACCAGGTGGAGTACACTCTGAAAGGAGTGACTATGACTCTCATATGACACACAACTAGTGTCGTATCGCTTCTGGAAGACGCCACAGTAACAAGAAACGTGAAACTGGCTGCGAAATTAGGACGAGTAGCTATGACGCACTCAAGGTAGCTAGTGCAGCGTCACCTGGAGGACTACGTCAGTAAAGTCTAGTAATCCCTGGCAGGCATTACGATGACTCACTTAAGATACACAACTAGTAACATATCGGTTCTGGCAGACTGGCCACAGTAACAAAATATATGAATCTGGGTGAGCAACTGTGACGAGTAACTATGACTCTCGTAATAGGCCAATGACTCAATACCTGGAGTATAGAATCAGATAACTCGAGGAACGCCTTGCAATAGTAACAATGTCTTTCTTACGGTTCACAACTGGTGACAAATCCGTTCTGGCAGTCTGGCACCAGTAACAAAGAGTGGACACAGCGTGAGCAACTGGGATGGGTAACTATGACTCTCTTAAGGTAGCCAATGATCGTCACCAAGAATATTGATTGAGGAAACTCGAGTAACCCTTGGCTATAGTAACGATGACTTTCGTAGATTACACAACCTGTGACATATCGGTGCTGGCAGACTGGCCACAGTTACAATGTATTTTAATTTGGGTGGTCAACCGAGAGCAATATCTATTACTCTTCTGAGGTAACCGACGATTCGTCACCAGGTGGAGTACACTCTGAAAGGAGTGACTATGACTCTCATATGCCACACAACTAGTGACGTATCGCATCTGGCAAACGCCACAGTAACAAGAAAGGAGAAACTGGCTGCGAAATTAGGACGAGTAGCTATGACGCACTCAAGGTAGCTAGTGCAGCGTCACCTGGAGGACAGCATCAGTAAAGTCTAGTAATCCCTGGCAGGCATTACGATGACTCACTTAAGATACACAACTAGTGACATATCGGTTCTGGCAGACTGGCCACAGTAACAAAATATATGAATCTGGGTGAGAAACTGTGACGAGTAACTATGACTCTCGTAATAGGCCAATGACTCAATACATGGAGTACTGAATCAGATAACTCGAGGAACGCCTTTCAATAGTAACGATGACATTCTTACGGTTCACAACTGGTGACAAATCCGTTCTGGCAGTGCGGCACCAGTTACAAGAATGAGACACTGTGAGAGCAACTGGGATGGGTAACTATGACTCTCTTAAGGTAGCCAATGATCGTCACCAGGAGAATTGAATCAGGCAACTCGAGTAACCCTTGGCTATAGTAACGATGACTTTCGTAGATTACACAACCTGTGACATATCGGTGCTGGCAGACTGGCAACAGTTACAATGTATTTTAATTTGGGTGGTCAACCGACAGGAAAATCTATTACCCTTATGAGGTAACCGTTGATTCGTCACCAGGTGGAGTACACTCTGAAAGGAGTGACTATGACTCTCATATGACACACATCTAGTGTCTTATCGCTTCTGGCAGACGCCACAGTAACAAGATACGTGAAACTTGCTGCGAAATTAGGACGAGGAGCTACGACGCACTCAAGGTAGCTAGTGCAGCGTCACCTGGAGGACTGCATCAGTAAAGTCTAGTAATCCCTGGCAGGCATTACGATGATTCACTTAAGATACACAACTAGTGACATATCGGTTCTGGCAGACTGGCCACAGTAACAAAATATATGAATCTGGGTGAGCAACTGTGACGAGTAACTATGACTCTCGTAATAGGCCAATGACTCAATACATGGAGTATTGAATCAGATAACTCGAGGAACGCCTTTCAATAGTAACGATGACATTCTTACGGTTTACAACTGGTGACAAATCCGTTCTGGCAGTCTGGCACCAGTAACAAAAATGAGACACTGCGTGAGCAACTGGGATGGGTAACTATGACTCTCTTAAGGAAGCCAAAGATCGTCACCAGGAGAATTGAATCAGGAAACTCGAGTAACCCTTGGCTATAGTAACGATGACTTTCGTAGATTACACAACCTGTGACATATCGGTGCTGGCAGACTGGCCACAGTTACAATGTATTTTAATTTGGGTGGTCAACCGACAGCAATATCTATTCCCCTTCTGAGGTAACCAACGATTCGTCACCAGGTGGAGTTCACTCTGAAAGGAGTGACTATGACTCTCATATGACACACAACTAGTGTCGTATCGCTTCTGGCAGACGCCACAGTAACAAGAAACGTGAAACTGGCTGCGAAATTAAGACGAGGAGCTATGACGCACTCAAGGTAGCTAGTGCAGCGTCACCTGGAGGACTGCATCAGTAAAGTCAAGTAATCCCTGGCAGGCATTACGATGATTCACTTAAGATACACAACTAGTGACATATCGGTTCTGGCAGACTGGCCACAGTAACAAAATATATGAATCTGGGTGAGCAACTGTGACGAGTAACTATGACTCTCGTAATAGGCCAATGACTCAATACATGCAGTATTGAATCAGATAACTCGAGGAACGCCTTTTAATAGTAACGATGACATTCTTACGGTTCACAACTGGTGACAAATCCGTTCTGGCAGTCTGGCACCAGTAACAAAAATGAGACACTGCGTGAGCAACTGGGATGGGTAACTATGACTCTCTTAAGGTAGCGAATGATCTTCACCAGGAGTATTGAATCAGGAAACTCGAGTAACCCTTGGCTATAGTAACGATAACTTTCGTAGATTACGCAACCTGTGACATATCGGTGCTGGCAGACTGGCCACAGTTACAATGTATTTTAATTTGGGTGGTCAACCGACAGCAATATCTATTACCCTTCTGAGGTAACCAACGATTCGTCACCAGGTGGAGTACACTCTGAAAGGAGTGACTATGACTCTCATATGACACACAACTTGTGTCGTATCGCTTCTGGAAGACGCCACAGTAACAAGAAACGTGAAACTGGCTGCGAAATTAGGACGAGGAGCTACGAGGCACTCAAGGTAGCTAGTGCAGCGTCACCTGGAGGACTGCGTCAGTAAAGTCTAGTAATCCCTGGCAGGCATTACGATGACTCACTTAAGATACACAACTAGTAACATATCGGTTCTGGCAGACTGGCCACAGTAACAAAATATATGAATGTGGGTGAGCAACTGTGACGAGTAACTATGACTCTCGTAATAGGCCAATGACTCAATACCTGGAGTATTGAATCAGATAACTCGAGGAACGAATTGCAATAGTAACAATGTCTTTCTTACGGTTCACAACTGGTGACAAATCCGTTCTGGCAGTCTGGCACCAGTAACAAAAAGTAGACACAGCGTGAGCAACTGGGATGGGTAACTATGACTCTCTTAAGGTAGCCAATGATCGTCACCAAGAATATTGATTGAGGAAACTCGAGTAACCCTTGGCTATAGTAACGATGACTTTCGTAGATTACACAACCTGTGACATATTTGTGCTGGCAGACTGGCCACAGTTACAATGTATTTTAATTTGGGTGGTCAACCGACAGCAATATCTATTACCCTTCTGAGCTAACCGACGATTCGTCACCAGGTGGAGTACACTCTGAAAGGAGTGACTATGACTCTCATATGCCACACAACTAGTGTCGTACCGCTTCTAGCAGACGCCACAGTAACAAGAAACGAGAAACTGGCTGCGAAATTAGGACGAGGAGCTATGACGCACTCAAGGTAGCTAGTGCTGCGTCACCTGGAGGACTGCATCAGTAAAGTCTAGTAATCCCTGGCAGGCATTACGATGACTTACTTAAGATACACAACTAGTGACATATCGGTTCTGGCAGACTGGCCACAGTAACAAAATATATGTATCTGGGTGAGAAACTGTGACGAGTAACTATGACTCTCGTAATAGGCCAATGCCTCAATACATGGAGTACTGAATCAGATAACTCGAGGAACGCCTTTCAATAGTAACGATGACATTCTTACGGTTCACAACTGGTGACAAATCCGTTCTATCAGTGTGGCACCAGTTACAAAAATGAGACACTGTGAGAGCAACTGGGATGGGTAACTATGACTCTCTTAAGGTACCCAATGATCGTCACCAGGAGTATTGAATCAGGCAACTCGAGTAACCCTTGGCTATAGTAACGATGACTTTCGTAGATTACACAACCTGTGACATATTGGTGCTGGCAGACTGGCCACAGTTACAATGTATTTTAATTTGGGTGGTCAACCGACAGCAATATCTATTACCCTTCTGAGGTAACCGACGATTCGTCACCAGGTGGAGTACACTCTGAAAGGAGTGACTATGACTCTCATATGACACACAACTAGTGTCGTATCGCTTCTGGAAGACGCCACAGTAACAAGAAACGTGAAACTGGCTGCGAAATTAGGACGAGTAGCTATGACGCACTCAAGGTAGCTAGTGCAGCGTCACCTGGAGGACTGCGTCAGTAAAGTCTAGTAATCCCTGGCAGGCATTACGATGACTCACTTAAGATACACAACTAGTAACATATCGGTTCTGGCAGACTGGCCACAGTAACAAAATATATGAATCTGGGTGAGCAACTGTGACGAGTAACTATGACTCTCGTAATAGGCCAATGACTCAATACCTGGAGTATTGAATCAGATAACTCGAGGAACGCCTTGCAATAGTAACAATGTCTTTCTTACGGTTCACAACTGGTGACAAATCCGTTCTGGCAGTCTGGCACCAGTAACAAAAAGTAGACACAGCGTGAGCAACTGGGATGGGTAACTATGACTCTCTTAAGGTAGCCAATGATCGTCACCAGGAGTATTGAATCAGGCAACTCGAGTAACCCTTGGCTATAGTAACGATGACTTTCGTAGATTACACAACCTGTGACATATCGGTGCTGGCAGACTGGCCACAGTTACAATGTATTTTAATTTGGGTGGTCAACCGACAGCAATATCTATTACCCTTCTGAGGTAACCGACGATTCGTCACCAGGTGGAGTACACTCTGAAAGGAGTGACTATGACTCTCATATGACACAAAACTAGTGTCGTATCGCTTCTGGAAGACGCCACAGTAACAAGAAACGTGAAACTGGCTGCGAAATTAGGACGAGTAGCTATGACGCACTCAAGGTAGCTAGTGCAGCGTCACCTGGAGGACTGCGTCAGTAAAGTCTAGTAATCCCTGGCAGGCATTACGATGACTCACTTAAGATACACAACTAGTAACATATCGGTTCTGGCAGACTGGCCACAGTAACAAAATATATGAATCTGGGTGAGCAACTGTGACGAGTAACTATGACTCTCGTAATAGGCCAATGACTCAATACCTGGAGTATTGAATAAGATAACTCGAGGAACGCCTTGCAATAGTAACAATGTCTTTCTTACGGTTCACAACTGGTGACAAATCCGTTCTGGCAGTCTGGCACCAGTAACAAAAAGTGGACACAGCGTGAGCAACTGGGATGGGTAACTATGACTCTCTTAAGGTAGCCAATGATCGTCACCAAGAATATTGATTGAGGAAACTCGAGTAACCCTTGGCTATAGTAACGATGACTTTCGTAGATTACACAACCTGTGACATATCGGTGCTGGCAGACTGGCCACAGTTACAATGTATTTTAATTTGGGTGGTCAACCGACAGCAATATCTATTACCCTTCTGAGGTAACCGACGATTCGTCACCAGGTGGAGTACACTCTGAAAGGTGTGACTATGACTCTCATATGCCACACAACTAGTGTCGTACCGCTTCTAGCAGACGCCACAGTAACAAGAAACGAGAAACTGGCTGCGAAATTAGGACGATTAGCTATGACGCACTCAAGGTAGCTAGTGCAGCGTCACCTGGAGGACTGCATCAGTAAAGTCTAGTAATCCCTGGCAGGCATTACGATGACTCACTTAAGATACACAACTAGTGACATATCGGTTCTGGCAGACTGGCCACAGTAACAAAATATATGAATCTGGGTGAGAAACTGTGACGAGTAACTATGACTCTCGTAATAGGCCAATGACTCAATACATGGAGTACTGAATCAGATAACTCGAGGAACGCCTTTCAATAGTAACGATGACATTCTTACGGTTCACAACTGGTGACAAATCCGTTCTATCAGTGTGGCACCAGTAACAAAAATGAGACACAGCGTGAGCAACTGGGATGGGTAACTATGACTCTGTTAAGGTAGCCAATGATCGTCACCAAGAATATTGATTGAGGAAACTCGAGTAACCCTTGGCTATAGTAACGATGACTTTCGTAGATTACACAACCTGTGACATATCGGTGCTGGCAGACTGGCCACAGTTACAATGTATTTTAATTTGGGTGGTCAACCGAGAGCAATATCTATTACCCTTCTGAGGTAACCGACGATTCGTCACCAGGTGGAGTACACTCTGAAAGGAGTGACTATGACTCTCATATGCCACACAACTAGTGACGTATCGCATCTGGCAAACGCCACAGTAACAAGAAACGAGAAACTGGCTGCGAAATTAGGACGAGGAGCTATGACGCACTCAAGGTAGCTAGTGCAGCGTCACCTGGAGGACAGCATCAGTAAAGTCTAGTAATCCCTGGCAGGCATTACGATGACTCACTTAAGATACACAACTAGTGACATATCGGTTCTGGCAGACTGGCCACAGTAACAAAATATATGAATCTGGGTGAGAAACTGTGACGAGTAACTATGACTCTCGTAATAGGCCAATGACTCAATACATGGAGTACTGAATCAGATAACTCGAGGAACGCCTTTCAATAGTAACGATGACATTCTTACGGTTCACAACTGGTGACAAATCCGTTCTGGCAGTGCGGCACCAGTTACAAAAATGAGACACTGTGAGAGCAACTGGGATGGGTAACTATGACTCTCTTAAGGTAGCCAATGATCGTCACCAGGAGAATTGAATCAGGCAACTCGAGTAACCCTTGGATATAGTAACGATGACTTTCGTAGATTACACAACCTGTGACATATCGGTGCTGGCAGACTGGCAACAGTTACAATGTATTTTAATTTGGGTGGTCAACCGACAGGAAAATCTATTACCCTTATGAGGTAACCGACGATTCGTCACCAGGTGGAGTACACTCTGAAAGGAGTGACTATGACTCTCATATGCCACACATCTAGTGTCTTATCGCTTCTGGCAGACGCCACAGTAACAAGATACGTGAAACTAGCTGCGAAATTAGAACGAGGAGCTACGACGCACTCAAGGTAGCTAGTGCAGCGTCACCTGGAGGACTGCATCAGTAAAGTCTAGTAATCCCTGGCAGGCATTACGATGATTCACTTAAGATACACAACTAGTGACATATCGGTTCTGGCAGACTGGCCACAGTAACAAAATATATGAATCTGGGTGAGCAACTGTGACGAGTAACTATGACTCTCGTAATAGGCCAATGACTCAATACATGGAGTATTGAATCAGAAAACTCGAGGAACGCCTTGCAATAGTAACAATGACTTTCTTACGGTTCACAACTGGTGACAAATCCGTTCTGGCACCCTGGCGCCAATAACAAAAGTGAGACACTGCGTGAGCAACTGGGAAGGGTAACTATGACTCTCTTAAGGTAGCCAATGATACGTCACCAGGAATATTGAATCAGGAAACTCGAGTAACCCTTGGCTATAGTAACGATGACTTTCGTTGATTACACAACCTGTGACATATCGGTGCTGGCAGACTGGCCACAGTTACAATGTACTTTAATTTGGGTGGTCAACCGACAGGAAAATCTATTACCCTTCTGAGGTAACCGACGATTCGTCACCAGGTGGAGTACACTCTGAAAGGAGTGACTATGACTCTCATATGACACACAACTAGTGTCGTATCGCTTCTGGCAGACGCCACAGTAACAAGAAACGTGAAACTGGCTGCGAAATTAGGACGAGGAGCTACGACGCACTCAAGGTAGCTAGTGAAGCGTCACCTGGAGGACTGCATCAGTAAAGTGTAGTAATCCCTAGCAGGCATAACGATGACTCACTTAAGATACACAACTAGTGACATATCGGTTCTGGCAGACTGGCCACAGTAACAAAATATATGAATCTGGGTGAGCAACTGTGACGAGTAACTATGACTCTCGTAATAGGCCAATGACTCAATACATGGAGTATTGAATCAGAAAACTCGAGGAACGCCTTGCAATAGTAACAATGACTTTCTTACGGTTCACAACTGGTGACAAATCAGTTCTGGCACCCTGGCGCCAATAACAAAAGTGAGACACTGCGTGAGCAACTGGGAAGGGTAACTATGACTCTCTTAAGGTAGCCAATGATACGTCACCAGGAATATTGAATCAGGAAACTCGAGTAACCCTTGGCTATAGTAACGATGACTTTCGTTGATTACACAACCTGTGACATATCGATGCTGGCAGACTGGCCACAGTTACAATGTATTTTAATTTGGGTGGTCAACCGACAGGAAAATCTATTACCCTTCTGAGGTAACCGACGATTCGTCACCAGGTGGAGTACACTCTGAAAGGAGTGACTATGACTCTCATATGACACACAACTAGTGTCGTATCGCTTCTGGCAGACGGAACAGTAACAAGAAACGTGAAACTGGCTCCGAAATTACGACGAGGAGTTATGACGCACTCAAGGTAGCTAGTGCAACGTCACCTGGAGGACTGCATCAGTAAAGTGTAGTAATCCCTAGCAGGCATAACGATGACTCACTTAAGATACACAACTAGTGACATATCGGTTCTGGCAGACTGGCCACAGTAACAAAATATATGAATCTGGGTGAGCAACTGTGACGAGTAACTATGACTCTCGTAATAGGCCAATTACTCAATACATAGAGTATTGAATCAGATAACTCGAGGAATGTCTTTCTATAGTAACGATGACATTCTTACGGTTCACAACTGGTGACAAATCCGTTCTGGCACCCTGGCACCAGTAACAAAAATGAGACACTGCGTGAGCAACTGGGATGGGTAACTATGACTCTCTTAAGGTAGCCAATGATAGTCACCAGGAGTATTGAATCAGGAAAGTCGAGTAACCCTTGGCTATAGTAACGATGACTTTCGTAGATTACACAACGTGTGACATATCGGTTCTGGCAGACTGGCCACAGTTACAATGTACTTTAATTTGGGTGGTCAACCGACAGCAATATCTATTACCTTTCTGAAGGAACCGACGATTCGTCACCAGGTGGAGTACACTCTGAAAGGAGTGACTATGACTCTCATATGACACACAACTAGTGTCGTATCGCTTCTGGCAGACGCCACAGTAACAAGAAACGTGAAACTGGCTGCGAAATTAGGACGAGGAGCTACGACGCACTCAAGGTAGCTAGTGAAGCGTCACCTGGAGGACTGCATCAGTAAAGTGTAGTAATCCCTAGCAGGCATAACGATGACTCACTTAAGATACACAACTAGTGACATATCGGTTCTGGCAGACTGGCCACAGTAACAAAATATATGAATCTGGGTGAGCAACTGTGACGAGTAACTATGACTCTCGTAATAGGCCAATGACTCAATACATGGAGTACTGAATCAGATAACTCGAGGAACGCCTTTCAATAGTAACGATGACATTCTTACGGTTCACAACTGGTGACAAATCCGTTCTATCAGTGTGGCACCAGTAACAAAAATGAGACACAGCGTGAGCAACTGGGATGGGTAACTATGACTCTGTTAAGGTAGCCAATGATCGTCACCAAGAATATTGATTGAGGAAACTCGAGTAACCCTTGGCTATAGTAACGATGACTTTCGTAGATTACACAACCTGTGACATATCGGTGCTGGCAGACTGGCCACAGTTACAATGTATTTTAATTTGGGTGGTCAACCGAGAGCAATATCTATTACCCTTCTGAGGTAACCGACGATTCGTCACCAGGTGGAGTACACTCTGAAAGGAGTGACTATGACTCTCATATGCCACACAACTAGTGACGTATCGCATCTGGCAAACGCCACAGTAACAAGAAACGAGAAACTGGCTGCGAAATTAGGACGAGTAGCTATGACGCACTCAAGGTAGCTAGTGCAGCGTCACCTGGAGGACAGCATCAGTAAAGTCTAGTAATCCCTGGCAGGCATTACGATGACTCACTTAAGATACACAACTAGTGACATATCGGTTCTGGCAGACTGGCCACAGTAACAAAATATATGAATCTGGGTGAGAAACTGTGACGAGTAACTATGACTCTCGTAATAGGCCAATGACTCAATACATGGAGTACTGAATCAGATAACTCGAGGAACGCCTTTCAATAGTAACGATGACATTCTTACGGTTCACAACTGGTGGCAAATCCGTTCTGGCAGTGCGGCACCAGTTACAAAAATGAGACACTGTGAGAGCAACTGGGATGGGTAACTATGACTCTCTTAAGGTAGCCAATGATCGTCACCAGGAGAATTGAATCAGGCAACTCGAGTAACCCTTGGATATAGTAACGATGACTTTCGTAGATTACACAACCTGTGACATATCGGTGCTGGCAGACTGGCAACAGTTACAATGTATTTCAATTTGGGTGGTCAACCGACAGGAAAATCTATTACCCTTATGAGGTAACCGACGATTCGTCACCAGGTGGAGTACACTCTGAAAGGAGTGACTATGACTCTCATATGCCACACATCTAGTGTCTTATCGCTTCTGGCAGACGCCACAGTAACAAGATACGTGAAACTAGCTGCGAAATTAGGACGAGGAGCTACGACGCACTCAAGGTAGCTAGTGCAGCGTCACCTGGAGGACTGCATCAGTAAAGTCTAGTAATCCCTGGCAGGCATTACGATGATTCACTTAAGATACACAACTAGTGACATATCGGTTCTGGCAGACTGGCCACAGTAACAAAATATATGAATCTGGGTGAGCAACTGTGACGAGTAACTATGACTCTCGTAATAGGCCAATGACTCAATACATGGAGTATTGAATCAGAAAACTCGAGGAACGCCTTGCAATAGTAACAATGACTTTCTTACGGTTCACAACTGGTGACAAATCCGTTCTGGCAGCCTGGCACCAGTAAAAAAATTAGACACTGCGTGAGCAACTGGTATGGGTAACTATGACTCTCTTAAGGTAGCCAATGATCGTCACCAGCAGTATTGAATCAGGAAACTCGAGTAACCCTTGGCTATAGTAACGATGACTTACGTAGATTACACAACCTGTGACATATCGGTGCTGGCAGACTGGCCACAGTTACAATGTACTTTAATTTGGGTGGTCAACCGACAGGAAAATCTATTACCCTTCTGAGGTAACCGACGATTCGTCACCAGGTGGAGTACACTCTGAAAGGAGTGACTATGACTCTCATATGACACACAACTAGTGTCGTATCGCTTCTGGCAGACGCCACAGTAACAAGAAACGTGAAACTGGCTGCGAAATTAGGACGAGGAGCTACGACGCACTCAAGGTAGCTAGTGAAGCGTCACCTGGAGGACTGCATCAGTAAAGTGTAGTAATCCCTAGCAGGCATAACGATGACTCACTTAAGATACACAACTAGTGACATATCGGTTCTGGCAGACTGGCCACAGTAACAAAATATATGAATCTGGGTGAGCAACTGTGACGAGTAACTATGACTCTCGTAATAGGCCAATGACTCAATACATGGAGTATTGAATCAGAAAACTCGAGGAACGCCTTGCAATAGTAACAATGACTTTCTTACGGTTCACAACTGGTGACAAATCAGTTCTGGCACCCTGGCGCCAATAACAAAAGTGAGACACTGCGTGAGCAACTGGGAAGGGTAACTATGACTCTCTTAAGGTAGCCAATGATACGTCACCAGGAATATTGAATCAGGAAACTCGAGTAACCCTTGGCTATAGTAACGATGACTTTCGTTGATTACACAACCTGTGACATATCGATGCTGGCAGACTGGCCACAGTTACAATGTATTTTAATTTGGGTGGTCAACCGACAGGAAAATCTATTACCCTTCTGAGGTAACCGACGATTCGTCACCAGGTGGAGTACACTCTGAAAGGAGTGACTATGACTCTCATATGACACACAACTAGTGTCGTATCGCTTCTGGCAGACGGAACAGTAACAAGAAACGTGAAACTGGCTCCGAAATTACGACGAGGAGTTATGACGCACTCAAGGTAGCTAGTGCAACGTCACCTGGAGGACTGCATCAGTAAAGTGTAGTAATCCCTAGCAGGCATAACGATGACTCACTTAAGATACACAACTAGTGACATATCGGTTCTGGCAGACTGGCCACAGTAACAAAATATATGAATCTGGGTGAGCAACTGTGACGAGTAACTATGACTCTCGTAATAGGCCAATTACTCAATACATAGAGTATTGAATCAGATAACTCGAGGAATGTCTTTCTATAGTAACGATGACATTCTTACGGTTCACAACTGGTGACAAATCCGTTCTGGCACCCTGGCACCAGTAACAAAAATGAGACACTGCGTGAGCAACTGGGATGGGTAACTATGACTCTCTTAAGGTAGCCAATGATAGTCACCAGGAGTATTGAATCAGGAAAGTCGAGTAACCCTTGGCTATAGTAACGATGACTTTCGTAGATTACACAACGTGTGACATATCGGTTCTGGCAGACTGGCCACAGTTACAATGTACTTTAATTTGGGTGGTCAACCGACAGCAATATCTATTACCTTTCTGAAGGAACCGACGATTCGTCACCAGGTGGAGTACACTCTGAAAGGAGTGACTATGACTCTCATATGACACACAACTAGTGTCGTATCGCTTCTGGCAGACGCCACAGTAACAAGAAACGTGAAACTGGCTGCGAAATTAGGACGAGGAGCTACGACGCACTCAAGGTAGCTAGTGAAGCGTCACCTGGAGGACTGCATCAGTAAAGTCTAGTAATCCCAAGCAGGCATTACGATGACTTACTTATGATACACAACTAGTGACATATCGGTTCTGGCAGACTGGCCACAGTAACAAAATATATGAATCTGGGTGAGCAACTGTGACGAGTAACTATGACTCTCGTAATAGGCCAATGACTCAATACATGGAGTATTGAATCAGAAAACTCGAAGAACGCCTTGCAATAGTAACAATGACTTTCTTACGGTTCACAACTGGTGACAAATCAGTTCTGGCACCCTGGCGCCAATAACAAAAGTGAGACACTGCGTGAGCAACTGGGAAGGGTAACTATGACTCCCTTAAGGTAGCCAATGATACGTCACCAGGAATATTGAATCAGGAAACTCGAGTAACCCTTGGCTATAGTAACGATGACTTTCGTTGATTACACAACCTGTGACATATCGATGCTGGCAGACTGGCCACAGTTACAATGTATTTTAATTTGGGTGGTCAACCGACAGGAAAATCTATTACCCTTCTGAGGTAACCGACGATTCGTCACCAGGTGGAGTACACTCTGAAAGGAGTGACTATGACTCTCATATGACACACAACTAGTGTCGTATCGCTTCTGGCAGACGGAACAGTAACAAGAAACGTGAAACTGGCTCCGAAATTACGACGAGGAGTTATGACGCACTCAAGGTAGCTAGTGCAACGTCACCTGGAGGACTGCATCAGTAAAGTGTAGTAATCCCTAGCAGGCATAACGATGACTCACTTAAGATACACAACTAGTGACATATCGGTTCTGGCAGACTGGCCACAGTAACAAAATATATGAATCTGGGTGAGCAACTGTGACGAGTAACTATGACTCTCGTAATAGGCCAATTACTCAATACATAGAGTATTGAATCAGATAACTCGAGGAATGTCTTTCTATAGTAACGATGACATTCTTACGGTTCACAACTGGTGACAAATCCGTTCTGGCACCCTGGCACCAGTAACAAAAATGAGACACTGCGTGAGCAACTGGGATGGGTAACTATGACTCTCTTAAGGTAGCCAATGATAGTCACCAGGAGTATTGAATCAGGAAAGTCGAGTAACCCTTGGCTATAGTAACGATGACTTTCGTAGATTACACAACGTGTGACATATCGGTTCTGGCAGACTGGCCACAGTTACAATGTACTTTAATTTGGGTGGTCAACCGACAGCAATATCTATTACCTTTCTGAAGGAACCGACGATTCGTCACCAGGTGGAGTACACTCTGAAAGGAGTGACTATGACTCTCATATGACACACAACTAGTGTCGTATCGCTTCTGGCAGACGGAACAGTAACAAGAAACGTGAAACTGGCTCCGAAATTACGACGAGGAGTTATGACGCACTCAAGGTAGCTAGTGCAACGTCACCTGGAGGACTGCATAAGTAAAGTGTAGTAATCCCTAGCAGGCATAACGATGACTCACTTAAGATACACAACTAGTGACATATCGGTTCTGGCAGACTGGCCACAGTAACAAAATATATGAATCTGGGTGAGAAACTGTGACGAGTAACTATGACTCTCGTAATAGGCCAATGACTCAATACATGGAGTACTGAATCAGATAACTCGAGGAACGCCTTTCAATAGTAACGATGACATTCTTACGGTTCACAACTGGTGACAAATCCGTTCTATCAGTGTGGCACCAGTAACAAAAATGAGACACAGCGTGAGCAACTGGGATGGGTAACTATGACTCTGTTAAGGTAGCCAATGATCGTCACCAAGAATATTGATTGAGGAAACTCGAGTAACCCTTGGCTATAGTAACGATGACTTTCGTAGATTACACAACCTGTGACATATCGGTGCTGGCAGACTGGCCACAGTTACAATGTATTTTAATTTGGGTGGTCAACCGAGAGCAATATCTATTACCCTTCTGAGGTAACCGACGATTCGTCACCAGGTGGAGTACACTCTGAAAGGAGTGACTATGACTCTCATATGCCACACAACTAGTGACGTATCGCATCTGGCAAACGCCACAGTAACAAGAAACGAGAAACTGGCTGCGAAATTAGGACGAGGAGCTATGACGCACTCAAGGTAGCTAGTGCAGCGTCACCTGGAGGACAGCATCAGTAAAGTCTAGTAATCCCTGGCAGGCATTACGATAACTCACTTAAGATACACAACTAGTGACATATCGGTTCTGGCAGACTGGCCACAGTAACAAAATATATGAATCTGGGTGAGAAACTGTGACGAGTAACTATGACTCTCGTAATAGGCCAATGACTCAATACATGGAGTACTGAATCAGATAACTCGAGGAACGCCTTTCAATAGTAACGATGACTTTCTTACGGTTCACAACTGGTGACAAATCCGTTCTGGCAGTGCGGCACCAGTTACAAAAATGAGACACTGTGAGAGCAACTGGGATGGGTAACTATGACTCTCTTAAGGTAGCCAATGATCGTCACCAGGAGAATTGAATCAGGCAACTCGAGTAACCCTTGGATATAGTAACGATGACTTTCGTAGATTACACAACCTGTGACATATCGGTGCTGGCAGACTGGCAACAGTTACAATGTATTTTAATTTGGGTGGTCAACCGACAGGAAAATCTATTACCCTTATGAGGTAACCGACGATTCGTCACCAGGTGGAGTACACTCTGAAAGGAGTGACTATGACTCTCATATGCCACACATCTAGTGTCTTATCGCTTCTGGCAGACGCCACAGTAACAAGATACGTGAAACTAGCTGCGAAATTAGGACGAGGAGCTACGACGCACTCAAGGTAGCTAGTGCAGCGTCACCTGGAGGACTGCATCAGTAAAGTCTAGTAATCCCTGGCAGGCATTACGATGATTCACTTAAGATACACAACTAGTGACATATCGGTTCTGGCAGACTGGCCACAGTAACAAAATATATGAATCTGGGTGAGCAACTGTGACGAGTAACTATGACTCTCGTAATAGGCCAATGACTCAATACATGGAGTATTGAATCAGAAAACTCGAGGAACGCCTTGCAATAGTAACAATGACTTTCTTACGGTTCACAACTGGTGACAAATCCGTTCTGGCAGCCTGGCACCAGTAAAAAAATTAGACACTGCGTGAGCAACTGGTATGGGTAACTATGACTCTCTTAAGGTAGCCAATGATCGTCACCAGCAGTATTGAATCAGGAAACTCGAGTAACCCTTGGCTATAGTAACGATGACTTACGTAGATTACACAACCTGTGACATATCGGTGCTGGCAGACTGGCCACAGTTACAATGTACTTTAATTTGGGTGGTCAACCGACAGGAAAATCTATTACCCTTCTGAGGTAACCGACGATTCGTCACCAGGTGGAGTACACTCTGAAAGGAGTGACTATGACTCTCATATGACACACAACTAGTGTCGTATCGCTTCTGGCAGACGCCACAGTAACAAGAAACGTGAAACTGGCTGCGAAATTAGGACGAGGAGCTACGACGCACTCAAGGTAGCTAGTGAAGCGTCACCTGGAGGACTGCATCAGTAAAGTGTAGTAATCCCTAGCAGGCATAACGATGACTCACTTAAGATACACAACTAGTGACATATCGGTTCTGGCAGACTGGCCACAGTAACAAAATATATGAATCTGGGTGAGCAACTGTGACGAGTAACTATGACTCTCGTAATAGGCCAATGACTCAATACATGGAGTATTGAATCAGAAAACTCGAGGAACGCCTTGCAATAGTAACAATGACTTTCTTACGGTTCACAACTGGTGACAAATCAGTTCTGGCACCCTGGCGCCAATAACAAAAGTGAGACACTGCGTGAGCAACTGGGAAGGGTAACTATGACTCTCTTAAGGTAGCCAATGATACGTCACCAGGAATATTGAATCAGGAAACTCGAGTAACCCTTGGCTATAGTAACGATGACTTTCGTTGATTACACAACCTGTGACATATCGATGCTGGCAGACTGGCCACAGTTACAATGTATTTTAATTTGGGTGGTCAACCGACAGGAAAATCTATTACCCTTCTGAGGTAACCGACGATTCGTCACCAGGTGGAGTACACTCTGAAAGGAGTGACTATGACTCTCATATGACACACAACTAGTGTCGTATCGCTTCTGGCAGACGGAACAGTAACAAGAAACGTGAAACTGGCTCCGAAATTACGACGAGGAGTTATGACGCACTCAAGGTAGCTAGTGCAACGTCACCTGGAGGACTGCATCAGTAAAGTGTAGTAATCCCTAGCAGGCATAACGATGACTCACTTAAGATACACAACTAGTGACATATCGGTTCTGGCAGACTGGCCACAGTAACAAAATATATGAATCTGGGTGAGCAACTGTGACGAGTAACTATGACTCTCGTAATAGGCCAATTACTCAATACATAGAGTATTGAATCAGATAACTCGAGGAATGTCTTTCTATAGTAACGATGACATTCTTACGGTTCACAACTGGTGACAAATCCGTTCTGGCACCCTGGCACCAGTAACAAAAATGAGACACAGCGTGAGCAACTGGGATGGGTAACTATGACTCTGTTAAGGTAGCCAATGATCGTCACCAAGAATATTGATTGAGGAAACTCGAGTAACCCTTGGCTATAGTAACGATGACTTTCGTAGATTACACAACCTGTGACATATCGGTGCTGGCAGACTGGCCACAGTTACAATGTATTTTAATTTGGGTGGTCAACCGAGAGCAATATCTATTACCCTTCTGAGGTAACCGACGATTCGTCACCAGGTGGAGTACACTCTGAAAGGAGTGACTATGACTCTCATATGCCACACAACTAGTGACGTATCGCATCTGGCAAACGCCACAGTAACAAGAAACGAGAAACTGGCTGCGAAATTAGGACGAGGAGCTATGACGCACTCAAGGTAGCTAGTGCAGCGTCACCTGGAGGACAGCATCAGTAAAGTCTAGTAATCCCTGGCAGGCATTACGATAACTCACTTAAGATACACAACTAGTGACATATCGGTTCTGGCAGACTGGCCACAGTAACAAAATATATGAATCTGGGTGAGAAACTGTGACGAGTAACTATGACTCTCGTAATAGGCCAATGACTCAATACATGGAGTACTGAATCAGATAACTCGAGGAACGCCTTTCAATAGTAACGATGACTTTCTTACGGTTCACAACTGGTGACAAATCCGTTCTGGCAGTGCGGCACCAGTTACAAAAATGAGACACTGTGAGAGCAACTGGGATGGGTAACTATGACTCTCTTAAGGTAGCCAATGATCGTCACCAGGAGAATTGAATCAGGCAACTCGAGTAACCCTTGGATATAGTAACGATGACTTTCGTAGATTACACAACCTGTGACATATCGGTGCTGGCAGACTGGCAACAGTTACAATGTATTTTAATTTGGGTGGTCAACCGACAGGAAAATCTATTACCCTTATGAGGTAACCGACGATTCGTCACCAGGTGGAGTACACTCTGAAAGGAGTGACTATGACTCTCATATGCCACACATCTAGTGTCTTATCGCTTCTGGCAGACGCCACAGTAACAAGATACGTGAAACTAGCTGCGAAATTAGGACGAGGAGCTACGACGCACTCAAGGTAGCTAGTGCAGCGTCACCTGGAGGACTGCATCAGTAAAGTCTAGTAATCCCTGGCAGGCATTACGATGATTCACTTAAGATACACAACTAGTGACATATCGGTTCTGGCAGACTGGCCACAGTAACAAAATATATGAATCTGGGTGAGCAACTGTGACGAGTAACTATGACTCTCGTAATAGGCCAATGACTCAATACATGGAGTATTGAATCAGAAAACTCGAGGAACGCCTTGCAATAGTAACAATGACTTTCTTACGGTTCACAACTGGTGACAAATCCGTTCTGGCAGCCTGGCACCAGTAAAAAAATTAGACACTGCGTGAGCAACTGGTATGGGTAACTATGACTCTCTTAAGGTAGCCAATGATCGTCACCAGCAGTATTGAATCAGGAAACTCGAGTAACCCTTGGCTATAGTAACGATGACTTACGTAGATTACACAACCTGTGACATATCGGTGCTGGCAGACAGGCCACAGTTACAATGTACTTTAATTTGGGTGGTCAACCGACAGGAAAATCTATTACCCTTCTGAGGTAACCGACGATTCGTCACCAGGTGGAGTACACTCTGAAAGGAGTGACTATGACTCTCATATGACACACAACTAGTGTCGTATCGCTTCTGGCAGACGCCACAGTAACAAGAAACGTGAAACTGGCTGCGAAATTAGGACGAGGAGCTACGACGCACTCAAGGTAGCTAGTGAAGCGTCACCTGGAGGACTGCATCAGTAAAGTGTAGTAATCCCTAGCAGGCATAACGATGACTCACTTAAGATACACAACTAGTGACATATCGGTTCTGGCAGACAGGCCACAGTAACAAAATATATGAATCTGGGTGAGCAACTGTGACGAGTAACTATGACTCTCGTAATAGGCCAATGACTCAATACATGGAGTATTGAATCAGAAAACTCGAGGAACGCCTTGCAATAGTAACAATGACTTTCTTACGGTTCACAACTGGTGACAAATCAGTTCTGGCACCCTGGCGCCAATAACAAAAGTGAGACACTGCGTGAGCAACTGGGAAGGGTAACTATGACTCTCTTAAGGTAGCCAATGATACGTCACCAGGAATATTGAATCAGGAAACTCGAGTAACCCTTGGCTATAGTAACGATGACTTTCGTTGATTACACAACCTGTGACATATCGATGCTGGCAGACTGGCCACAGTTACAATGTATTTTAATTTGGGTGGTCAACCGACAGGAAAATCTATTACCCTTCTGAGGTAACCGACGATTCGTCACCAGGTGGAGTACACTCTGAAAGGAGTGACTATGACTCTCATATGACACACAACTAGTGTCGTATCGCTTCTGGCAGACGGAACAGTAACAAGAAACGTGAAACTGGCTCCGAAATTACGACGAGGAGTTATGACGCACTCAAGGTAGCTAGTGCAACGTCACCTGGAGGACTGCATCAGTAAAGTGTAGTAATCCCTAGCAGGCATAACGATGACTCACTTAAGATACACAACTAGTGACATATCGGTTCTGGCAGACTGGCCACAGTAACAAAATATATGAATCTGGGTGAGCAACTGTGACGAGTAACTATGACTCTCGTAATAGGCCAATTACTCAATACATAGAGTATTGAATCAGATAACTCGAGGAATGTCTTTCTATAGTAACGATGACATTCTTACGGTTCACAACTGGTGACAAATCCGTTCTGGCACCCTGGCACCAGTAACAAATATGAGACACTGCGTGAGCAACTGGGATGGGTAACTATGACTCTCTTAAGGTAGCCAATGATAGTCACCAGGAGTATTGAATCAGGAAAGTCGAGTAACCCTTGGCTATAGTAACGATGACTTTCGTAGATTACACAACGTGTGACATATCGGTTCTGGCAGACTGGCCACAGTTACAATGTACTTTAATTTGGGTGGTCAACCGACAGCAATATCTATTACCTTTCTGAAGGAACCGACGATTCGTCACCAGGTGGAGTACACTCTGAAAGGAGTGACTATGACTCTCATATGACACACAACTAGTGTCGTATCGCTTCTGGCAGACGCCACAGTAACAAGAAACGTGAAACTGGCTGCGAAATTAGGACGAGGAGCTACGACGCACTCAAGGTAGCTAGTGAAGCGTCACCTGGAGGACTGCATCAGTAAAGTCTAGTAATCCCAAGCAGGCATTACGATGACTTACTTATGATACACAACTAGTGACATATCGGTTCTGGCAGACTGGCCACAGTAACAAAATATATGAATCTGGGTGAGCAACTGTGACGAGTAACTATGACTCTCGTAATAGGCCAATGACTCAATACATGGAGTATTGAATCAGAAAACTCGAAGAACGCCTTGCAATAGTAACAATGACTTTCTTACGGTTCACAACTGGTGACAAATCAGTTCTGGCACCCTGGCGCCAATAACAAAAGTGAGACACTGCGTGAGCAACTGGGAAGGGTAACTATGACTCCCTTAAGGTAGCCAATGATACGTCACCAGGAATATTGAATCAGGAAACTCGAGTAACCCTTGGCTATAGTAACGATGACTTTCGTTGATTACACAACCTGTGACATATCGATGCTGGCAGACTGGCCACAGTTACAATGTATTTTAATTTGGGTGGTCAACCGACAGGAAAATCTATTACCCTTCTGAGGTAACCGACGATTCGTCACCAGGTGGAGTACACTCTGAAAGGAGTGACTATGACTCTCATATGACACACAACTAGTGTCGTATCGCTTCTGGCAGACGGAACAGTAACAAGAAACGTGAAACTGGCTCCGAAATTACGACGAGGAGTTATGACGCACTCAAGGTAGCTAGTGCAACGTCACCTGGAGGACTGCATCAGTAAAGTGTAGTAATCCCTAGCAGGCATAACGATGACTCACTTAAGATACACAACTAGTGACATATCGGTTCTGGCAGACTGGCCACAGTAACAAAATATATGAATCTGGGTGAGCAACTGTGACGAGTAACTATGACTCTCGTAATAGGCCAATTACTCAATACATAGAGTATTGAATCAGATAACTCGAGGAATGTCTTTCTATAGTAACGATGACATTCTTACGGTTCACAACTGGTGACAAATCCGTTCTGGCACCCTGGCACCAGTAACAAAAATGAGACACTGCGTGAGCAACTGGGATGGGTAACTATGACTCTCTTAAGGTAGCCAATGATAGTCACCAGGAGTATTGAATCAGGAAAGTCGAGTAACCCTTGGCTATAGTAACGATGACTTTCGTAGATTACACAACGTGTGACATATCGGTTCTGGCAGACTGGCCACAGTTACAATGTACTTTAATTTGGGTGGTCAACCGACAGCAATATCTATTACCTTTCTGAAGGAACCGACGATTCGTCACCAGGTGGAGTACACTCTGAAAGGAGTGACTATGACTCTCATATGACACACAACTAGTGTCGTATCGCTTCTGGCAGACGCCACAGTAACAAGAAACGTGAAACTGGCTGCGAAATTAGGACGAGGAGCTACGACGCACTCAAGGTAGCTAGTGAAGCGTCACCTGGAGGACTGCATCAGTAAAGTCTAGTAATCCCAAGCAGGCATTACGATGACTTACTTATGATACACAACTAGTGACATATCGGTTCTGGCAGACTGGCCACAGTAACAAAATATATGAATCTGGGTGAGCAACTGTGACGAGTAACTATGACTCTCGTAATAGGCCAATGACTCAATACATGGAGTATTGAATCAGAAAACTCGAAGAACGCCTTGCAATAGTAACAATGACTTTCTTACGGTTCACAACTGGTGACAAATCAGTTCTGGCACCCTGGCGCCAATAACAAAAGTGAGACACTGCGTGAGCAACTGGGAAGGGTAACTATGACTCCCTTAAGGTAGCCAATGATACGTCACCAGGAATATTGAATCAGGAAACTCGAGTAACCCTTGGCTATAGTAACGATGACTTTCGTTGATTACACAACCTGTGACATATCGATGCTGGCAGACTGGCCACAGTTACAATGTATTTTAATTTGGGTGGTCAACCGACAGGAAAATCTATTACCCTTCTGAGGTAACCGACGATTCGTCACCAGGTGGAGTACACTCTGAAAGGAGTGACTATGACTCTCATATGACACACAACTAGTGTCGTATCGCTTCTGGCAGACGGAACAGTAACAAGAAACGTGAAACTGGCTCCGAAATTACGACGAGGAGTTATGACGCACTCAAGGTAGCTAGTGCAACGTCACCTGGAGGACTGCATCAGTAAAGTGTAGTAATCCCTAGCAGGCATAACGATGACTCACTTAAGATACACAACTAGTGACATATCGGTTCTGGCAGACTGGCCACAGTAACAAAATATATGAATCTGGGTGAGCAACTGTGACGAGTAACTATGACTCTCGTAATAGGCCAATTACTCAATACATAGAGTATTGAATCAGATAACTCGAGGAATGTCTTTCTATAGTAACGATGACATTCTTACGGTTCACAACTGGTGACAAATCCGTTCTGGCACCCTGGCACCAGTAACAAAAATGAGACACTGCGTGAGCAACTGGGATGGGTAACTATGACTCTCTTAAGGTAGCCAATGATAGTCACCAGGAGTATTGAATCAGGAAAGTCGAGTAACCCTTGGCTATAGTAACGATGACTTTCGTAGATTACACAACGTGTGACATATCGGTTCTGGCAGACTGGCCACAGTTACAATGTACTTTAATTTGGGTGGTCAACCGACAGCAATATCTATTACCTTTCTGAAGGAACCGACGATTCGTCACCAGGTGGAGTACACTCTGAAAGGAGTGACTATGACTCTCATATGACACACAACTAGTGTCGTATCGCTTCTGGCAGACGGAACAGTAACAAGAAACGTGAAACTGGCTCCGAAATTACGACGAGGAGTTATGACGCACTCAAGGTAGCTAGTGCAACGTCACCTGGAGGACTGCATAAGTAAAGTGTAGTAATCCCTAGCAGGCATAACGATGACTCACTTAAGATACACAACTAGTGACATATCGGTTCTGGCAGACTGGCCACAGTAACAAAATATATGAATCTGGGTGAGAAACTGTGACGAGTAACTATGACTCTCGTAATAGGCCAATGACTCAATACATGGAGTACTGAATCAGATAACTCGAGGAACGCCTTTCAATAGTAACGATGACATTCTTACGGTTCACAACTGGTGACAAATCCGTTCTATCAGTGTGGCACCAGTAACAAAAATGAGACACAGCGTGAGCAACTGGGATGGGTAACTATGACTCTGTTAAGGTAGCCAATGATCGTCACCAAGAATATTGATTGAGGAAACTCGAGTAACCCTTGGCTATAGTAACGATGACTTTCGTAGATTACACAACCTGTGACATATCGGTGCTGGCAGACTGGCCACAGTTACAATGTATTTTAATTTGGGTGGTCAACCGAGAGCAATATCTATTACCCTTCTGAGGTAACCGACGATTCGTCACCAGGTGGAGTACACTCTGAAAGGAGTGACTATGACTCTCATATGCCACACAACTAGTGACGTATCGCATCTGGCAAACGCCACAGTAACAAGAAACGAGAAACTGGCTGCGAAATTAGGACGAGGAGCTATGACGCACTCAAGGTAGCTAGTGCAGCGTCACCTGGAGGACAGCATCAGTAAAGTCTAGTAATCCCTGGCAGGCATTACGATAACTCACTTAAGATACACAACTAGTGACATATCGGTTCTGGCAGACTGGCCACAGTAACAAAATATATGAATCTGGGTGAGAAACTGTGACGAGTAACTATGACTCTCGTAATAGGCCAATGACTCAATACATGGAGTACTGAATCAGATAACTCGAGGAACGCCTTTCAATAGTAACGATGACATTCTTACGGTTCACAACTGGTGACAAATCCGTTCTGGCAGTGCGGCACCAGTTACAAAAATGAGACACTGTGAGAGCAACTGGGATGGGTAACTATGACTCTCTTAAGGTAGCCAATGATCGTCACCAGGAGAATTGAATCAGGCAACTCGAGTAACCCTTGGATATAGTAACGATGACTTTCGTAGATTACACAACCTGTGACATATCGGTGCTGGCAGACTGGCAACAGTTACAATGTATTTTAATTTGGGTGGTCAACCGACAGGAAAATCTATTACCCTTATGAGGTAACCGACGATTCGTCACCAGGTGGAGTACACTCTGAAAGGAGTGACTATGACTCTCATATGCCACACATCTAGTGTCTTATCGCTTCTGGCAGACGCCACAGTAACAAGATACGTGAAACTAGCTGCGAAATTAGGACGAGGAGCTACGACGCACTCAAGGTAGCTAGTGCAGCGTCACCTGGAGGACTGCATCAGTAAAGTCTAGTAATCCCTGGCAGGCATGACGATGATTCACTTAAGATACACAACTAGTGACATATCGGTTCTGGCAGACTGGCCACAGTAACAAAATATATGAATCTGGGTGAGCAACTGTGACGAGTAACTATGACTCTCGTAATAGGCCAATGACTCAATACATGGAGTATTGAATCAGATAACTCGAGGAACGCCTTTCAATAGTAACGATGACATTCTTACGGTTCACAACTGGTGACAAATTCGTTCTGGCAGTCTGGCACCAGTAACAAAAATGAGACACTGCGTGAGCAACTGGGATGGGTAACTATGACTCTCTTAAGGAAGCCAATGATCGTCACCAGGAGTATTGAATCAGGAAACTCGAGTAACCCTTGGCTATAGTAACGATGACTTTCGTAGATTACACAACCTGTGACATATCGGTGCTGGCAGACTGGCCACAGTTACAATGTATTTTAATTTGGGTGGTCAACCGACAGCAATATCTATTCCCCTTCTGAGGTAACCAACGATTCGTCACCAGGTGGAGTACACTCTGAAAGGAGTGACTATGACTCTCATATGACACACAACTAGTGTCGTATCGCTTCTGGCAGACGCCACAGTAACAAGAAACGTGAAACTGGCTGCGAAATTAAGACGAGGAGCTATGACGCACTCAAGGTAGCTAGTGCAGCGTCACCTGGAGGACTGCATCAGTAAAGTCAAGTAATGCCTGGCAGGCATTACGATGATTCACTTAAGATACACAACTAGTGACATATCGGTTCTGGCAGACTGGCCACAGTAACAAAATATATGAATGTGGGTGAGCAACTGTGACGAGTAACTATGACTCTCGTAATAGGCCAATGACTCAATACATGCAGTATTGAATCAGATAACTCGAGGAACGCCTTTCAATAGTAACGATGACATTTTTACGGTTCACAACTGGTGACAAATCCGTTCTGGCAGTCTGGCACCAGTAACAAAAAGTAGACACAGCGTGAGCAACTGGGATGGGTAACTATGACTCTCTTAAGGTAGCCAATGATCGTCACCAGGAGTATTGAATCAGGGAACTCGAGTAACCCTTGGCTATAGTAACGATGACTTTCGTAGATTACACAACCTGTGACATATCGGTGCTGGCAGACTGGCCACAGTTACAATGTATTTTAATTTGGGTGGTCAACCGACAGCAATATCTATTACCCTTCTGAGCTAACCGACGATTCGTCACCAGGTGGAGTACACTCTGAAAGGAGTGACTATGACTCTCATATGCCACACAACTAGTGTCGTACCGCTTCTAGCAGACGCCACAGTAACAAGAAACGAGAAACTGGCTGCGAAATTAGGACGAGGAGCTATGACGCACTCAAGGTAGCTAGTGCAGCGTCACCTGGAGGACTGCATCAGTAAAGTCTAGTAATCCCAAGCAGGCATTACGATGACTCACTTAAGATACACAACTAGTGACATATCGGTTCTGGCAGACTGGCCACAGTAACAAAATATATGAATCTGGGTGTGAAACTGTGACGAGTAACTATGACTCTCGTAATAGGCCAATGACTCAATACATGGAGTACTGAATCAGATAACTCGAGGAACGCCTTTCAATAGTAACGATGACATTCTTACGGTTCACAACTGGTGACAAATCCGTTCTATCAGTGTGGCACCAGTTACAAAAATGAGACACTGTGAGAGCAACTGGGATGGGTAACTATGACTCTCTTAAGGTAGCCTATGATCGTCACCAGGAGTATTGAATCAGGCAACTCGAGTAACCCTTGGCTATAGTAACGATGACTTTCGTAGATTACACAACCTGTGACATATCGGTGCTGGCAGACTGGCCACAGTTACAATGTATTTTAATTTGGGTGGTCTACCGACAGGAAAATCTATTACCCTTCTGAGGTAACCGACGATTCGTCACCAGGTGGAGTACACTCTGAAAGGAGTGACTATGACTCTCATATGACACACATCTAGTGTCGTATCGCTTCTGGCAGACGCCACAGTAACAAGAAACGTGAAACTGGCTGCGAAATTAGGACGAGGAGCTATGACGCACTCAAGGTAGCTAGTGCAACGTCACCTGGAGGACTGCGTCAGTAAAGTCTAGTAATCCCTGGCAGGCATTACGATGACTCACTTAAGATACACAACTAGTGACATATCGGTTCTGGCAGACTGGCCACAGTAACAAAATATATGAATCTGGGTGAGCAACTGTGACGAGTAACTATGACTCTCGTAATAGGCCAATGACTCAATACCTGGAGTATTGAATCAGATAACTCGAGGAACGCCTTGCAATAGTAACAATGTCTTTCTTACGGTTCACAACTGGTGACAAATCCGTTCTGGCACCCTGGCACCAGTAACAAAAATGAGACACTGCGTGAGCAACTGGGATGGGTAACTATGACTCTCTTAAGGAAGCCAATGATCGTCACCAGGAGTATTGAATCAGGAAACTCGAGTAACCCTTGGCTATAGTAACGATGACTTTCGTAGATTACACAACCTGTGACATATCGGTGCCGGCAGACTGGCCACAGTTACAATGTATTTTAATTTGGGTGGTCAACCGACAGCAATATCTATTCCCCTTCTGAGGTAACCAACGATTCGTCACCAGGTGGAGTACACTCTGAAAGAAGTGACTATGACTCTCATATGACACACAACTAGTGTCGTATCGCTTCTGGCAGACGCCACAGTAACAAGAAACGTGAAACTGGCTGCGAAATTAAGACGAGGAGCTATGACGCACTCAAGGTAGCTAGTGCAGCGTCACCTGGAGGACTGCATCAGTAAAGTCAAGTAATCCCAAGCAGGCATTACGAAGACCCACTTAAGATACACAACTAGTGACATATCGTTTCTGGCAGACTGGCCACAGTAACAAAATATATGAATCTGGGTGAGCAACTGTGACGAGTAACTATGACTCTCGTAATAGGCCAATGACTCAATACATGGAGTATTGAATCAGATAACTCGAGGAACGCCTTTCAATAGTAACGATGACATTCTTACGGTTCACAACTGGTGACAAATCCGTTCTGGCAGTCTGGCACCAGTAACAAAAATGAGACACTGCGTGAGCAACTGGGATGGGTAACTATGACTCTCTTAAGGTAGCGAATGATCTTCACCAGGAGTATTGAATCAGGAAACTCGAGTAACCCTTGGCTATAGTAACGATAACTTTCGTAGATTACACAACCTGTGACATATCGGTGCTGGCAGACTGGCCACAGGTACAATGTATTTTAATTTGGGTGGTCAACCGACAGCAATATCTATTACCCTTCTGAGGTAACCGACGATTCGTCACCAGGTGGAGTACACTCTGAAAGGAGTGACTATGACTCTCATATGACACACAACTTGTGTCGTATCGCTTCTGGAAGACGCCACAGTAACAAGAAACGTGAAACTGGCTGCGAAATTAGGACGAGGAGCTACGAGGCACTCAAGGTAGCTAGTGCAGCGTCACCTGGAGGACTGCATCGGTAAAGTCTAGTAATCCCAAGCAGGCATAACGATGACTAACTTAAGATACACAACTAGTGACATATCGGTTCTGGCAGACTGGCCACAGTAACAAAATATATGAATCTGGGTGAGCAAATGTGACGAGTAACTATGACTCTCGTAATAGGCCAATGACTCAATACATGGAGTATTGAATCAGATAACTCGAGGAACGCCTTTCAATAGTAACGATGACATTCTTACGGTTCACAACTGGTGACAAATCCGTTCTGGCAGTCTGGCACCAGTAACAAAAATGAGACACTGTGAGAGCAACTGGGATGGGTAACTATGACTCTCTTAAGGTAGCCAATGATCGTCACCAGGAGTATTGAATCAGGAAACTCGAGTAACCCTTGGCTATAGTAACGATGACTTTCGTAGATTACACAACCTGTGACATATCGGTGCTGGCAGACTGGCCACAGTTACAATGTATTTTAATTTGGGTGGTCAACCGACAGCAATATCTATTACCCTTCTGAGGTAACCGACGATTCGTCACCAGGTGGAGTACACTCTGAAAGAAGTGACTATGACTCTCATATGACACACAACTAGTGTTGTATCGTTTCTGGAAGACGCCACAGTAACAAGAAACGTGAAACTGACTGCGAAATTAGGACGAGGAGCTATGACGCCCTCAAGGTAGCTAGTGCAGCGTCACCTGGAGGACTGCGTCAGTAAAGTCTAGTAATCCCTGGCAGGCATTACAATGACTCACTTAAGATACACAACTAGTGACATATCGGTTCTGGCAGACTGGCCACAGTAACAAAAAATATGAATCTGGGTGAGCAACTGTGACGAGTAACTATGACTCTCGTAATAGGACAATGACTCAATACATGGAGTACTGAATCAGATAACTCGAGGAACGCCTTGCAAAAGTAACAATGACTTTCTTACGGTTCACAACTGGTGTTAAATCCGTTCTGATAGCCTCGCACCAGTAACAAAAATGAGACACTGTGAGAGCAACTGGGATGGGTAACTATGACTCTCTTAAGGTAGCCAATGATCGTCACCAGGAGTATTGAATCAGGAAACTCGAGTAACCCTTGGCTATAGTAACGATGACTTTCGTAGATTACACAACCTGTGACATATCGGTGCTGGCAGACTGTCCACAGTTACAATGTATTTTAATTTGGGTGGTCAACCGACAGCAATATCTATTTCCCTTCTGAGGTAACCAACGATTCGTCACCAGTTGGAGTACACTCTGAAAGGAGTGACTATGACTCTCAATCGACACACAACTAGTGTCGTATCGCTTCTGGCAGACGCCACAGTAACAAGAAACGTGAAACTGGCTGCGAAATTAGGACGAGGAGCTACGACGCACTCAAGGTAGCTAGTGCAGCGTCACCTGGAGGACTGCATCAGTAAAGTCAAGTAATCCCTGGCAGGCATTACGATGATTCACTTAAGATACACAACTAGTGACATATCGGTTCTGGCAGACTGGCCACAGTAACAAAATATATGAATCTGGGTGAGCAACTGTGACGAGTAACTATGACTCTCGTAATAGGCCAATGACTCAATACATGCAGTATTGAATCAGATAACTCGAGGAACGCCTTTCAATAGTAACGATGACATTCTTACGGTTCACAACTGGTGACAAATCCGTTCTGGCAGTCTGGCACCAGTAACAAAAATGAGACACTGCGTGAGCAACTGGGATGGGTAACTATGACTCTCTTAAGGTAGCGAATGATCTTCACCAGGAGTATTGAATCAGGAAACTCGAGTAACCCTTGGCTATAGTAACGATAACTTTCGTAGATTACACAACCTGTGACATATCGGTGCTGGCAGACTGGCCACAGGTACAATGTATTTTAATTTGGGTGGTCAACCGACAGCAATATCTATTACCCTTCTGAGGTAACCGACGATTCGTCACCAGGTGGAGTACACTCTGAAAGGAGTGACTATGACTCTCATATGACACACAACTTGTGTCGTATCGCTTCTGGAAGACGCCACAGTAACAAGAAACGTGAAACTGGCTGCGAAATTAGGACGAGGAGCTACGAGGCACTCAAGGTAGCTAGTGCAGCGTCACCTGGAGGACTGCATCAGTAAAGTCTAGTAATCCCAAGCAGGCATAACGATGACTAACTTAAGATACACAACTAGTGACATATCGGTTCTGGCAGACTGGCCACAGTAACAAAATATATGAATCTGGGTGAGCAAATGTGACGAGTAACTATGACTCTCGTAATAGGCCAATGACTCAATACATGGAGTATTGAATCAGATAACTCGAGGAACGCCTTTCAATAGTAACGATGACATTCTTACGGTTCACAACTGGTGACAAATCCGTTCTGGCAGTCTGGCACCAGTAACAAAAATGAGACACTGTGAGAGCAACTGGGATGGGTAACTATGACTCTCTTAAGGTAGCCAATGATCGTCACCAGGAGTATTGAATCAGGAAACTCGAGTAACCCTTGGCTATAGTAACGATGACTTTCGTAGATTACACAACCTGTGACATATCGGTGCTGGCAGACTGGCCACAGTTACAATGTATTTTAATTTGGGTGGTCAACCGACAGCAATATCTATTACCCTTCTGAGGTAACCGACGATTCGTCACCAGGTGGAGTACACTCTGAAAGAAGTGACTATGACTCTCATATGACACACAACTAGTGTTGTATCGTTTCTGGAAGACGCCACAGTAACAAGAAACGTGAAACTGACTGCGAAATTAGGACGAGGAGCTATGACGCCCTCAAGGTAGCTAGTGCAGCGTCACCTGGAGGACTGCGTCAGTAAAGTCTAGTAATCCCTGGCAGGCATTACAATGACTCACTTAAGATACACAACTAGTGACATATCGGTTCTGGCAGACTGGCCACAGTAACAAAAAATATGAATCTGGGTGAGCAACTGTGACGAGTAACTATGACTCTCGTAATAGGACAATGACTCAATACATGGAGTACTGAATCAGATAACTCGAGGAACGCCTTGCAAAAGTAACAATGACTTTCTTACGGTTCACAACTGGTGTTAAATCCGTTCTGATAGCCTCGCACCAGTAACAAAAATGAGACACTGTGAGAGCAACTGGGATGGGTAACTATGACTCTCTTAAGGTAGCCAATGATCGTCACCAGGAGTATTGAATCAGGAAACTCGAGTAACCCTTGGCTATAGTAACGATGACTTTCGTAGATTACACAACCTGTGACATATCGGTGCTGGCAGACTGTCCACAGTTACAATGTATTTTAATTTGGGTGGTCAACCGACAGCAGTATCTATTTCCCTTCTGAGGTAACCAACGATTCGTCACCAGTTGGAGTACACTCTGAAAGGAGTGACTATGACTCTCAATCGACACACAACTAGTGTCGTATCGCTTCTGGCAGACGCCACAGTAACAAGAAACGTGAAACTGGCTGCGAAATTAGGAGGAGGAGCTACGACGCACTCAAGGTAGCTAGTGCAGCGTCACCTGGAGGACTGCATCAGTAAAGTCAAGTAATCCCTGGCAGGCATTACGATGATTCACTTAAGATACACAACTAGTGACATATCGGTTCTGGCAGACTGGCCACAGTAACAAAATATATGAATCTGGGTGAGCAAATGTGACGAGTAACTATGACTCTCGTAATAGGCCAATGACTCAATACATGCAGTATTGAATCAGATAACTCGAGGAACGCCTTTCAATAGTAACGATGACATTCTTACGGTTCACAACTGGTGACAAATCCGTTCTGGCAGTCTGGCACCAGTAACAAAAATGAGACACTGCGTGAGCAACTGGGATGGGTAACTATGACTCTCTTAAGGTAGCGAATGATCTTCACCAGGAGTATTGAATCAGGAAACTCGAGTAACCCTTGGCTATAATAACGATAACTTTCGTAGATTACGCAACCTGTGACATATCGGTGCTGGCAGACTGGCCACAGTTACAATGTATTTTAATTTGGGTGGTCAACCGACAGCAATATCTATTACCCTTCTGAGGTAACCGACGATTCGTCACCAGGTGGAGTACACTCTGAAAGGAGTGACTATGACTCTCATATGACACACAACTTGTGTCGTATCGCTTCTGGAAGACGCCACAGTAACAAGAAACGTGAAACTGGCTGCGAAATTGGGACGAGGAGCTACGAGGCACTCAAGGTAGCTAGTGCAGCGTCACCTGGAGGACTGCGTCAGTAAAGTCTAGTAAACCCTGGCAGGCATTACGATGACTCACTTAAGATACACAACTAGTAACATATCGGTTCTGGCAGACTGGCCACAGTAACAAAATATATGAATCTGGGTGAGCAACTGTGACGAGTAACTATGACTCTCGTAATAGGCCAATGACTCATTACCTGGAGTATTGAATCAGATAACTCGAGGAACGCCTTGCAATAGTAACAATGTCTTTCTTACGGTTCACAACTGGTGACAAATCCGTTCTGGCAGTCTGGCACCAGTAACAAAAAGTAGACACAGCGTGAGCAACTGGGATGGGTAACTATGACTCTCTTAAGGTAGCCAATGATCGTCACCAAGAATATTGATTGAGGAAACTCGAGTAACCCTTGGCTATAGTAACGATGACTTTCGTAGATTACACAACCTGTGACATATCGGTGCTGGCAGACTGGCCACAGTTACAATGTATTTTAATTTGGGTGGTCAACCGACAGCAATATCTATTACCCTTCTGAGCTAACCGACGATTCGTCACCAGGTGGAGTACACTCTGAAAGGAGTGACTATGACTCTCATATGCCACACAACTAGTGTCGTACCGCTTCTAGCAGACGCCACAGTAACAAGAAACGAGAAACTGGCTGCGAAATTAGGACGAGGAGCTATGACGCACTCAAGGTAGCTAGTGCAGCGTCACCTGGAGGACTGCATCAGTAAAGTCTAGTAATCCCAAGCAGGCATTACGATGACTCACTTAAGATACACAACTAGTGACATATCGGTTCTGGCAGACTGGCCACAGTAACAAAATATATGAATCTGGGTGTGAAACTGTGACGAGTAACTATGACTCTCGTAATAGGCCAATGACTCAATACATGGAGTACTGAATCAGATAACTCGAGGAACGCCTTTCAATAGTAACGATGACATTCTTACGGTTCACAACTGGTGACAAATCCGTTCTATCAGTGTGGCACCAGTTACAAAAATGAGACACTGTGAGAGCAACTGGGATGGGTAACTATGACTCTCTTAAGGTAGCCAATGATCGTCACCAGGAGTATTGAATCAGGCAACTCGAGTAACCCTTGGCTATAGTAACGATGACTTTCGTAGATTACACAACCTGTGACATATCGGTGCTGGCAGACTGGCCACAGTTACAATGTATTTTAATTTGGGTGGTCTACCGACAGGAAAATCTATTACCCTTCTGAGGTAACCGACGATTCGTCACCAGGTGGAGTACACTCTGAAAGGAGTGACTATGACTCTCATATGACACACATCTAGTGTCGTATCGCTTCTGGCAGACGCCACAGTAACAAGAAACGTGAAACTGGCTGCGAAATTAGGACGAGGAGCTATGACGCACTGAAGGTAGCTAGTGCAACGTCACCTGGAGGACTGCGTCAGTAAAGTCTAGTAATCCCTGGCAGGCATTACGATGACTCACTTGAGATACACAACTAGTGACATATCGGTTCTGGCAGACTGGCCACAGTAACAAAATATATGAATCTGGGTGAGCAACTGTGACGAGTAACTATGACTCTCGTAATAGGCCAATGACTCAATACCTGGAGTATTGAATCAGATAACTCGAGGAACGCCTTGCAATAGTAACAATGTCTTTCTTACGGTTCACAACTGGTGACAAATCCGTTCTGGCACCCTGGCACCAGTAACAAAAATGAGACACTGCGTGAGCAACTGGGATGGGTAACTATGACTCTCTTAAGGAAGCCAATGATCGTCACCAGGAGTATTGAATCAGGAAACTCGAGTAACCCTTGGCTATAGTAACGATGACTTTCGTAGATTACACAACCTGTGACATATCGGTGCCGGCAGACTGGCCACAGTTACAATGTATTTTAATTTGGGTGGTCAACCGACAGCAATATCTATTCCCCTTCTGAGGTAACCAACGATTCGTCACCAGGTGGAGTACACTCTGAAAGAAGTGACTATGACTCTCATATGACACACAACTAGTGTCGTATCGCTTCTGGCAGACGCCACAGTAACAAGAAACGTGAAACTGGCTGCGAAATTAAGACGAGGAGCTATGACGCACTCAAGGTAGCTAGTGCAGCGTCACCTGGAGGACTGCATCAGTAAAGTCAAGTAATCCCAAGCAGGCATTACGATGATTCACTTAAGATACACAACTAGTGACATATCGGTTCTGGCAGACTGGCCACAGTAACAAAATATATGAATCTGGGTGAGCAACTGTGACGAGTAACTATGACTCTCGTAATAGGCCAATGACTCAATACATGGAGTATTGAATCAGATAACTCGAGGAACGCCTTTCAATAGTAACGATGATATTCTTACGGTTCACAACTGGTGACAAATCCGTTCTGGCAGTCTGGCACCAGTAACAAAAATGAGACACTGTGAGAGCAACTGGGATGGGTAACTATGACTCTCTTAAGGTAGCCAATGATCGTCACCAGGAGTATTGAATCAGGAAACTCGAGTAACCCTTGGCTATAGTAACGATGACTTTCGTAGATTACACAACCTGTGACATATCGGTGCTGGCAGACTGGCCACAGTTACAATGTATTTTAATTTGGGTGGTCAACCGACAGCAATATCTATTTCCCTTCTGAGGTAACCAACGATTCGTCACCAGGTGGAGTACACTCTGAAAGGAGTGACTATGACTCTCATATGACACACAACTAGTGTCGTATCGCTTCTGGCAGACGCCACAGTAACAAGAAACGTGAAACTGGCTGCGAAATTAGGACGAGGAGCTACGACGCACTCAAGGTAGCTAGTGCAGCGTCACCTGGAGGACTGCATCAGTAATGTCTAGTAATCCCAAGCAGGCATAACGAAGACCCACTTAAGATACACAACTAGTGACATATCGTTTCTGGCAGACTGGCCACAGTAACAAAATATATGAATCTGCGTGAGCAACTGTGAGGAGTAACTATGACTCTCGTAATAGGCCAATGACTCAATACATGGAGTATTGAATCAGATAACTCGAGGAACGCCTTTCAATAGTAACGATGACATTCTTACGGTTCACAACTGGTGACAAATCCGTTCTGGCAGTCTGGCACCAGTAACAAAAATGAGACACTGCGTGAGCAACTGGGATGGGTAACTATGACTCTCTTAAGGTAGCGAATGATCTTCACCAGGAGTATTGAATCAGGAAACTCGAGTAACCCTTGGCTATAGTAACGATAACTTTCGTAGATTACACAACCTGTGACATATCGGTGCTGGCAGACTGGCCACAGTTACAATGTATTTTAAATTGGGTGGTCAACCGACAGCAATATCTATTACCCTTCTGAGGTAACCGACGATTCGTCACCAGGTGGAGTACACTCTGAAAGGAGTGACTATGACTCTCATATGACACACAACTTGTGTCGTATCGCTTCTGGAAGACGCCACAGTAACAAGAAACGTGAAACTGGCTGCGAAATTAGGACGAGGAGCTACGAGGCACTCAAGGTAGCTAGTGCAGCGTCACCTGGAGGACTGCATCAGTAAAGTCTAGTAATCCCAAGCAGGCATAACGATGACTAACTTAAGATACACAACTAGTGACATATCGGTTCTGGCAGACTGGCCACAGTAACAAAATATATGAATCTGGGTGAGCAACTGTGACGAGTAACTATGACTCTCGTAATAGGCCAATGACTCAATACATGGAGTATTGAATCAGATAACTCGAGGAACGCCTTTCAATAGTAACGATGACATTCTTACGGTTCACAACTGGTGACAAATCCGTTCTGGCAGTCTGGCACCAGTAACAAAAATGAGACACTGTGAGAGCAACTGGGATGGGTAACTATGACTCTCTTAAGGTAGCCAATGATCGTCACCAGGAGTATTGAATCAGGAAACTCGAGTAACCCTTGGCTATAGTAACGATGACTTTCGTAGATTACACAACCTGTGACATATCGGTGCTGGCAGACTGGCCACAGTTACAATGTATTTTAATTTGGGTGGTCAACCGACAGCAATATCTATTACCCTTCTGAGGTAACCGACGATTCGTCACCAGGTGGAGTACACTCTGAAAGAAGTGACTATGACTCTCATATGACACACAACTAGTGTTGTATCGTTTCTGGAAGACGCCACAGTAACAAGAAACGTGAAACTGACTGCGAAATTAGGACGAGGAGCTATGACGCACTCAAGGTAGCTAGTGCAGCGTCACCTGGAGGACTGCGTCAGTAAAGTCTAGTAATCCCTGGCAGGCATTACAATGACTCACTTAAGATACACAACTAGTGACATATCGGTTCTGGCAGACTGGCGACAGTAACAAAAAATATGAATCTGGGTGAGCAACTGTGACGAGTAACTATGACTCTCGTAATAGGACAATGACTCAATACATGGAGTACTGAATCAGATAACTCGAGGAACGCCTTGCAAAAGTAACAATGACTTTCTTACGGTTCACAACTGGTGTTAAATCCGTTCTGATAGCCTCGCACCAGTAACAAAAATGAGACACTGTGAGAGCAACTGGGATGGGTAACTATGACTCTCTTAAGGTAGCCAATGATCGTCACCAGGAGTATTGAATCAGGAAACTCGAGTAACCCTTGGCAATAGTAACGATGACTTTCGTAGATTACACAACCTGTGACATATCGGTGCTGGCAGACTGTCCACAGTTACAATGTATTTTAATTTGGGTGGTCAACCGACAGCAATATCTATTCCCCTTCTGAGGTAACCAACGATTCGTCACCAGGTGGAGTACACTCTGAAAGAAGTGACTATGACTCTCATATGACACACAACTAGTGTCGTATCGCTTCTGACAGACGCCACAGTAACAAGAAACGTGAAACTGGCTGCGAAATTAAGACGAGGAGCTATGACGCACTCAAGGTAGCTAGTGCAGCGTCACCTGGAGGACTGCATCAGTAAAGTCAAGTAATCCCAAGCAGGCATTACGATGATTCACTTAAGATACACAACTAGTGACATATCGGTTCTGGCAGACTGGCCACAGTAACAAAATATATGAATCTGGGTGAGCAACTGTGACGAGTAACTATGACTCTCGTAATAGGCCAATGACTCAATACATGGAGTATTGAATCAGATAACTCGAGGAACGCCTTTCAATAGTAACGATGACATTCTTACGGCTCACAACTGGTGACAAATCCGTTCTGGCAGTCTGGCACCAGTAACAAAAATGAGACACTGTGAGAGCAACTGGGATGGGTAACTATGACTCTCTTAAGGTAGCCAATGATCGTCACCAGGAGTATTGAATCAGGAAACTCGAGTAACCCTTGGCTATAGTAACGATGACTTTCGTAGATTACACAACCTGTGACATATCGGTGCTGGCAGACTGGCCACAGTTACAATGTATTTTAATTTGGGTGGTCAACCGACAGCAATATCTATTTCCCTTCTGAGGTAACCAACGATTCGTCACCAGGTGGAGTACACTCTGAAAGGAGTGACTATGACTCTCATATGACACACAACTAGTGTCGTATCGCTTCTGGCAGACGCCACAGTAACAAGAAACGTGAAACTGGCTGCGAAATTAGGACGAGGAGCTACGACGCACTCAAGGTAGCTAGTGCAGCGTCACCTGGAGGACTGCATCAGTAATGTCTAGTAATCCCAAGCAGGCATAACGAAGACCCACTTAAGATACACAACTAGTGACATATCGTTTCTGGCAGACTGGCCACAGTAACAAAATATATGAATCTGGGTGAGCAACTGTGACGAGTAACTATGACTCTCGTAATAGGCCAATGACTCAATACATGGAGTATTGAATCAGATAACTCGAGGAACGCCTTTCAATAGTAACGATGACATTCTTACGGTTCACAACTGGTGACAAATCCGTTCTGGCAGTCTGGCACCAGTAACAAAAATGAGACACTGCGTGAGCAACTGGGATGGGTAACTATGACTCTCTTAAGGTAGCGAAAGATCTTCACCAGGAGTATTGAATCAGGAAACTCGAGTAACCCTTGGCTATAGTAACGATAACTTTCGTAGATTACACAACCTGTGACATATCGGTGCTGGCAGACTGGCCACAGGTACAATGTATTTTAATTTGGGTGGTCAACCGACAGCAATATCTATTACCCTTCTGAGGTAACCGACGATTCGTCACCAGGTGGAGTACACTCTGAAAGGAGTGACTATGACTCTCATATGACACACAACTTGTGTCGTATCGCTTCTGGAAGACGCCACAGTAACAAGAAACGTGAAACTGGCTGCGAAATTAGGACGAGGAGCTACGAGGCACTCAAGGTAGCTAGTGCAGCGTCACCTGGAGGACTGCATCAGTGAAGTCTAGTAATCCCAAGCAGGCATAACGATGATTCACTTAAGATACACAACTAGTGACATATCGGTTCTGGCAGACTGGCCACAGTAACAAAATATATGAATCTGGGTGAGCAACTGTGACGAGTAACTATGACTCTCGTAATAGGCCAATGACTCAATACATGGAGTATTGAATCAGATAACTCGAGGAACGCCTTTCAATAGTAACGATGACATTCTTACGGTTCACAACTGGTGACAAATCCGTTCTGGCAGTCTGGCACCAGTAACAAAAATGAGACACTGTGAGAGCAACTGGGATGGGTAACTATGACTCTCTTAAGGTAGCCAATGTTCGTCACCAGGAGTATTGAATCAGGAAACTCGAGTAACCCTTGGCTATAGTAACGATGACTTTCGTAGATTACACAACCTGTGACATATCGGTGCTGGCAGACTGGCCACAGTTACAATGTATTTTAATTTGGGTGGTCAACCGACAGCAATATCTATTACCCTTCTGAGGTAACCGACGATTCGTCACCAGGTGGAGTACACTCTGAAAGAAGTGACTATGACTCTCATATGACACACAACTAGTGTTGTATCGTTTCTGGAAGACGCCACAGTAACAAGAAACGTGAAACTGACTGCGAAATTAGGACGAGGAGCTATGACGCACTCAAGGTAGCTAGTGCAGCGTCACCTGGAGGACTGCGTCAGTAAAGTCTAGTAATCCCTGGCAGGCATTACAATGACTCACTTAAGATACACAACTAGTGACATATCGGTTCTGGCAGACTGGCCACAGTAACAAAAAATATGAATCTGGGTGAGCAACTGTGACGAGTAACTATGACTCTCGTAATAGGACAATGACTCAATACATGGAGTACTGAATCAGATAACTCGAGGAACGCCTTGCAAAAGTAACAATGACTTTCTTACGGTTCACAACTGGTGTTAAATCCGTTCTGATAGCCTCGCACCAGTAACAAAAATGAGACACTGTGAGAGCAACTGGGATGGGTAACTATGACTCTCTTAAGGTAGCCAATGATCGTCACCAGGAGTATTGAATCAGGAAACTCGAGTAACCCTTGGCAATAGTAACGATGACTTTCGTAGATTACACAACCTGTGACATATCGGTGCTGGCAGACTGTCCACAGTTACAATGTATTTTAATTTGGGTGGTCAACCGACAGCAATATCTATTTCCCTTCTGAGGTAACCAACGATTCGTCACCAGGTGGAGTACACTCTGAAAGGAGTGACTATGACTCTCAATCGACACACAACTAGTGTCGTATCGCTTCTGGCAGACGCCACAGTAACAAGAAACGTGAAACTGGCTGCGAAATTAGGACGAGGAGCTACGACGCACTCAAGGTAGCTAGTGCAGCGTCACCTGGAGGACTGCATCAGTAAAGTCAAGTAATCCCTGGCAGGCATTACGATGATTCACTTAAGATACACAACTAGTGACATATCGGTTCTGGCAGACTGGCCACAGTAACAAAATATATGAATCTGGGTGAGCAACTGTGACGAGTAACTATGACTCTCGTAATAGGCCAATGACTCAATACATGCAGCATTGAATCAGATAACTCGAGGAACGCCTTTCAATAGTAACGATGACATTCTTACGGTTCACAACTGGTGACAAATCCGTTCTGGCAGTCTGGCACCAGTAACAAAAATGAGACACTGCGTGAGCAACTGGGATGGGTAACTATGACTCTCTTAAGGTAGCGAATGATCTTCACCAGGAGTATTGAATCAGGAAACTCGAGTAACCCTTGGCTATAGTAACGATAACTTTCGTAGATTACACAACCTGTGACATATCGGTGCTGGCAGACTGGCCACAGTTGCAATGTATTTTAATTTGGGTGGTCAACCGACAGCAATATCTATTACCCTTCTGAGGTAACCGACGATTCGTCACCAGGTGGAGTACACTCTGAAAGGAGTGACTATGACTCTCATATGACACACAACTTGTGTCGTATCGCTTCTGGAAGACGCCACAGTAACAAGAAACGTGAAACTGGCTGCGAAATTAGGACGAGGAGCTACGAGGCACTCAAGGTAGCTAGTGCAGCGTCACCTGGAGGACTGCATCAGTAAAGTCTAGTAATCCCAAGCAGGCATAACGATGACTCACTTAAGATACACAACTAGTGACATATCGGTTCTGGCAGACTGGCCACAGTAACAAAATATATGAATCTGGGTGAGCAACTGTGACGAGTAACTATGACTCTCGTAAAAGGCCAATGACTCAATACATGGAGTATTGAATCAGATAACTCGAGGAACGCCTTTCAATAGTGACGATGACATTCTTACGGTTCACAACTGGTGACAAATCCGTTCTGGCAGTCTGGCACCAGTAACAAAAATGAGACACTGTGAGAGCAACTGGGATGGGTAACTATGACTCTCTTAAGGTAGCCAATGATCGTCACCAGGAGTATTGAATCAGGAAACTCGAGTAACCCTTGGCTATAGTAACGATGACTTTCGTAGATTACACAACCTGTGACATATCGGTGCTGGCAGACTGGCCACAGTTACAATGTATTTTAATTTGGGTGGTCAACCGACAGCAATATCTATTACCCTTCTGAGGTAACCGACGATTCGTCACCAGGTGGAGTACACTCTGAAAGAAGTGACTATGACTCTCATATGACACACAACTAGTGTCGTATCGCTTCTGGAAGACG